>NC_069684.1:29023336-29330883 GCF_023699985.2 Odocoileus virginianus
CTTACCTGCTGCCTCCTGGTGGGCCTTGCGCTATGGGCATCGTCCCCCCATGGTCCTGGCCTCTGGGCCTGCTGCCCACCTTTTAGAAGCAGTGGGTGGGGCAGGGTTCAGCTCCCAGCTCCCCCATGCATGGCACCGGTGTCAGGCTGAGCCCTGTCGGGGGTGTCCCGCCCCTACCTCGCGGAGGCCCTCCAGAAACAGGACGGCGTGGTACCCTGGTGGTGGGGGCCCAAGGCGGACATCGGAGAACTGGACGCAGCCTTGCTCTGCTCGCCGACGGTTCCCGGGACAGCTGGGCTCGTGCCTCCCGGCTGAGGGGAAAGAGGATTCCAGAAAAACAAAGGAAAAGGCCCTTTAAGTATCACAAAACAGAAGTCAGAAAGGGCATTTCCCATGGCCTCTCTGAAGTGAGACTTGTGTGGCTGAGGTTGTTGGGCCATGGATAGCCACATGGGCCCAAAGGGGGGCCTGGCGCTACTGCCCAGAGTGCCGGCCACATGGCCATCTCCAGGGGAGTGGCTGGGCTGGCGTAGACAGAGGGCTCCATGGGGTGTGGTTTTGGGTCCACCGCCCCTTGATGCCCCCTTGTCTGCGGTCCACCACCGGGACTGACAGGTGATGCTTTGGGCTGAGGGGGCCTCCTGTCACAACACCTGTGCCACTGAGGCCCTGAGTGTCCTGGACAGGACTGGACAGGCCCCGGGTCAGAGGCCTTGTGTTCAGCCAGGCAGAGCCTGGTGCCCTCTTCTGAACAGTATGACCGGAGAACATGCCTCCTTAATGAGGGCTGCCCCATGTGGTGACGTCAGACCACACCCATGATATGCACAGAGCATGGAAGGGCCCACAGCCACTAGCCCAAGGGGTGGCTGCCCGCCCAGGGGACCTGAAACCCACTAGTGCTGGAGAACGTCAGAGGGCTGGGTTTAATCTGCCTGTCCTGCCCTGGGGACCCCACTGGGACCCCTGCCCACTCTGGCTTCCTCCAGCCCGTCTCCCAGGAGTCCTAAGGTGTGACAGCCACAGGGAGTGCTTCCACCCCTCCCCTTCCCCATGTCTCTTCTGCCTGCGGGGGACCCTGCAGTGTGGTGCTGTGCAGGGCCACCCCACGACCATCCCAAACAGGCGCACATCAGGCTTGTTCTCATATGGGGTTGGACTCAGGGCTCTCCTGACACCCTGTGCCCCAAGGGCCCTGCCCACGTGTACGAAAGTGGGGAGGGGCCTCGGGGAGGTGGCTGGACACTCCTGCCAGCCGACTCTGCAGGGTGGACCCTTCATCGGCCCCCTCGGTGGGGGTCTGGGTGAGTGTAGGGGTGTCTCTTCATTGGGCCCCTCGGCGGGGGGGTCTGGGCGAGTGGAGGGGTCTCTCCTCCATACTCTGGATGGGGTCCTGGGGTGCAGGCATTAACACCCCTTCCCTGGAGCCCAGCTTCTGCAGGAAGAGGTGAAGAAGGACCCCAGAAGTATTTCCAAATTACAGGTGGGAAATGATTTCTCTCGGCGGGGTCTTAATCTCATTGTTATGGCGCATTATAAAAGCAGAGTCTTTGCTCCTGCAAGGACGTCCTCTGTGCACGCCGTCTCCCCGTCAGCTCGGCTGCCTGGACACCGTGGATGTCCTAGGCAACGACGGGAACGCGCTGCTGACGGAATCGTTTCCAGCTCTTAACGCACCACGGCTTCTGTGCAGCTTCGTGGGAGCTAATATCTCCCACCTCTGGACAGTAAAGACCCCGCGCTGTGTCCTCTGCCAAGGTGACCGGCTAGTGGGCCCCAGATGGAGCTGGGCTTTCTGAGGCCATGGTTCCTCCTGGGCAGCAACCAGACCTAGGCCCGCAAAGCACCGTACCGGGGGGCCTGTGTGGAAACACAGCTGGTGTGCAAGTCCGTGCACGTCCACACCAAGCCCGAGCTGCCGCCCCCTGGCTCTGGGCACCGACGGGGCTGCTGGAAGAGGACGATCAGTCCTCCCGACCCTGCAGGACGGCTGGAGCACAGATGCTCCTGTGTCTGCCCCGCAAGTGAGGAGGGACTGAGGAACCGAGGCTGGACCGTGGAGTGAGACCCCAGTGCTCTGGGTGCACACACGACCCTGAAACCAAGCAGGCGGATGTGGCGAGGAGGGGACGCCAAAACCCTCCGTGACAGCGGCTCAAGACTGCCTCCGCCTGAGCCACCCTGACCCCCAGGAAGCCTGCTTACTGTCCAAGGACAGAAGAGGGAGGGCTCTAAGACCTTTTAGTTGCGAGTGACAGAACCCAGCTCTGTCTAGCTGAAATCCCATAGGCAGCTCTACCTGCAGTCCTAGGAGGGAACCTTCTAGATTCAGGGACATGTGGACCCTGGCCTGGGGCTGGGGGCTGGGGTGGCCTCACCAAGGGGGCGGGAGGCTGCCTTTGGAGTTGGGATCATGGACATAGGAGACGGGGGAGGGGTGTCTATCCGCACAGACGTGCAGTGTCCATGATGGACGGCTGGCAACTTCCTGCCACCTCCGTTCACGGGTCTCAAACCTTTCAGGAGGACCCCCTAGCTGCCCACTGCCCTCCCTGGTGATTGCCACCCCACTGAGCCTTTCGGCTCGGCTCCAGGCTCTGGATGTCCAGTCTATCCCTCACGCTCCAGTGCATGGATCCATCTCTGCCTGTACCCTGAGCACGAGCTGATCCTATCCTTGCTCATGGCTGAGCGGTGCCGAGCCCTCTGGTCCTTGGTGCTGCTGGCCTCTGCCCACACTTCCCCATCAGGTCCTTGCTGTGGGCACGATGACCCCTCCCCACCCTGTCTGCCCTGTGTCCAACCTGGTCCCGAGAGTTTGAACCACCCATAGGAGAGGTGGGTGCCCCACGGGAGGGAAGACCCCACTTCTGACAACAGACTCGGCCACAGAGACCCCGCCAGGCCCCTGGCTGCCGACTGCCCTCCCTGGTGGGGACAGGCTAGCCGTTCTCCTGGCCGAGTGTGCATGGGCCAAGTGGCCACTTCAAGTGTACCCAAGTCCTGAGGATGCTGCAGGAGAGGGAGAGAGCCCCTACCCCTCGTGTCCTGAAAGGTTATCACTCCTGGGTGAGGGTCCTGCCTGGACCTCCGGGGCCCTTGAGGTGGCTCCTGGCATGTTTCTGCAGCCTCCTCAGCCAGGCGGCCCCACGAGCAGGTTCGCGACTCCAGCTCTCTGGAGTGACTTCCGAACCTTTCTGTCGATTTTAATTACATCAATTACGGCTTTATCAGCAAGATAAAGGTCACTGTGCTGCCTCCAGGGAGCAGGAGGCCGAGCTGGCCAGGGAGAGCGGGCAGCTTGACCTCTCTGGGAGGGAAATGCCAATTAATTATCTTTTTACAGCTGACTCAATTAGACTCCCTAATCACCTGTGTAGGACACAGAGGAGGCGCAGAGACCTCGGGAATAAGCACCACTGCTGTGGGCCCGGTGTCTCCCAGACAGCTGGCTCCAGGCGGGATGTTTGCTCTCTCTCAGTACTTGAGCCTTGAGAGGTTATCAGCCTGAAGAGGACGAGCTAGCCCATCTGTTGGTGACCAGACACACCACGCCAGTCTCAGGGTGGACTCCATCAGCAAAGGGCTGGCTGGTTACAGAGATGGACACCTGGGCAGCCGGCAGCCAGGGAAGCAGGGCAGTCCATGTGGGAAGGACACCTGGGGCCCTGGGTCTTGATGGCCAGGGGCAGGCGAGGCAGCCAGAGGGCTGGGGGGCCTCCCTGCCCTTCTGCAGCTGCCTAAGACCTGGGTGACAGCTCCCTCTGAGTTGTGTGCCAGCCCTCTGGGCCCTGTTTGTCCCTGGGTGCACACAACTCTGCAGGGGCCTGGAGTCTGGCTTGGAGGGTCTGCCTTCAGTGGGTCAGCTGCCTCCCCACCTGGCATAGGTGTGCACACACACGCACATGCGCACACAAGTCCTGACTCTCACATGTCCCTGCCCAAGAGGCCTCCAGCCCCAAGACCACTGTGCCCTGTGACCCCCTCCATGGGCTGCCTGGTGCCAACCTGTGGGTGTGGTTGAGGGTGCCAACCCCACCCCTGAACAACTGAGCTGCCCCCACAGACCAGGCCTCGGTCCTGTCAGTGATGTTTGCCTGGGAGGGCCTCCTAATGTCTGTCGAAAAACCTCTTGAACCTCCCCACAGGGCCTCTTCTCAGGCCTGCCGTGGTTCCTGTGGGAAGGGGAGGGGGAGGAAAGAGGAAGTGCCACCCCCCACAGTCACTGGATGCCTGGGCGAGCTCCCCCAACACCCGTCCTGGCGGCCATCCTGCAGAGCTGTCTGGGCTTCACTTCCCATGCAGTAGGCCCGAGAGCCGGGGTTCCCGCAGCAGTGGACCCATGCTCCTGTCCAGGGAGGCGACAGTGACAGGAACACTGGAGTCAGGGATAACCAGCTCTGAGCTGCTGACATCTGACAGGTCAGTCTGTCCTGTTGGCTGATGGGGTGAGCAGTGTGGCTGGGAGAGTCGAGTGCACCCTGAACCCCCCAGGTGACCAGAGGTGGAGCAGGGACCCCTAGCCCCTCTCAGTCCTGCCCTCCTGACCTTGGAGCCAGGAGTCATTTCTGGTGCCTGTGAACCACTTGATACCAGGAAATGGTCCAGGAAAGGAGGAGGTAAGAAAGGCCGTGGGTCTTGGTTGTTTGAGGCCAAAACTGCCTCAAAACCCTGCAGGTGGGTCTGTGTGGCAGGGACCAGAGTGGATAGGCTACTGTGCCCCAAGCATGGCTGACATTCACTCAGAATCCTCCTTTCTGACCCCACCTGGCACCCCCTGGACAACACATCCTCTCTAAGGGATAGGCTGTGAGCATCCTTCACTAAGTGAGGATTGTTTCTGTACAGAAAACAAAGCCAGAGCCTCATCCATTTCCTCCTGGCTCCTCCCCATCTCCCAGGGTCCCTGTCTACCTGGGCCTTCCTCCAGCTTCGCTGTTGCTCACCTCTGCTGGCTCCTCCAACCCTAAACATGCTCCTTCCTAGACCTCCTTTCACACCTTGTTTGGATGCTGATACCCTGAGGAGTGAAGCCTGCTTCTCCTGGACAGTCCCTCCTGGCTCTTATGGCCTCAGTTCTTAGGTGTCCTTGGGACCAGCTCTGCCTGCTGCATTGTCCTCACCACCCTGGATACCGCCATCATCCCCATCCACTGTCTTCATCAACACCATCATCATCCTCATCACCACCACTTCACCATTTTCATCACCGTCACCACCATATCATCACCATTATCACCACCATCACCACCGTCATCACCACCATGACTGTTCTCACCTCCACGGTAGGGTCACTCTGCACTCTCCAGGGGCCAGGGCCTTTGCTAAGTTCTTCCCAGGTGGTTTACACACATGGAACCCTCACCTCAGTCTAGAAGAGAAGCCATCGTCTCCCTGTTTACAGAGGAGGAAACAAGACAGCCAGCTCTGGCCAAGGTGCCTGCTGCTCTGCTGGTGCCACCAGGGCGGAGGCACGCGCACAGAGCTTGTCCTTGAAGAGCCCCAGGCTGGGCCTGCAGGTCCCTCAGGAGCCCCTGCAAGCACACCCTCCTCCATCTTGGTTGTACTTGTCCAGGCTCCCTGCACCTGAGATGGAGACGTGGGCCTAAGATCAGCCCCAGAAATAAATTCTCCGTGTGGGGAACATGGAGCCTTATCTGTAACTGGGCCCTTGTCCCAGCTGGGGGACTTGGCTTGTTTTTTTAATAAGAGATTTTCAAACTCAAGAATTTCCAGGCCAGCCAGGGGACTGTAACCTGGCTTGGCCTGGCCTGGGAGGGGTGGGCATGTGGAACCTCCAGTTCCCCTGGTGGGTGGCTGCAGATCATATACAGCCTTGAGATACTCCTTTCCCAATTTTGAACCAGTTTGTTCCATGTCTGGTTATAACTGTTGCTTCTTGACCCACATACAGGTTTCTCAGGAGACAGGTAAGGTGGTCTGGTACTCCCATCTCTAAGAATTTTCCACACTTTGCTGTGATCCACACAATCAGAGGCTTTAATGTAGTCAATGAAGATGTTTTTCTGGGACTTCCTTTCTTTCTCCATAATCCAATGAATGTTGGCAATTTGATCTCTGGTTCCTCTGCCTTTTCTTAATCTAGCTTGCACATCCGGAAATTCTCGGTTCAGGTACTGTTGAAGCCTGGCTTGAAGGATTTTGAGCATAACCTTGCTAGTGTGTGAAATGAGTGCAATTGTATGGTAGTTTGAACATTCTTTGGCATTGCCCTTCTTTGGGATTGGAATGAAAACCAACCTTTTCCAGTCTTGTGGCCACTGCTGTTTTCCAAATTTGCTGGCACGTTGAGTGCCGCATCGTAGCAGCTCCTGGAGATGCCCGCTAGCCCACAGGTTCCTATCCATCCCCCAGTCCTTGGCCAGAAACTGAAAAGCAGCCAATGGCCCCTGGGTGTTCCCTGTGTGTTCACTTTGTCTCGTGCAGGTGGCTCGCTAAGCAGCAGTCTTGTCCTGGCTGGAGGAGGAGTGGGGGTGGGGTGGGGCCCAGACCCCAGGAGTGGCCCGAGGACGCTTGCCCAAGGTCTTTCCTATAGACATGTGTCCTTTCACATGCTGGGAACTTGCCATTTCTGAAGCTGCCGCTTTGATGACAACCATCTGGGGGTCTCAGATGGCCCTGGTCAGAGACCTCAGGGGCCATGAAGCGGCCTGAAGCAGGGCAACTGGCAGCTGCTTTCCACCATGAGGGTCACTGCGGGGAGCAGTCAGCAGGCAGGGAGGCTGGATAGCTGCGGGGGAGACCTGGGGTCTCCAGGGGCAGAAGTTCGTCTCTCTGAATGACTGAGTCAGCCTCAGACTGGGCGGGCCTTGTACTTCTTCACAAGAAGGAACTCATGTGCTTCTGTTCTTCCAGAGAAGAGTGGAGGGGTGTTTGTTGCTCTCTCTAGGAGACCATCAGGCCAGGGAGCTTGTGGCTGGCATGTGGGGCCTGGCCTAGGTCATGCTGTCTCTACCTCCAGCCCCCTCCTGCACAGGGCAGGGCTGGTATAAGACCCTAGGCTCCGAGGAAGGAAGGAACTGAGTCAGCAAACTGCCTTTAAAGAGAAAAAGTGGGACTTCCCTGGTGGTCCAGCGGTTAAGAATCTGCCTTCCAATGCAGGGGACACAGGTTTGATTCTTCGTCAGGGAACTAAGATTTACATGCCATGGGACAAGTAAGCCTGTGGGCCACAACTACTGAGCCCACACTCTAAAACCTACACACCACAACAAGAGAGACAGCTGTGTTCCACAGGAAAGACCCAGCACAGCTGAATAAAGATGCTGATTCCAAGGCTTTGAGAAAAGGCTTGTAGGGGCTCCAGCCACCAGGCGCCTGGGAGCAGCTGGTGGTGGATGGGTGGGGTGGGGGGTTTTGGGGGGCGAGGGGGTTGGCGGGCAGGACCTGAGGAGGCCACGAGACTCACCCTCTTCCCTGCGCTGCTCCAGGAAGCATGCCCTGACTGAGGGGTGAGAGTGCACGGTCACGCACACACAAGAGCATGCACACACTCACACTCATTCACACATGGGACTCAGTCACAGGGAAAACACCCTCCCCGGTGCAAGGCCCCCAGACTCCAATGCGCGCACGCACACATACGCGTGTACAGAGACTTACGTGTGCACACACACCCCCACAAGTGCAGCCCCTCACCCGGCCCAGGCACCCAGTCCTGACTCTGCCCCCATCCCTGGGGCCCGGCTCAGGCCTGCCCTGATGCCCCTGGGACCACAGTAACCCCCCCAAGTAGACCCCTTCCTCCATCCCGGGTGCCTTCGGCATGCGCTTCCTGACAGAGGCCGGGTCCTGGCTTCTCGTGGGAGCCCTGGACAAGTTAGGGCACCCACCTTGCCTCCTGTCCTCCATAGTCTCCTGGCTGAAGCTGCTACTGGACCCCAGGGGCCAGACACTATACCACGAGCCCCTGTGCCTCCCCTCTGGGCCGTGGACCCACTGACCAGCCTCAGCATCTCAGTCAGTCAGTGCAGGAGCCCGACCAGCACTGAGTTCTGGGTGTCCCTGTGGACAGGGGCCCGCAGGCAGCATTTTGGCCGACGGAGGAAGCCATGGATTCGGTGACATAGTGGGGTGACAGTGGGGGCAGAAACTGTTCCTGTGGGAACCCTTGGGGTGAGGCTGCAGACAGGCAGGGGCTCTGACCACAGAAGATGGGCAGCCCCACGGGGGGTGCCCTGGTAGGAGGCAGAAGGGGTGACGGAGGGGGATGGCCACCCCATCTGATCCTGGAAACTGCCAGCAGCCACTGGCTAGTTAGTTAGTTGGCTTCTTGGTCAGAATCTGAATGTGAGGGAGACCAGGAAGCAAATAAGTGACCACCCTGGCTGGTCTGATGGTTCTAAGTGGTCTGGGCCCCCATGACTCCCAAGGTCAAGAAAAGAGCCCACTGGATGATCCCAGCAGTGGGGTCCTTGCCTCAGAGGCTGTGAGCCAGGGCTGAGATGGGGGTCAGGCTGGTGCTGTGTTGCCGGGAGGCTCATTCGGGTCACCCACGGTTCAGTCCTTTCTAAGGACACAGGTGCACCCAGCGTGAGCATCACATGGGTGCAGGTTCATGGCCATGCCAGACCTTGGCTGCACAGGGAGCCTGGGTGCACACTCGCCTCCCTTTATCTCTCTACTTCGTGTGGCCCATTGGACAGATGCCAGAGACCCACTGTCAGGGGCCAAAGGGCATAGGGTGTCCGAGACAGCATCAGAGTCCTTCTGCTGCCCGTGCCCATGGGGCTACAAAACACATGGAGGGGCTGGTGTCCCACAGCTCCTGGCCGGCCCCAGACCGGGCGTCCAGCCATGGGAAGGAGGAGCTGGTGGGGGCTCCCATTGGACGCTGGAGGTCAGGCCCCCACTGCCCTGCAGAAGGGCCCCTCTTCCTCCCTGGGCTCCCAGATCGCAGGATTGCCGCAGGGCCAGAGGGCTGTGTCCAGGAGAGCCACCAGAGAGGGCACCCCGAGGCCCCGGCTCCCAGAAGCTGTGATCTCGGGGGCCTGCAGCCCCTACCCCTCTGATGCCGGTTCCAGGTTCCAGGCAGACAGCCCCCTCCCATCTGAGTTCACTTCCCTTGTCCTCCACGGCATCGGCCCTGGAAGCAGCGCGGAATCTTTTTATATTTCTCTGGGACGTTCCTTCTAGCTGGGACAATTCCTAGACAAGAAATTTATAGCACAAATTTCCCTTTAAAAATATGGATCTTTCATGCTATTCTGCCATAATTAACCATAGACAATTAATATTAAAATGCATTATCACCCCAAGAGGCAATGAAATTTCCAGAAGATCTCTGCTATGCATTCCGTCACTTTTATTGGCAAGACCGGATTAGTGGCAAAGGGCACCTTGATTTTTAAGATCGTCTCACAGATCCCCTCTGATGGACACTCAAAACCATGTTCACCAGTGAAAATGAGGGCCATTCAGATTAACTGGAAACATTTCCTGGTAGGGTTTTGTGCATTAAAAAAAAAAAACAAAACACAAAACAGCAATCTGAGGTTCTCCCTCCCTGCTTTGGCGTTTTTTTAGGTTCCCAAATCCAATTTACAGGGGATTGTCTGAGGCACCCCGGCTCTGCCAGCCTGACAATGTCCCTCCAGCAATTAGCAGCACCTGCATTAGGATTCAATGGACTTAAATTACTGGGGGGTGAGGCAGACACCCCACTGACAACAATTAACACAAAAGCCCTGCACCATTTAAAGCTGTGGGTGGGAATTACAAAAGGTTAAGAGACTAAATATAAAAAAATTTTTGAATATAAAATCAATGTGCTTTGTTACTAAAATCTGGGTGCTATAATTTAACCAAATTAGGGTTTAGACTATCTGGCAATGGTCCATGTCTATGACATCGTCTTTTATTCTCAACAAAAACCAACTTGTCTATTCAAAAGTTAAAAACAATTAAACAACTGAAATATTTCATGTCAACAAAATAATAAAACACAGAGTTTTGAATTACGTACTACTGACATTAGGCCTTTGGAAAGGGAAAGCATTTTCTCTCCTCGTTTCACTTATTTGTGTAATTGGAAGCCAAGTTCTCAGAGGTTCAGTTTTCTTAATTGCCTGCCTGATGCGGGAGTAGAGTGCTGACCCACCATCTGTGAAAGCCTGGCCCCTCTGGGGCTGGGGAAGCTGAGGGCTGAGCCCCCAGGGTAGGGGGCCTGCAGGAGGCTGGAGTGGGGGGTGAGACCCTGAGTGGGGGTGCTTCCCAGTGGCCCCTCCTTTGCAAACAGGCATTGGCTCTGGGCACCCACAGTTCTGAACCACTGACCAGGAGGCTACATTTTCTTCTGTCCAGACAAGTCTGGGGTGCAGGGTGGGGACGCAGGGGTGCCAAGCCCCTGTAGCTGCTCCTGCTGGCTGGGGTCTGTGCTCATGCACATCTGGGCTGTCAGAACAAGTTGAAACAGGAAAGCCGCTTTAAAATTAAGACGATGCGGGTTCCGTTCTAACTTGTGGTCAGCCTCAGCTTCGAGGCTTCTGCTCAGGGCCGTCTTTCCTCCCTCCCTTCCCGGGGCAGCTGACCTCTGGGAGACCCCTAACCACTCCAGGGTTTGAACCTGACCTTGTGCTCCAGGGTGGGAAGGGGGGTGGCCAGGAGGCCACAGCAGCTCCCCCATCCGCTCGCTGAACGCAGCGCTTCCTCTAGGATCAGGGTCGCAGGTGCTCCGGCCAGGGTCTGCTAGACACGCCCACTGGGGCTTCGGCTCAGGGAAGGGCCCGGGGTTGGTGGCTCCTGACCCCCAGCACTCAGCCCTGGCTGGCCTGCCCCACTGAGTAGGCCTGGGGGGGCCCTCGTCAGCTCCCGAGACTGCGACAACCCCATGGCACAACCACTCCATCTCCCTCCGTACCTGCTGGTCTAACAGAATCAGCATCTTCACTACCAGCCCATTTTACCAAACCCGTTAACCACAGCCTACAGTCCTGTCATGGGGCTGGAGGGTGAGGTTGGGGGCAGGCAGGGGTCACAAATGGGGCTGCTTTCTATAAGGAGATGTGGGGAGAGGAGGGGGTACCTGCACGGAGATGGCAGGAGGGCCAAATCCTTGCCCACAGGCTGTGTCCCGTCCAGCTCTGTGCCCTCCAGGGCCTGGTGGTGCAGCAAGATGATGGGGTTTCTGATTTGGCCTTCAAACCATTTGGCAGATGATGAGAAATATCCAGCCTCCACTTCTTCTCTGGTATCAGAACCTGGTCCGAGCTGGCAAACTGTTTCTTGTTTCTGCATGGCCTAGTGGGGTCCTGTGACCAAGTTCTGGCCAGTGAGGTGTAGGTGGCAGTGGGAATGATAACTCCAGGAAGCTTTTTAGAAGGGAAAGGCTTCTGACTCCTTATGCTTCCCTCTTCCTACTAGCTGCAATATGGCAATGATGGCTGGCACTTGTGCAACCCTCAAGGGCCATGAGGTGGTGCACAGAGTAGAATAGGAAACAGAAGCAGGAGTCCTTGGTCACTGAGAGATGGGTGACCACAATGGGGCTGCCCGATGAGCGCAAGGGGCTGGGTGACTAGGCTTTGGTGAGAGCCGCCCCATATCCAGCTGTGCTGGTCACAACAGGCAATCAGTAGTGCTCACAACTCTGGGGTGGAAGTTGGATGTTTCACTGGACTCTTCTGGTTGGGGGCGGGGTCCCTATAAGTCGCTTCAGTATGAACAGTAACCTCAGAGGTTCTACTGGTCCAAGTTTCTTTCAGGACTTGTGCTGGGTTATCTTTGATCTGAAACCCACTGGGCTGTTCTTGAGACCTGTTTGTGCAGGGATCCTGGCTGCAGCTGGCGACCTGAAGAGATGTCCTTCAGGCTGGGCCCATGGCAATGCCCCCGACCTCAGACTCAGCAAGGGCCGCCCTCCGTGCTGTGTCCTGCCCCTCTCAGACCTCACCCAGGGGAGCACGCAGGCAGAGACAGCCACCCAAGACCCCTGGGGCCCTCAACAGGCGGGAGAAAGGGCTCTGGTCCCTGGTGAAGGTCTGGGTCTAAGAACCAAGCAAGAAAGGGTCATGGCTGTGTGGGGTGAGCATGAGGGGGACAGGGCTTAGTTTCCTGGTTCTGAGATACAGATATTCACCCAATGTGGAAAGGACTCCTGGTTTGTGATGCCCTTATGGTGAGCTGCCCCAGAACACTGAGCTCTCTGCTTTCCTTCAGGATGAGGGAGAGATAAAGAAAACTTGAAAGTTAAAGATATCTATCCTCATATAGCTGGGCTTCCCAGGTGGTGCAATGGTAAAGAATCCACCTGCAATATGGGAGACACAGGAGATGTGGGTTTGATCCCTGAGTGAGGAAGATCCCCTGGAGGAGGGAAAGGCTGTCCACTCTAGTATTCTTGCCTGGGAAATCCTGTGGACAAAGGAGCCTAGCGGGCTATATAGTCCATGTGTTCGGACATGACTGAATGAGCACATATACACACATTCCCATAGAGTCACTAAAGGAGGTTTTATCAGAGCCAGGAAAGGCCTGGTCACTCCTCTGGCCATTTCAGGGCTTTGTTCCACCCACCAGGGTCCTAGGTCTGACTGGGTGCCCCCCAGACTCCCTGCAGCCCTGGGCCCTCCTTCCTGCTGACCGTGTACATGACCCACAAGTTTTAACTGTTATTGTTGTTGTTGTTGTTCAGTCGCTCAGTTGTGTCTGACTCTTTGTGACCCCGTGGACTGCAGCACACCATGCTTCCCTGTCCTTCACCATCTCCTGGAGCTTGCTCAAACTCATAGCCATCAAGTCGGTGATGCCATCCAACCACCTCATCCTCTATCATCCCCTTCCCCTCGTGCCTTCAATCTTTCCCAGCATCAGGGTATTTTCTAATGAGTCAGCTCTGCGCATCAGGTGGCAAATGTGTTGGAGCTTCAGCTTCAGCATCAGTCCTTCCAGTGAACATTCAGGATGGGTGTTCTGTTATTATCTTAGGGTTTCTCTCACTGGAGGCTGACCGCTCACCTCCTTGCAGCAGAGCTGGAGTGTGTACCACAGGACAGACAGATGCAGCATGTTCACCACCCTGGGCTGACCCAGGCTCCCTAGCAACAGGCCCGAGGGACTTGGGTATGGGGAGGGGGTGAGTGTTGTCGTGGGGGGTGGGGACTTTCACCTGGAAGGGTCCCACGTGAACCCACTCCCGCGAGGGGAAGACTGAGTCCTGAGAGGGGCAGAAACAGGAGTGTCCTCCCTGCCCTCTAGATGGGGGCCCTGCTCCCTCCTCAGGGCACTGTCTGGGGCCAGACCTGGTGGCGGGGCAGAGGGCGCAGGGGAGCTCAGTCCATTGTCCTGCAGGCAGATGCTGAGAGCACCTCATTCTGTAGAAGAGGAGCTGAGCCCCAGGAAGGTTCAGGTGGAAAGGGACAGAGTCGCTCCTGCTGAGCACCCAGGGCCTGCGACTCGGCAGCGAACGCCAAAGGGGCTGGAGCTGACTGGGTGCGGACCCCTCGGCTTCCCCATGGGCCGTTTTCTATGGCTCGACACCCACATGCTGGGTCCAGTCCATGGTCCTGCACATGGTCACTGACGCGGGGCTCACACTTGGGCTGGCAGAGAGCCTGCCGCCCAGTGAGCGCCTTCATGTAGAAATACCAGCACATTCTCTGATAACGACAATGACGATGACAACGCAGCTAAATTTGCTTCCGTAAACAGAGGGGGACGCAGAGACAGGGTCCTGGGCCAGGTCACCAAGGGTCCCCTGAACCAGCCAGCCCTGCCCACCCTGGGAGGGAGGGACCCAGGCCTTGGTCTGGACGCTGCTCCATCTGACTCTGGCCCTGGATGCGGCAAGTCTGTGCCCCTACCCACCTGGGGCACTCCCAGGGCGAAGGAGAGTGTGAGACCCTAAATTGAAGAGTATGCACCTGCCTAGTGGGGACCCCAGCTCCAATTACCCAGGGGCCCTCCCAGAAGGGTTGAGGACCTGGGGTACCAGGCGGGGCCCCCATCACTGGGACACTGCTCTCCCGTAACTAAAACGCAGCCCCTCCCGACTAAGACAAAAGCCCCAGGTTTGCAAGAGGATTCAATTCTCAGCTCTAACTGCAGAGATTAAAAACAGACAGCCTTACTCTGTGTTCACGGCCACAAGGGACACGCTCGTGCAGCGCGCAGGACAGTGGTGCGGTGGCCCGGACCACTCACCCCCTCACCCCTCCCTGCTGGGGGCTCAGGATCTGCACTGTGAGCACGTCCAGCAGCCTGGACGCCGGGTCGGCCGCCCCCAGCCTGCCTTCAAAACCTTGGCCACAGTGACTGCCCTCGAAACTGTCTGGCCAGGACCTGGGTGTGTCTTCCTGGGACATCCCAGGTCTCCCAGGTCTGCTGTTCTCAGGGGTCAACTTCACTTCCTTCTGCCCAGGTCTGGGGGACATGGCTGTCAGCCGTGACTCTCTGAGTTCATATTGCCCACCGCAGACCCCTCAGTTAGCCCCACTCACCAGGCAGGCCACCGGGGTCCCCCTCAGGGAACGGTGAGTCAGCACTGGCACTTTCCAGGGCAGCTCTGGGCTCTGGGCCCCCGGACTCGGGGCTGGACAGAGGGTAGGAGATGCACTGGAATCCACTGTGGAGGGAAGGACAGTGTCACCCAGCTGCAGAGACATGGGGTCCAGGGAGGAGAAAGGGCCGGGGTGGCTCCTCAGAGGCCAGGGGGTAGGGAGGAAGGAGGGAGGGGATGGTGTCTAACTCGGCCTCCCTGCCTCGCTGCCCTCGGCCCGGGACCCCTGCCTTGCTCCGCCACCACTGTCAGAAGAGGCCTTGGTTTCCCCTCCACCAGACCAGTGTGTGGGAACCCCAGTGCCCACGTCTTGGTGTGAGGAGTGGGCAGGGACAGTCCTAGCCAACCCTCCATAGAGTAGAGGAGGGACCGCTCCTGCCATGCCTGCCACCCTTACTCACAACGGGGTCTGGATGGGCGTCTGCCCGAGGCCGTCATCCACTCTGAAAAAGCTGACCTCCGAGTAGGCCGGGAGCTGCACGTACCGGACGCCTGCGGAGATCTCCAACTCCCGGCCGTCCTCACCTTCCAGAAGGAGAAAGAGGTTGCTGAGGGCTGTGAGGGGGTAGTGGCACGACATGGGCCCCCGTCTCCCTGGGCCTTTGTAAGGAGCAGGGCACTGGATGGGGCTGCAACCAGGCTCACCTTGCCCCACCCTTGCATTCCTGGACCCTCGGCTCCACCTTACCCTCAGCCAAGCTGCCCATGGCTCAGAGGAAAAGGACATTTGTATAGAGACATGAAGGCAGATTTCTCGGGGAAAACAGCACAGAGAGGCAACCCCATGCGGCAGTGGAAGATAAGCTGGGATCCTTGACATGGTAACAAAACCATGACACAGGAGAGCTGAGAGAACTTATCACTAGCAGATGTACGTAACAAGAAATGTTAAAAGTTAAGTCCTTTGGGCAGAAGGAAAATGGTAGCAATGGAAACCTGTGCCTACAGGAAGCCGTGAGAGCCAGAAATGGTACCTAGAAACAGATGAAACTTCCTTTTCTGTTTGTCAGCTACTCCCCAAAAGATAAACAACTGTTTAAACAAAAATGATCTACGTGTTATAAAGCTTATTAGATACATGAATGTAAAATGTAATGAAACAAAAGCATAAAGATTGTATTGTAGACAGGAAGTATAAACTGTAAAGCTCTTATACTGTCCATGAAGGAGTATGATACCACTTGGAATTAGACTGATAATATAAAGATGTATATTTACATCGTTAAGTAAATCTTAAAGTATCCTCTAAAACGACACAGAAAAGAGTTACAATTGATAATCCAGAAGAGGAAATAAATGGAATTAAAAAAAAAAACTCAATGAATCCAAAAAAGAAAGGGATAGAATATAAGGGAAAAAAACAGCCAGGGAAAATAGAGAAGAAATCGTAAAATGGTAAGTTTGAACCTACTATATTAAAAATTATATTAAATGTGAATGGTGTAAACCATTTAGTTAAAAGAGAGATGGTTAGATTGGATAAAAAAGTAAGACTGAGGTATATGTTGCCTACAAAATAATATATTTAAACTATAAAGATGTGAATAGGTTAAAGATAAAAGCATGGATAAGGATGCTGATACCAGTCAAAAGAAAACTGAGTGACTGCATTAGTATCAAAGAAAGTAGGTGTCAGAGCATAGACTATTAGCGGGGGTAAAGAAGGTAATTTCACAATGATACGGTCAATTAATTAAATGACATAAAAATACTAAATGTTTATGCTCCTAATAACAGAGTTTCAAAATACATGAAGCTAAAATTGACAGAAATGAAAGCAGAAATAAACAAAAACACAAGCATAATCAGAGATTTCAATATACCACTGTCAATAACTGATGGAACAGAGATAAAATCAGTAAGGATATAGCAAACTCAACAAAAATATCAACACAATTTACTTGATTGATGTTTATAGAATATCCTATCCAATTCCACTCAAGAACAGAATCCACACTCTTCTCAAAGTGCACTCAAAACATTTCCCAAAACAGACCATATTTTGAGCCACAAGTCTCAAAAATTTAAGAGAATTTAAGATACAAAGTATGACTCTAACCACATAGAATTAAGTTAGAATCAATAACAGAAAGATCTCTGGAAAATCTTCAAATATTTGGAAGTGAAACAACACACTTCTAAATAACTCTTGGGTCTCAAAGGAAATCAAAAAGGAAATCAGAAAGTATTTCAAATTGAATGAAAATGAAAGCATACCACATAAAAATTTGCAGGATGCAGTTAAAGTAGTACTAAGGGGGAAATTTATAGTAATAAACTTCTATATTAGAAAAGTCTGAAATAACGTTGGAAACAATTCCACCTTAACAAGTCAAAAAAGAAAATAAAATTCAACCGAAACTACGCTGAGGCAAGGAAGTAATAAGATCGAAATAGGAATTAATGAAATAAAAAGCAGACAATAGAGAAATGAAGAAAACCAAAAGTAGGCTATTTATCAATGAAACTAGTAACATCTCACTATACTATTCAGGAATAATAAAAAAAAAGACACCTGTAATCCATATTAGGAACAAGAGAGGTGATATCAGTTCATTAAGCAGGGGGCAAGGGTATATGCAGAGTCCATCATGAGAAACGCTGGGCTGGAAGAAGCACAAGCTGGAATCAAGATTGCTGGGAGAAATATCAATAACCTCAGATATGCAGATGACACCACCCTTATGGCAGAAAGTGAAGAGGAACTAAAAAGCCTCTTGATGAAAGTGAAAAAGGAGAGTGAAAAAGTTGGCTTAAAGCTCAACATTTAGAAAACTAAGATCATGGCATCCAGTCCCATCACTTCATGGCAAATAGATGGGGAAACAGTGGAAACAGTGTCAGACTTTATTTTTTTGGGTTCCAAAATCACTGCAGATGGTGATTGCAGCCATGAAATTAAAAGATGCTTACTCCTTGGAAGGAAAGTTATGACCAACCTAGATAGCATATAAAAAAGCAGAGATATTACTTTGCCAACAAAGGTCTGTCTAGTCAAGGCTATGATTTTTTCCAGTGGTCATGTATGGATGTGAGAGTTGGATTGTGAAGAAAGCTGAGTGCTGAAGAATTGATGCTTTTGAACTGTGGTTTTTGAACTGTGGACTCTTGAGAGTCCCTTGGACTGCAAGGAGATCCAGCCAGTCCATCCTAAAGGAGATCAGTCCTGGGTGTTCATTGGAAGAACTGATGCTGAAACTGAAACTCCAATACTTTGGCCACCTGATGCGAAGAGCTGACTCATTGGAAAAGACCCTGATGCTGGGAGGGATTGGGGGCAGGAGGAGAAGGGGATGACAGAGGATGAGATGGCTGGATGGCATTACTGACTCAATGAACTTCAGTTGAGTAAACTCCGGGAGTTGGTGATGGACAGGGAGGCCTGGCGTGCTGCGATTCATGGGGTTGCAAAGAGTCGGACACGACTGAGCAACTGAACTGAACTGAACTGAAGGGAATGTCATGAACATTCAAGAAATCGGACAACTTGGAAGACACAAAACACCAAAGCTCACTCAAGAGCAAACAGATAACCTGAACAGCCTTATATGCGAGGGAAATGGGATTAGTAGTTAACAATCTTCCCACAGAGAAATCTCCAGGCCCAGGTGGGCTTCATATTAAATTCTACAAACATTTAAGAAACAATACTAATTTGACACAAACTCTTCCAGGAAATTAAAGAGGAGGGAATTTCCGCAACTTACGTTATGAGGTCGGCAATATCCTGATACCAAAACCAGACAAAGACATCACAAGGAAAAAAAAAAATTAAGACCAATTTCCTTATGAACAGACATGCAAATATTTGAAACAAAATGTAGCAAGCTGAATGCCCAGGTAATTCAAGGGGGGAAGAGAGGAAAGAACAGTCTTTTAACAAACGAAGCTGGGACAACTGGACATCCACTTGCAGAAGAGGATGAAGTTGGACCCCAGCCTCACCCTATATACAAAAGTTAACTCCAGATAGACATTAGGCTAAATAGAAGAGCTAAAAATATAAAATTCTTAGAAGAAAACAGAGGAATAAAACTTCATGACTCTGGGTTAGGCAGTCTTCTTAGATATGACATCAAAAGTACAAGCAACAAGAGAAATAAAAATAAACTGAACTTCATCAAAATTTAAACTTTTGTGTTCAAAGGACAGTCAAGAAACCACATGACAACCCACAAAATAGGGGAAAATATCTTCAAATCAGATATCTGATATGGCGCTTGTATCTAGAATATATAAGGAATTCTAGATTACTCAGAATAAAAAGACAAGTTGCCCAGTGTTTTAACGGGCAAAAGATCTGAATAGATTTTTCTCCAGAGAAGATCTACAGATGGCCAGCAAGTGCATAAAAAGATGCTGCACACATCATTACTTGTTAGGGAAAGGCAAGTCAAAACTGCAGTGAGACACCAGGACAACTAAAACCAGAAAAACAGCGTAACTGGGCTGGTGAGGAGGTGGAGCAACTGAGGCCCTCTGGGAATGAAAAGGAAGAAAAGCAAATTGCATTTATTTGTAGATGACATGATCCTTTGTACAGAAAATCCTAAGAAATCCTCAGAAAAATCAGTTAGAACAAACAAGCTCAGCAAGGTTATAAAACATACATAAATCAGCTGTAGTCTTGCGATTGCTGAAGTGAAGATAACAAAACAATTCCACTTGTAATAACATAAGAAGAAATAACAAATGTATCAATAAACAAACTATAATTGAATAATGATAATTTTTGTTGTTGTTCAGTTGCTAAGTCGTATCTGACTCTTTGAAACCGCATGGACTGCAGCATGCTAGGCTTCCTCTTTACCATCTCCTGAGTTTGCTCAAACTTGTTTTTTTTGCTGACTACAGAGGTTCTCCATTTTCAGCTGCAAAGAACATAATCAATCTGATTTTGGTATTTACCATCTGGTGATATCCATGTGCAGAGTTGTCTCTTATGTTGGTGGAAAAGAGTGTCTGCTATGACCAGCGTGTTTTCTTGACAAAATTCTGTTAGCCTTTGCCCTGCTTCATTTTGTACTCCAAGGCCAAACTTGCCTGTTACTCCAGGTATCTCTTGACTTCCTACTTTTGCATTCCAGTCCCCTATGATGAAAAGGACATTTTTTTCTTGGTGTTAGTTCTAGAAGGTCTTGTAGGTCATCACAGAACCGTTCAACTTCAGCTTCTTCGGCATTAGTGGTTGAAGCATAGACTTGGATTACTGTGATGTTGAATGGTTTGCCCTGGAAATGAACCAAGATCATTCTGTCGTTTTGGGGGTTGTACCCAAGTACTGCATTTCATACTCTCTTGTTGACTATGAGTGCTACTCCATTTCTTCCAAGGGATTCTTGCTCACAGTAGTAGATAAAACAGTCATCTGAATTAAATTCCTGTCCATTTTAGTTCATGGATTCCTAAGATGTTGACCACTTGATTTACCACTCCAATTTACCTTGATTCATGGACCAAACAATCCAGGTTCCTATGCAAACTATTAATTATTTATTAGTAAGTTTACCAAAAGAGCTAGACTTGCACACTGAAAAATACTAACATTGATGAGCCTGAAGATAAATAGATGAAGAGATGTTTCAAGGTCAATCAGAAGTGTCAGCTTCTCCCGGCTTGTTCAATCCATCCCAGACAGAATCCCAAAGAAGGCAGGCTTGCTTTTTTTCCCTTTTTTGGGGCAAAAATTGACAAGTTGATCCCAGAATATTCAAACAGAAATACGAAGGTCCCAGAATAGCCAAAACAATTTTGAAACAGAAGAAAAGGCTGGAGGAATTTCCAGTTTCAAAGCATGTGCTGTGTGCTCACTCAGATGCTCAGGCGTGTCTGACTCTGCAACCTTATGGACTGTAGCTCACCAGGCTCCTCTGTCCATGGGATTTCCCAGGCAAGAATACTGGAGTGGGTAGCCATTCCCTTCTCCAGGGGATCATCCCGACCCAGGGATCGATCTTGTGTCTCCTGCATTGGCAGGCAGATTTTTTTTTTAACCGCTGAGCTTCTCGTGAAGCCCTTCAAAGCTTACTGGAGGGCTATGGTATAAGGAAAGACATATTGATTGATGGAGTGGAAGTGACATCCATCCACATGTAAACTTTTACACCTACAGTCAAGTCACTTCTGACCCAGATGCCCAGGCAATTCTGCAGGGAAAGGACAGTCTTTTCAACACACGGCACTGGGACAGCTGGAATCCATGTGAGAAAAGATGAATTTAGACCTTTATCTGATCCACGAAAATTAACTCAAACCAAAGTTGTAAAAGAAAAGAGGAGAAAAATCTCTGTAAACTTGGGTTAAGAATCCTCAGATGCATGACTAAGACCGTAGTCGATAAAAGAAGAAACTGACAAACTGGGCTTCATCAGAATTTTCAAACTTTGGGGACTTCTCTGGCAGTACAGTGGTTAGGACTCTGTGCTTCCACTGTAGGGGGCATGGGTTTGATCCCTGGTCGGGGAACTAAGTAAGATCCCACAGGCTGTATGGCAAGAAAAAAAAAAAGTTTTAAAACTTTGAACATTAAAAGACAACGTTAACCAAAGAAGAAGAGAGCAGCAGAGGATGAGATGTTTGGATGGCATCACTGACTCAATGGACATGAATTTGAGCAAACTCTGGGAGATAGTGGAGGACAGGGGAGCCTGGTGTGCTACAGCCCATGGGGTCATGAAGAGTGGGACACGACTGAGCGACTGAACAACAACGAAAAGGTCACACTGAAAGAAAATATCTGCAAAGATACATGTGACAAAGGACTCCTATCCAGAACACATATAGAACTTGTATACAAGTAAAAACTAAGACGAACCACCTAATTTTTTAAAAAAACTGGGTGAAATACATGAATAAACATTTCTCTGTGAAGACGTACAAATGGCCAATAAGCACATGAAGAGCTGCTCAACATCATTAGTTTTGGGTTAACACGGATCAAAACCGTGAGGTGGTGCTGCCACTGGACACCCTGAAGATGGCCTCTCCCTGGCGAGGACATGGAGAAATCAGAACCTCGTATGTTGCTGACGGGACTGTAAAATGGTGCCGCCACTTTGGAAAACTGTTTGGCTGTTTCTTTGGAAATTTAAATGCCAACCTGCCACACGACCCAGCAAGTCTACTCATGAGTGTGTGCCTGAGAGAAATGAAACATATTTACACCAGGCCCTGTGCACAAATGTCCACTGCAGCCAAGTGCCCAGGACAGGACCGGCCCCCTGGGGATGCAGGATAAGAGATGTGCAGCCCATGGAGGGGCGAGCAGGGCTGCGTGGGTGGGCTGAGGGGCAGAGCGCGGCCACAAATGGGATCCCATCCACGAGCAGCTTTTGGGAACGGACATTGGTAGTGCCCAGGGTGGAGGGTGGGTGTGGGGCAGGAGCCAGGGGTCTCTCTGGGCAGAAGGAAATGCTCCAAAACGGAGTGGGTGCGGTGATGGTTGCCCAACTTTGCAAGTTTACTACAAATCGTTGGCTCACTGAATATAGATGAGTTTTACGGTATGTAAGTGACACTGTGATGAAGTTGTTAAAATAAACCAATTGTGACTAAATATACTTGATTTATGCTACACACTATGCCTCCTCACAGAGCTGCGGAGCCAAGGTGAACCAGTAGTGATTATCCCTGGTGGTCCTGCCCTGTCCCTCTGCCCCCAGCAGACCAGGGGTCTGCTCTGCTCATGGGTGAGAAGCCTGGTGGTCCCTCTGCTTGGCCGCAGGGCTGACCGAGCATCTAAACGCAGCCTGGACAGATGGGTGTCTCTCCACCTTGGTTACCCCATGAGGAGTGAGAGAAGCTCTCTCCTGGCAGGCTGAACGGCTGGCCCTGGCCTCCCCATCCGCTGACTCTGAGTGAGCATCAGGGAGGGCTGCCCATGTGCACACACACAGACATACACATGTGCACATGCTCACACATGTGTACACGTGCTCACACACAGAGCAGAGTTCATGTGCTTACATACATGCACGTGGAGGCACACAGACAGCCCAGGCACTCACACACACAGAGCCCATGTGCTCACACACACGCATATGGAAGCATGCATGGAGCCCATGCACTCATACACACACAGGCATACATGGAGGCACGCATGGAGCCCTCATGCTCACATGCACACGCAGGCCTCGTAAGGCTGGCTGCCTCTCGCCAGCTGGAGGCTAGCACCCTGCCACCCTTTCTGCCAGGGCCCCAGCAGCAAGAACTCAAAAACGGGGGCACCGAGGCGGAGCCCCAATGCTAGGAGCCACCTGCGGCATCTTGAGTCAACAGTTGTTCGTCTTTCTGAAGAGCTCACTGTCTTCCTGGAGACACTTACTCGTGGCCACTTCCCCGTTGTCCCGCTGCAGCTGAACGGTCAATGTGAGGGAAGACCCTTGGGCTGTGTCCATCACCTCTGGACCCAAAATCACGATCCTTGTGGCTTGTGCTGCAGAGAACAGAGCACAGGTGTGTGTGTGGGGGCGGGGTGGGGCAGGGGCTCTGGGTCTGCATCAGCACCCCACACGCCCTGAGCAGGTGCTCAGCCCCGTCCCCGGGGCACCTGGTTGAGGGGGGGTGTGGATGGCACGGCCGTCAGGGCTGGGGTCTTTCATGGAGGCCACGAACCCTATCCTGAAGGTCAGCCCTGAACCCACCTGATGGTGTTGGGGGAGGGCAGGGCAGAGGCGACCACTGCGTGCAGGTGACCACCCAGCAGTGTCTGGTGCACACGGCCTCCCGCCCACCGTTCTGACCTGGGCCCTGCCTTCATTGTGTCCGAGTCCATGACCTAACATGTGCTGGATGAGGCTGCGACCACCTGCCTGGAAGCTGGCCTGGCCAGGGGCCCACCTGCAGCTCTGAGTGAGCAGCTGCATCCATGGATCTGGTACCAAGGTTCTGATCAGGGACTCGAGTCCCCAGACTGACCGCTATGGTGGTACCCTTGTCCTGGAGGCTAACAGAAGGTCCTCACACATGCCCGGGTGGGCAATTCAGGGTCGGGGGGAAGCCCCAGCAGAGGACCTGGCAGGCCCCAGGCCATCTGAGGTCACATGCAGTGCAGAGAGCTCAGGGTAGGGGCAGGACGGAGACCGGGCAGGGGGCCAGGCACCCAGAGCCCTGAGGCTGGGAGAGTCCCAGACTGGCAGACCCTGTGCCTGGGAGGCCTGCCTGCAGCAGAACCACGTGGCTCCAGAGTCCAGGGGCCTCTGTGTGCCTTGGGCCCGGTGAGACCACACAGAGCATGAACTTCTCAAAAGGGGATTGTAGATCCCTCTTCATCCCAGCCCCCTGGGCCACTCCTCCCATGAAGCTGCCCAGCGCCAACCAGGAGAGGACACGGCCTGACCCAGATGTGACCCCTGGGAGGACCCCGTGAAGCCAGCAGCAAAGCTGGGGCACCTACCCATGGGGTGACCGTTGATCCACATCCCTCGGTAGATGACTCCGGAGCAGTGGGCCATGCTGCCCTGTCCACTGAACACACCACTGTGCCACTGTCCCTGCAGAGAGAACCATGGGCTCAGGCGGGCTGGGGCCTGAGGACACTTGGCCCTCCAGGTTTCAGGGGCCCCCAGGGACACAGGCTGAGGGGGACCCAATTTGCTCCACACAGTGCCCTCTCCTGTGAATTGGGAGTTTAGGGACAATGGCTCAAATACAAAATGCAAACAAAATACGGCTCCAAATATTTTACAGCACAAAACACTTTTAGTACAAAGATGCTGCGTTTGTGTAGAGGCTCACAGGAGGCCTGTGGGGTGGGGGAGCTGAGTGCTCTGGCTCATTCCTTGATGATGAAAGGGCCAATTAAAAGCTCAGCGTGAACCCGCACAGCCCACCTGGGCAATGCCGGCTCATGCACACCGCAGCCCCGCTGCCCCATAACAAACCTGCTTTGTAACCAATACACACGACAGAGTGGAAGAAGGATGGAAAATAGCAGAAAGATTATTTTCATGGAAAGTTCAAGATCTTAATGGTGTTTTACTGACTATGAATTGCTCCTGTTAGAAGAATCAGCCCAAGGCACGTTTGGTGCAGAAGCTGACTGGGCTCCCACTTTTGTGGCCTGCCCTTCGAGGCCCCAAGGTCACCCAGCAGCTGGGCCCTGCAGCAGGCACCCTTGGCCCCTGGGACAGACCAGTAGGTGGGAACGGCCCCTGAAGGCTGCAGCCCTAAAGAGCTCAGATGCCCCCAGACCTGGGGGATGAGGTTCCAAGGCTGTTTGGAGCTAGTAGCCACTGCGATCTCACTGTGAGTTGATGGGAAGGGCGTGGCCAAGGCTCACCCTCCAGTTGGGGTGTCGGGCAACTGTGGTGCCCAGTAGGTCAGCCCATGGCTTCAGGAGGAGCCATGCAACCGGTTGGGTGGAGGGTGGGCAGAGGTCTGGCTCTCCTGGAGCTGAGGGGCAGTCTCGTCCCTTCAGCCCCCATACCCAGAGGGCAGAGCCAGCCAGATAGTGGCTGGGGCCTTCCCAAGACTCCCGTGGGCCGCATTCCCAGAAAGCTCAGGGCTGGCTCGATGACCTGACAGATGTTATATTGCATTCCTTAAGATGCAGCTCACATCTGCAGGTAGCTGGCCAGGCTAAAGTGGGGGCGATGCCTCAGGCATCACGGCAGGTGGGGACTGCAACCAGCACGGAGGCCCTTGCTACCATCCGGGCTAGGGGTGGAGAGCCCCAGAGTTGCCTGCTGACCATCCCTGGAGATGGCATGGCCTCTGAGGAGCATCTGCTGGGCTTGACGCCAGCTCCTAGGAAAGACCCCTGTGCACACGTGCATGCACTCAGGCTTCTGTGTTGTGAATCTGCGTGCATCATTGTGTCATGCTATGTGTTGGCATGGGTGTGCCTGAACTGGGCTGCTATCCCCCGAGTTGGGGTGGGGACAGCCCTGGGACGGCAGGGTGGCCCCCCAGGCACGTGGGGCAGGGTAACGTGGGCACCAGACCTTTCCCCTGCTCGAGCCCCAGCAGTCTGTTGGCTGGGGGCAGCGGTGACGCTCGTGGGTGAAGAAGTCACTGGGACGCTCTGCTCGCCTCGCTCAGGACACCGTCCCCAGACCTGACAGGTCACCAGCTTGCACTTGGGAAGCAGGACCCCTGGCCAGTCAGACGGAGACCTCTCATGAGCCAGGCTGAACTTGTTGCCCTCGCCCCGCCCCCTCAGCCCTTCTGCTTTGACTTCCGTGCCCTCTTCTGTGGCTCCGCGCTGGGGAACAGAAGCCACCCTGGCTCAGGCCCCAGGCTTGGGCTCAGCAGATGGTCTAACGGGATGCACTCTGGCCTATGGCTCTGGGAAGGGTGGCCGACTTCACAAAGCCCTCCTGCGGGGCTGCACTGCCCTTCGCCTCCACGTTTCTGTAGCAGGGGCTGCACTCACTTTGTGTCGGGGTGAGTGCTGTCTGCCTGGGTTGCCGCAGGCCTCATCCTTGTCCCTCTCAGTGGTGCTGGGGTCACCTCCCCTCCCCCCGCCCCACTGGGCTGGACGCCAGACCCCCAGAGTCAGGCCACATGCCGAGGATGTCCAGGGGCAGGTGGGAGGCTGGGAGTCCAGGCGTAGAAAGCGGGAGTTAAGTGTGCATGGCCCTTCCCCAGTGCGACCACCTGGGCCTCCCCTCCGAAGGTCTCCATCACATGACCCCAAATCTTACTGCCACAGGAGGCCAAGCCCTGTGCCCATCTGCCCTTCCCTTCCCTCCCCATCGTGGCCATGGCCTGTCTGGTCAGGACATGAGCATCCTGGTGGCAGGGATCACACTTCCCTCAGAAGCCTCCTGAGACAATCAGGACAGGGATGCACTCATGCTGACACTTTGACAGTGCTCTGGACCCAGGGCCACTCAATTATGTCGGGGTTGGGGGGTGGAGGGTTGAGATGAGATGTGGGTTTTCACAAGTATGAAGGCAGAGCCTTGGGCTCAGCCAGAAGCAGATGCAGACAAATCCAGCACGCAGCACCTTGGAGGGCGGCCGGGGGCACACAGACTGCCAAGCAGACGGAATGTGAACCTGCACATCAGACCAGGAGCCCTCCACCGGGTGTAGCAGGATCAGCTCCCTGTGAGGTCTCTGTCCAGTGCTCGCTGTCTACTTGTCACCGGGGTCCTTCCTGACCCCTGACCAGCCATTAATCACACTCCTGGAATCTGGGCCCCTCTCCTTTCCCACCAGCTTAGGCTTTGACAAAGAACTCACCTGGGACAGAAAGACCCCAGCAAGGTAACTAATGCAACAGTGTAGAATCTAACTACTGTTACAAATCATGCCTTTGAAAATTCTGCCCTTTCTCAATCAGCCAACATGCTCCCAAGCAGGAACAAACATGGGTTAACCCATCTTACAGAGAGGAGGCCAGCCCCCACTGCCCCCGGTCCAGGTGAGGACCCGTGCCTGCTAGCGAGGGGCAGGGAGGAAGTGAGGATGACAGGGCCACACGGGGCTCCGTTCACACCACACTTAAAGCCAGAAGGGCATGGGGCCCCTGTTAGGACACAGGAGGGGACGGGGGTCCCTGTTAGGACATGGAAGGAGGGCCATAGGGGTCCTGTTGGGACATGGAAGGAGGGCACGGAGGGTCCCATTAGGACACAGGAGGGGACAGGGGACACAGAAGGAGATGGTCACCAGGGGTAAGTGAGCCACACCTTGTGGCAGATGGTTGCTGGGAGGGCCTCTCAGCTGCAGAATGGGGATGTACATGTTCATAACTCCTTCCCTGGCCTTTTACTTGAGGAGCTGAGTCCCCTTCTCCTGCCTTCAATCTTTCCCAGCACAGGGTCTTTTCAAATGAGTCAGTTCTTCCCATCAGGTGGCAAAGTATTGGGAGTTTCAGCTTTAGCATCAGTCCTTTCAATGAATATTCAGGACTGATTTCTTTTAGGATGTATTGGTTTGATCTCCTTGCTGTGCAAGGGACTCTCAAGAGTCTTCTCTAACACCACAGTTCTAGCAAGGAGAGATAAGAAAGTCTTCCATTCTCCAGTTAACTGATGCTACTTTTCCTTCCCGGGGAAAGTGCTGGTGGTTTTCCTAGAATTGTTTTTGTGGTTGTGTTGTCCCCTCTTGCATTGTTGGCACTCGCAGGCACACTCTGAATCTCTGCCCTGGTCAGAAGGCCACCTTCCTGGGTCTTCAGTCTCTTCTTCACCTCCAGGTCTCCCCAGGGCACTGGGGTCTTGATGACACACCAGAGGGTCCAGCTCTGCAACGCCTGCCTAAATGGCATCTGCAGTCTGGAGCAGGCAGCCCCCACCATCACCAAACTCACTCCTGGAGCAGGTGGTGGCTTTCCTGAGGCCTTGGCTCCTGGACCAGGCAGGGGCGTGGCCCTAGTCACCTGCCTGAGCCTGACTGTAGGGGCCAGGGTCTCCAGATTTCGAGGTGGCCTGCTGGGGCCACAGTGACCATGCAGGCCAGTGTTGGTGGCCCTGCCTGTCAGTCTCAGCAGACACAAGGCCCCTCACTTTCCTAAGGCATCGCCTTTGGCCACCACGATCCTGGTCAAAAGTTCCTCAGGTTTCAAAGTATGACAAGTTATGCTTATGCAAAAACAAGCTGCCTCTGTGGGTCCATCTGCGTCTACCCTCCTCACCCGGGCCTGCAGGGTGGTGCGGGTTCCACTCTGGCAGCCCAGGCCCCTCCTCTGGCGATGCTACAACTGGCTGATACCTCCCATGGTGCTCCTGGGGTGAGGGCCCCCATTCCTAGACTGACCTCTGGCTGGGCACTCAGGACTTTGGCATTCCTGTGGATGCACAGGTGAAAAGCAGGTGAGGATGCGCACAAGGCCACCACCTGCTCTGTGCAGTGAACAGGTGCACCGACCAGCAGGCTTCCTTCCAGGAAAGCCAACACGAGAAATGCAGCCAACATGCATGGAGGTGCCCCGGGGACGGATGGAAGCTGGCGGAACCATGTGCTACTGTTGCACAGGGAGAAATGGTCCATGTGCACCCAAGGCCGAGCCTCAGTGGACAGCAAGCCTACGTCCCCTCTGCCTGGCATGTGCTCACCTCCATGGCCAATGGTCGTTCCCTGCGCTCACACAGGCGGTTCCAAGGACGCCACTCTCCCAGGGGCTGCCTGGTGCTCCGGGGGGTCACCAGCCCATGCCACATCCTCAGGAGGAGCGATGAGCTTGCCGCTGCTGGGCATGTGTGTCCCCACCTCCCTTGGCAGGGGAGCAGCACAGACAGTCTGGCACATGCCAGAGACACCCTCAGGCCCCAGGATGCACCAGATGACCTGGCTGCTGCAAACTATGGCCACCTAGCCTGACTGCCTGCCCAGCCCCACTGCAAGGCAGTGGGAGTCAGTTTGGGTTTGGGATTCATTGTTCTTACAACAGAAGCAGCTTTATTGCATTGATTTTCAGGGATAAAATTTTTCTAGAATTAATTTTTTTAAAGTTTCCCTGAGAAGCTCGGCTTTAGGAGGCACTGGGGACAAGGCAGCAGGGGCCCTTGTGCAGTGACGCCAGGGCTCTGGCTGCCCTTCTCCTGGGCTTTCCTGCTCTCCACACTGGATGTTTTCCCATTGGATGGGTTGGGCTGCTGGAAGAGAGGCAGGGGCAGGGAACTCAGGGCGGGCGGTGGAGGGGGGGCGGTGCACCTCTGACACAAAAACACTCACAGAAGACAAACCGTCTGTCTTCTGGAAAATCAAATCACTTCAGGAGAGATAAAGAGCAGTACACTGGGGGGTCTGCAGTGAGGGGAGCCCAGAATGGCTTTCTGGAGCAATGGGGTGCTGGGCAGGGTGCAGTCCGAGGAGGCCCGGGCCTCACTTTGGGGCAAAGATTCTGAGGGTGGAAGTCAAAAGGTGGAGGAACCCCCACCAAACACAAGAGGCATCTCACACATCCCTAGATAATAAGCATGTGCTTCAAGCGGGGAACAGCTGTACCTGGGGCCGGCCTCAGGATATACCCCAGAGAGGGGAGAGCAGGGAGTCCCCCAGAAGGTTTGACAGAGGCCAGACAGCCAAGCAGAGGCCACAGCTGCAGTGGACGAGGCTCACCTCCCGATCACCTTATTGTTGGGCTGACAGCCGGCACCCGGGTTGTTTAGAAAACAGAAAACACAAGCGTCGAGAGGATGTGGGGGAACTGGAACACTGGCGCTGCCGATGGGGATGGAAAATGATGTGGAGTCTCCTCTAAAAGTTACAAATAGAATCACCATGTGACCCAGCAGGTGCACTGTTCTCAGGGAAGTCGGGAGCAGGACAGGCTGACAGCAGCGTCACTCACAGGATGATGCCAAGGCCCGGACAGGCTGGGTGTCCATCAATGGACGAGCGGCCGGACGCGTTGTGGAAGGGTCATCTGTGCGATGGAGCAGGGCCCAGTCTCAAACAGGGAGGAAGTCCTAACACCTGCTCCAATGTGGATGGACCTTAGGACATGATGCTGAGTGAGACAAACCCGGGGACAAATCCTATGTGATCCCAGTTCTCTGAGGTCCCTGGAGCAGTCAGAGTCACAGACTCTGGAGGGTAGGGGTGGAGCTTCAGTTTGGGAAGAGAAGAAAGTCCTAGAGATGATGGTGGGGGTGGCTGCCCAACGTCAATGGGCCCGATGCCACTGAGCTGTGTGCTGAATTAAAATGATAAATTTTATGTTATTTGTACTTTACAATAAAATTTAAAAATAGAAAGCTGTCTGCCTAGTGACAGCCTGGGGATAGCTGTGCCCTCACGGGAGATGCGCCAACTCCCTGTGGCGGGTCCGCCTCTGCCGGGTGACCCCTCACGCCCAGAGGTCAGACCAGCAGGCAGCCCTACAGCTCAGAAGTGGGCACTGAGACCCGGAGCCCATGTCTATGCGGCTCTGTCCTCCCACCAGCCCTGAACCTGCAACCCTGAGTGAGTGGGCCTGGCCTGTGTCCAGGGTGTCAGGAAGCCATTTGGCAAAGATGGCCTGAGGGCCTGGGGGATTTGAGGGCCTGGGTGTCTGCCCCAGGTGGGGGCTGTGACCATGGTGGGGGTTGGGAGGGAAGGTGGCACTTCCTGACCATTCAGGTGCTCAGGGCCTAGATGGAGGGCAGGTCATCAGAGCACAAGGCCCTGAGGCTGGGAACTGCTAAACAATGGGAACACAGGCGGACAGTTCAAATCCTGGAGAAGGACTCTTGCTCACCTGTAAAGCGCCTAGGGGTGGAGGGGTGGGGATGGGGCTGCCGCCCGCTGGTGCTCTACCCTTTCCAGCTGACATCCAGCCCAGAGCCCAGCTCCGCACTGGAGAAGCCCCCATGGGGACAGCGGCTGGCAGGGCTGGGCTGCCCCCTGGTGGAGGGCAGTGGGGTGGACAGCTGAACTGAGACCTGCAAGGGAGGCAGAGAGGGGGAACCCAGGATGGTCCTGGAGGCACCCGCAGAGTCTCTGGGGGCAGGGCACGTGGGGTGGAGGTGGGGGCGAAGTCTTATGGGGCTCTCCGGGAGAAGGTGGGGTCTCTGCCACCCTCTGGTAGTGAGGCCTCCTCGTCTCTGAGTTGGGTTGGGAGAGTCAGCGAGGCCCTGAGGACAGTGTGGGGTGCTGTGATCCCTTGGTCGCCAGAGGTGTAGATGCTGTGGGGGTTCTCTGGGCCCCCTTGTGTTTCTTCCACAGAAACTCTGCAGAATTCAGGCTGTGGCTGCCCAGGGGGAGCCCTAAAGGGCTCCATGAGGATAGACAGACATCCCCCTGGGGAGAAGAGACAAAGCTGTGGCTGGGTCACAGTGGCCTCTGCAAATAGGCTCCAGTGCAGACTGTCAACCGCAGCAGCCCAGGCACCAGCCAGCAGCAGCGTGGACACAACATCCCGGGAGCAGCCAGCAGCTGGACCAGGGCCCGGGAGGTGGTAGTACCTGAGCAGAGCGCTATTTTACCAGCACGTCAGGGAGCATGCTGGGGGGAGCTTTGCGGACAGGGCAGGACTCTACAATCCCCATCAGGCCACTCCATCTCAGGAAGGGCCCCAGTCAGTTACCAGTTTACCACCTCTCAGCCCCAAATCCACCCTTCTCGCCCACTCTGTGCTTTGGGAGACTCTGAAACATGTCCCTTCACCGGCTGGTGCCATCCTGGGCAAGCACTGCAGGGACGCTGGGGTAAGGGTCTTCCCTTGGGCTCCAGCGTGCCCTCTCCTGACCCCTCAGGCTCAGCGGTTTGTGCTCGGTGAGCTCCTCTGCGTCCCAGGTTTCCTGCACACATGCCTGGTGCCCTGGGCAGCTCCCCAACCCGGTGGGCTGTGGCCGCAGCCTGCCTGCGTCTCCAAAGGCTTTCCCTTGTGTCCTGGGACTTCCTTTCCAAACTTTGCTCTAACTTTCACATGAGAAAATTGGCAAAGATGTGAAATTCAATTGACAGCCTAATCCTGCAACCCACATGATCAAATTCTATTTGAGCCCCGAGACTATGAGACAGGAGGGCCTCTTGGGGCTGCAGTGGAGTTGAACACAGACCTGAGCTCACATCATCTCCCTGAAAGTGTCCAGGACACCAGGGGCCTCATGGCCACTGTCACTCATTCACAGCCATCCTGTCACAGCCAAGCACGATGGCAGCTTGTTCACTCCTAAAGCTGCAGCCACGAGTCACTCACATCTCCAAGGCACTCAGCCCGGTGGTTGGGCCCAAGTATGCAGCCAAGCCAGTCCCAAAACACCATCTTTGGGGGCACCTCCTGGGCCAGGTTCACATTTGCCTTTTCCATATTCCTGCTTCCACCCCTTGCAGTATCTTCTTCCCTTTCACTCGTTAACATTTTCAATTGATGGTGTGGCTCCTGTCTCCTGGTTCAGGTTCAGGCATCACTGCCATCCATCAATGTGGGGACATCCTCACTTCTGCTCTTGTCAAACAGTCCGACATCTTTACCTCCAAACCACCCCAAGTTTGGTCCCACACCCCACACTGGTTGCCATCACCTCTTTTCATGACTGAGAAACAGAGAGACCTTTCAAACACAGGAATCAGGCCACCAACTTCTTCCAGCACTTTCCATGATGCTTAGAATAAAACTCCAACCCCTTGTGGCTCCAGGGCCTACACATGAGACTGCCCCGACCTCCCACCTTGTTGCTCCTACACCGCTCAGGCCATGAAGACTTCTTCTTGCCCTGTAGCCCAGTCTCACCCTGCTCTGCCTGCAGTGCCCTTCCATGCTGTCTGCATGCACAGCCTCTCCCATCCTTCAGGCCGGGCTCACATGATACTCTCTGACCCTGTGCATCTCTGCAGAGCTGGAGGGGCTCCTCATCCACCGGGTGGGCTGCTGGGCTGTCCCTGCCAGCCAACCACTACACAGGACACACATCCTGGGCACCAACATCCTGGCTCCCAGCCAGACACAAGGGCTGGAGTCCAGGAAGCACAAGGATGACGGATTCTGGGGATCAAGAAGGTCTTCCCATGTGCCTGCCCCTCTTGGCCTCATGGCACCTGAACCCCATCGACCCGAGAGCAGCAGCTGCCATGATGTGGGGAGGGGGCACAGAGCCCTGTTTGTGAGGAGGGGGAGGGCCTTGCTTGCTTCCCCAGGTCTCTGGCTCACTGGGACTCCCGGGCATGTCCCCTCAAAAAGACATCACCAACTGTTCCCACAGGCGACAGTGTTGGTCACAGGGTAGATCAGGAACCAGATGGATGAAGAGGTGTGAATGGCTGGACCTTAAGTTCCCTGAACCTCAGCCTTCTCATCAGCGAAATGGGAACAGTCCCCTACCCCGCGGGGTCAGAAGGCCAACACCTGGCTGCACCTGGGGGTGCCGAGGGCAGAGGACACTGGCTGGTTGGCCCCCAGTACCTCATAGGTGGAGCCATCCACGAGCCGCAGCATCCCATGGCCCTGGCGCTGGTCCCGGACCCAGTTGCCCTCGTATTCGTCTCCATTCCTGGGGGTAAGCGCAGAGGCTGCTCTCAGGCCGGGAAGGCCAGGTGGCCGCGCTGACGCAGACCGGCTCCCCGGCTGGGCCCCAGCGCATGTCCCCGGGACTGAGGCAAAAATAGGCCCAGAACAGATGGCGTGAGCCACAGCCTTGCCAGGACCTGGCGGAGGGACAGGCAGCCTGGGTGCCCGGCAGGGTGCAGTGACAGGCGGCCCTACTTGCCGGGTCCCAGGTGTGAAGATTGGGGAGGATGGTGGGGAAGGAAGCGCAAAGAGGGAGGGACCCTGCAAATCCCAGGGCAGGATTTTGCATGAAAACTGCCCAGAATTTGGAAGATGCCCAGCCACAGGCCTGAAGGAGAGATCTGGGGGGGGGGGGGGGCGTGCTCTCACCCCACTCTACGCTCCTCCCAACTTCCACCTTCCTACCAGATATTTTATTTGTGGGATGGAGAAGGGAGGTGGAGATTGATATTTTTTCTACTAAACACACATAGAACCAAGTTCAGTAACTGAGAGAGAAATTATAGAATTCCTTCAAGGCACACAGACCCTCCTTTCAGGGCTAGGTGCTTGAGAGGGGATGGCCCGCTGGCCTGTGAACTCACCGGAAGATCATCCGCCCTTGGCCATGACGCTTGTTGTCATGAAACGACCCCCAGTACACTTGTCCGTCTGCGTCCACCAGACACCCGTGTCCTGGAGAAGGAGCCCAGAGCGGAGGTCACCTTGTGCCTCCCTTAGGGGAGGGGATTGTCTGGAGGAAAGCTAGCGTTGGCACCCCTGGGGACTGAGCTGCATGGGGTCCCTCGGCCCCAAGAATGGATCTGGGACAGCTGGGCAGCCACATACAGCATGAGTATCTCTGGGTTCAGTTCTCAAGGTCCTCAGTGAGGGTGGGGGTGCCATTTGAGGGCCACGATCCCCCAGAATAGAGACTGAAATGCTGCTGTCCTGCTCGGGTGGTGCTGCGGGGTAGTCAAGGCCAGCTTGCAGAAGTGAATTCATCCTGAGGATACATGGCCATCCTGGGCCTCCACCATCTACTCAAAGGACCCAGAGACCAGAGAAATCGCCAGCGTAGACACGGTGTCTCAGGATCTGGACACTCAGGGAGGGGAGAACATCCAGACTCCATGGGGAGGCCTTGGAGGAGGCAAGGCCTTTTTCAGGGTGTGGGCTGTTGGGGGAGTAGCCACTCCCCTCACTCACACTGGCCTCCCACCAATGTGGCCTCCTGACCAGCATTGATCCCCACCATGGTGGCCTCCTGACTGGCGATGTTCCCCTCCATGTGGCCTACTGACTCACGCTGTCCGCCCTTCCCAACACGTGGCCTCCTGACTGGCTCGGCCTGGCAAGATGTGGAGATGACAAATGAGTGGAGGATCAGGAGGGGCCATCAGCCTCTCGTCCCAGGAGACCCACAGCCCTGCTCAAGGGCTGCGACCCTCCACGAGGCCAGAAGACCTGCCCAGCTGAGCCCAGACCAGCCCAGGATTGAGTGCAAGGACAGAACGGGGACCTGAGTCACCAGATCTGGGTGGCTTGCTGTAAACCCCTTACTCTGAACCTCAGTGGATGGGGGAGCATGCTGGTGTCGGACTGTCCAGGCCCTGAGTCAGAATCCCAGGAGGGCTAGGTCTAGGCCCCGCAGTGCTTGCCCCACAGCCCATACCCTGCACCTTCCTGCGGACACCCCACCTTCTCTCAGGCCGTGGAAGAGCTCCCCTTCATAATGTCCGCCAGCTTGGTACTTCATGACGCCGTGTCCCTGGGGCTCTCCCAGAACAAACTGTCCAGTGTAGGTGTTCCCTGGATGGGAGGTGGGAAGCCGTGTCTAGGGTTAGAGCCGCTTCCTCAGTTCCTCAGGGTGATGATTACCCAGTTCTCACTTGACTCCTGGGCAGCAGTGGTCACAGTGCAGGGTATACGTTTATCTCACAGCTCACGCTGGTGGACAAGGGAGATGGGACAGAGTGGGTATGGTCCCATTACCTACGATCCTCTCCCTCTCTCCTAGGGACCCTCTCGGGTCTGTATGCCTGGAACAGAGGCCCCTCCAGGCCAGAGTCTGTGGGGTAACACTTCTCTCCACCAAAAATCCACTTCACGCTTACCCGTGAGGGTCTGAGGTCCTGCAGGCAGCACTGGGGCTGTCCCGCCCCAGGCTGGCACAAGGCTGCTACGAGACACCTTTGGGTCTCAGGGGTCCTCAGGTTCTGGACATAAGTGCCTTCTGCATCCAGAAAGGAGGGGGCAGCTCACACCAGGGTGGGTTCAGGAGGAAGGGCTGGAAAGCTGACCTGTCAGTGCCCAGTGCTGACAACCCTCTCCTGTGATCTCTCCGTCCACAAAGTCGCCTTCGTAGTAACTCCCATCTTTAAACAGCAGCTTCCCTCGACCTGGTGAAAGACATCTTGATGTCAGGCTGTGGCTGGGAGTGACCGCTGGGGCCTGTGTGTGGCTGGGCTCATTTCTCAGGGAGAAGAGCAGGTCGCAAGGTCTTTGTATTTGCTTCTGTCCGGGCCATCAAAAGCTCAGGGATCCTGCCTCCAGATCTCCTCAGAGGGCACTTGATGGCCACCTTGCCTCTGTCAGCGCAGGTACAGAGGGACGTTGGCGGGGGGGTGGGGAGACAGAAAGAGAAAGGGCGAGAGAGAGAAAAGCATGGGGTGACACTGAAAACTACATTTTTAAAAGAAGGGACCACTTTGTCCGGGTCAGGAAGAGACTCACAGATTTCAGCACAAAAGGGAGAAACACCCGTGTGGCAAAAACACTCCCATAAAAGTCAAAAGTCTCAAAATATACTGGTAGCCAACTGATAAACAAATAGTTCATGAGAAAATACTGGAAGATCAATCCTCTGGCAGAACAATAGGCAGAGGCTTTGAGCAGACAGAACCCCAAATGGGCATAAAACTGTGATGGTAAACTTTGGAAAGTCCAGGTCTGCCTCTGGGGTGGACGCCAAGGGACTCTCGCTTGCTACTTGCTCTCCTTGCTATTTAGATTTTTTTTACAAAAATGGTCAGGCTCTTCATATTCAAGGAAAAAATAAAGACAGTTTTCATCAGTACCGAGGCGGCTGTCTGGGTCCCCCACTCTGCAGGAGATGGCCCCTCATGGGTACGAGTGAGGGCCTGGTGTGGCGGGCACTCATATGGCCCCAGCTCCTCTGGGACGTGTGCTGTCAGTGGAATGGCTACAGCAAGAGCCCATAGCCTGTCCTTACCGTGTTTCTTGCCTCCTCTCCATTCTCCTTCATACCGAAAGAAAGAATTTGGATAAACGTAGACCCCATAACCTGAAGGTTGAAAGGACACCCAGGTGAGCACCAGGTACAGATGACGTGGCTGACGACCAGCACGCACATTCCAGGTGTCTGTCTTGACCTCTTAGTGAGCCTCACCCCACTGCTCCCAAAGGCTGTTTGGGTCACAGCTCTCCCTGTTCATCCGTTTATACAGCAGACATGCTGGGCGCCCAACCCGTGCAGAGGCGCCCGCCCCGCCAACCTGGGTCTGGGGAGGTCCTCAGTCCCTCCCGACTGGGTCTCCAGGCCCCAGCCGGTTCTGCTATTCGGGGCCTGGGACCCCGCCCATACCATGGGCACCCAGACACCTGAGTTGGGGACGACAAAGCTCCCAGGGGTGCGAGCTGGGTTCGTAGTGAAGGTGCGGGAATGCTCAGCGAGTGCCCGGACCTGTCCGCCTCCCTCCCTTCCCGACGGAGGCCCTGTAGTGTAGTCGGCCGTTACCGTCCCGCGGTGGCCTCCCAAGAAGCTCCCGGCGCAGCCTGCAGGTGGTCGCGCGCCCCTCACTGGCGGACGCCATCTTGCCGCTAGAGGTTTCCATTAGCAACCGCATAGTTCTTCTCTACTGGCTGGTTGGTTGTGAGGGGGCGTGGCCTCTAGTCAGTCCTTGGGCGTTACCAAATTCTGGAGCTGAACTATCTGGGCCGGGAGCCAGAGGACCCGAATGCGCTTGCGCAGCACGGCGAATTTCCGCCGCTTACGTCTCTTCCGCCGACGTGACAGCCCAGCCAACGGCCTGGGCGCTCGCACAGGAAGCGGAAATGGTTGGAGGCTCTCGGCCCCGCCTCGGCGGCCATCTTGGAAGCCCGGGAGGCGGTGCCGCGCAGGACTGAGCGGAAGTGCTCGGTCGCCCCTTCCCGGACCTAGCGAAACGCCGGCGCGGCAGCCACCCGCGTCCTCCTTCCCGCGGCCCCCGGGAGACCGCGCTCGGCCGCAGTGGACCGCGAGGTGCTGGCGGGCGGGGCGGGTCAGGAGGGCGCCATGGTCCTGAGGGGCGCGCGTGAGGCTGGGGCCGGGCCGGACCCCAGGGGTCGCCGCGGTGACCGGCCCCAGTCCCCTGGTAGCGCGTCCTGGGAGGGGTCGGCTGCCTGCCCGGGGCCGTGGGACTTCGGTGTCCTCGCCGATCCAGGGTGGCGTGCGGGATTTGGGTAGGAAACGCCGCGGTGGACTTGGGTCTCTCGGGGTCGAGTCCTGGCCCTTCTGCAAACCGAAGCTCCCGAGCGCTCGGGCTGACCCGCCCGACGGCGCCCCGCCTGTCCCACAGCTGCCTCCGGAAACCTGCCCCAGGCACCTGGGCCTGGGAGCGTCCCGGGGCGCCTGCTACTTGGTCGGGTTGGTCTCACTCCTGGAGATGTGTAAGGTGGAGCACTCCTCGTAGGTGAATATAGGGCCCCCAGGTCTTGGTGGTGCAGGTGTGGTGGAGATGGGAAGGTGGTCATGCCCAGGGAAAGGAGCTGGCCGTGAGCCCTGGCCGAGCACTCGGGTGGATGAGGTCTGGAAGGGTTTTTCAGCGAAGGGAACAGCATCGGAGAATGAAAGTGTGGGAAATTACCAGGCTCGGGACCCAGGGGAAAGGGTCGGGGGAATGAGGGGAGACATAGAGGGTGCCAGGCAGGACTGTCCTCTGTGTGGGATGCGTCTGTGTGGGGACAGCTTCACAGACAGGTGCAGTGATGACTCTGGTACTCTGCACACAAACCCGCAGAAGTGATACTCCTGGTCTCTGAAACAGTTTGATCTTGGCTTTTTCTTTGTTTTCTTTGTGGCTGAGCCTTAGTCAGTGACATCCGACAGAGAACTTAAGCCACTGCTAGCTCTGTCCCGGGCCTGGTGGATATCGGGACCGGCAGCGGAGGGACAAGGCTCCCTCTCCAGGAGCTTGCATTCTAGTAGGAGGAAATAGAGAAATAAGGCAGAAAGCAGTCAGAAGTGATTGTCCCACAAAATAGAACAGGGTGATGTGATCTGAGTGACAGGCGCCAGTTGGACAGTCATGGACGGCCTCTTTGAGGAGGTGGCCTTGGAACTGCAGGGGACTACAGACAGCCCAGCTGTGTGAGGGCCACCCTGATTGGAAACAAGTCCGAACAAGGCCAGCTTGCGGCCTTCGTCCCCAGAGCTCTTCCTGGTTAGAACTGGGCCCTACACTGGTTCTAACAAGGCTGGCTGCTGACTCCCCACCAAAGGCCTGGGAGGGGGTGCTGAGATGCTGTGGCCCTGTTTCACAGAGTGGAGTGGGGAGGGCCACAGTGGCCTGTGAGTCACGCCATAGACAGGCCATTTGATCCAAAGTTCACCTTCTTAATGTTGATGGGAGTTCAGCCAAATTGTGGAGTTATGTTAATGTATATGTCTTATGTCAGGTAATCTGAAGTTGGTCAACATGTCATGGGAAGATCTTTCACATGTTTAGTTAAGAGAACGAGATTTAGAAGGGGTTGTCTCTGTGTAGGGCGTACTTTAGAGGAATAGCAGGTGTTTCTCTAATGTTAATTTTAATAACCTCAATTCAAGTAAAGGCATTTAAATGGTAGACACTTTGGTCATAAAAAAGTAAAACAGGGAAAAATTTGTATGGAATTGTAGGATAAATGATGTTACTGATGTGGTTTTCTTCTGGCCTGACTTTGGTCTAAATAGGGTGACTGGCCTTCTCTAATTTAGCCCTTTTGAAAATAGGAAAATTTTCCCAGTTGAATATAGAGGCAAACTTCCCCAAAAGACAGGGCTAGGAGCCACAGTTCACCTGTTCAGTTAACTGCGGCTCACAGGAAAGCAGAGGGCATTTCTGGGTCTCCTTGGCACTCTGCCCCTCCACTGTGGGGCTCCAGGAAATGGTGCTACAGAATCAGAGTAGACATTCTAGCACAGATGTGCTGGTGCTTGTGGGACTGCTCAGGTTATCTTCATATCAAAGTTGTACTGTTGACCCTTGAACAATATGGGTTTGGACTGCATGGGTCCAGTCTCATGTGGATTTTTTTCATGAGAAAGTACCGTAGTACTGCACGATCTGCGATTGGTTGAACTGCAGGTCCAGAGACTGACTCTAAAGTTATACTTGGATCATTGACTGCTGGGGCCGATGCCCCTGCATTTGTTCAAGGACCCACTGCAATTGGTACTGTGTTCCATCTGAGATCTAGGATTATGTTGTGAGCCTGCTAACTAGCGGGTGCATGCAGGAAGAATGTGCAGATCCAGGCTTCAGCCTGGCCATGAACAGGCCAAGCAAGGGGGTGGCTTAGGCCGTTGGAAGCCTCAGGTGTCTGCCCAAGTGGGAAGGGCTGCTCTGCCAGCAGGCGCCGCCTTCCAGATGAGGGATGGCGGCCTCACGATCATGCCACTCAAGGGTGGTGAAACAGACTCCATGTTGGAGTCCACTTCTGGTCCCCAGCCCTGCCATGGTGCCACATGCAGGAGGAAGCCGCCCGTGGTATGGGGGCAGCGAGAGCTTGGCCCCAGCATCTTCACCAGGTTTAGACTGGCGTGGCCTTCTGCCCTCTGCGTCCTTTTTGTTCTGCGGTTCAGATGGGGCCCATGCTGGGCTGCAAGAGCCAAGGCCAGAGCTGCTCTTGACTTTGAGCAAGTGGCCTGGACTGTCTGAGGCTGATGTGCTGCTGTGGCCTAGGGGTGATGGTGCCCACCCTTCTCTTGGCGATCTGGGCTCTCATGTGCTGAGTCCTCACGGAGTCACGCGGCTGGACGAAGTAGTCAGGAGCAGATAGGGTTACCTGCACGCACAGATAAGGAACTGGGGTGCAGACAGACTACTACTGGGAATCCTGGCCATGGAGTGGGGACCTGGTCTGGACAGGGCCTGGCACCGTGGGGAGCGGTCTGGACAGAGACCAGGTGGGGCCTAGAGAAGGGGGGCCACTTGGGAGCCTGTGGAGCGGCAGGAGGAGATGCTGGCAGTGGGTGAGTCTGGAGAGCCCTGGGGAGGTGGGCGTAGCCGCCTGTGCTGAAGACTGGCCCCAGGGAAGTGGACACAAATGTGTCCACAGGACTTTGCAGCCAGCGGGGCACCCTGGGACTGGTGGGAGGAGTGTGAGCAGGTGACAGGAGCGGAAATGAAAGTCCACCGGTGCTGCTTTGCATGTCACGTGGCCTCCTGGCTCTCCACCAGAGCATGTCGCTGGCTTTTTTCTCTTTCCTGGATGACTCGTGGTAAAGACACAGGCCGGAAGCCTCGGTGTGTGTGAAATAGTGAATACTGGAAAAACCTGCTCAATGGTGTTGATGGAAATAGGGCAAGGTGATTAGGTCCTTGAATGCTGTGTATTTAATATAAAAGTGTTTGTGTTTTTCTTGTTTACAGAATGTCTGAAGGTGACAGTGTGGGAGATTCTGTCCATGGGAAGCCGTCTGTGGTCTACAGATTTTTCACACGACTTGGACAGGTTGGTTTTGGGTTGCAGAGCTGTATACACATTTAAGGAGAAGGCAGTGGCAACTCATTCCAGTATTCTTGCCTGGAAAATCCCATGGACAGAGGAGCCTGGTAGGCTGCAGTCCATGGGGTCACTAGGAGTCAGACACGACTTCACTTTCACTTTCATGCATTGGAGAAAGAAATGGCAACCCGCTCCAGTATTCTTGCCTGGAGAATCTCAGGGACAGGGGAGCCTGGTGGGCTGCCGTCTGTGGGGTCACACTGAGTCCTATAGGACTGAAGCAACTTAGCAGCAGTATACACATTTAAATGAGACTTGACCCTGGGGCATTTCCCTGTGGAGCGTAAGTGTGCTGGCAGTCCCCCTGGGCGGGGGACAACTCCCTCAGTCTCATGCTTACACTCAGGCATCTTGCCTTGTTATTGTGAGGATGCTGGGTCTCCTGTGGTTCAGACCACATACTTGTCTTCTGTGTTTTTTCAACAACTCTGAAAATGTGAAAACCTTGATTCTTAGCAGACACGGCTGCCCTGCCTCTGCTCCACTGTCCCCTTGCTTAGCTACCCACATCCACCCTCGCCCACGTCTCCTCAACCTCCTGCCTCCAGGTCCGTGCTCCACCACGGGACCACCCCTCAGACCACAGCAAGGCCTGTGAGTGTTTGTCTTGGAGGAAGAAATCTGACTTGGTAGAGAATCGTACAGACTGACATAGGGCTCAGAACTAAAACCGTGTTGACTTCTAAAAGAAAAAAGCATCTGGAAAACTTGATAATTATTGAAGCCAGGTCATGGGCCTCTGTGGCTCATATTCTCTCTTATGAATGACTAAAATTTTTCATAATTAGAATTTCAAAGTGGAAATTAATTTCAAATTAAAATGAGAACACAGACATGTATATTAGTTAAACATACAGATGTACACACGTATGTAGACATGTGTGCACATATGTGAATCTAGGAATTTGGCCATCTGCTTTGCAGCTGTATCCATTCCCTGCCCCCTGCCCCCCCACTGCTGGGTGGGCGGGACCGGCTCCAGGGTAAGTGGCTATGAGACGGGGACCTGCCGCTGAGTCCCAGGTGTGGAATGGTAACATTCCCGTCTCTGCTGTCCTCTCTGTCTCCCCACAATGGCCCCTTGGGCCGATGCTGTGGTACCATCGACTGTGAGAGACAGATCCGTAATTATCTTTGATTAAAGGACAAGTGCATCTCCAGAACTGTTGCAAGTAACTTTTGGATTAATTGTAGTCACCGCTTGGTGCAAAGGTCAGCAACAGGCGTGCTGCGCAGCGGGAACTGCAGGGCAGCCGTAACATAGGCTGTTATCTCTTCTAGATCTACCAGTCCTGGCTGGACAAGTCTACACCACACACGGCCGTGAGATGGGTGGTGACGCTGGGCCTGAGCTTCATCTACATGATCCGCGTTTACCTGCTGCAGGTCGGTGGGGCGGGACCTGGCCTGGTGTGCAGGTGGGAGGGTTGTTTCTTCTTCTGTCTCTGGGGTAGAAATGTCCTGGTCTGCTCAGGGGACTTCCTGGCGCCCCTTGGGTGAGCCTCCTGGGGACTGGGGACAAAATCACCTTCTGTATTGGCCACCTTATTCCCTGAGTGCGTGAGACAGGCTGGTGTCTGAGAAGGACCAGATAAGGTGACTGAGGACTCTCCCTGAGGGGACAGGCATCCTTTCTGACCTCTGCTGACTGCCTGGGTCCCAGGTGGGAGTCCCTGTGGACCCTGAGAACAGGGAGGCTCAGGCCTCATCCAGAGCTTTTTTCCCTGGGCAGGACAACTGTTTCCTCCATGAGAGCAGACCCATCCTCCTGGGTGTCTCCCAGGTTTAGAAGGATGTGGGTGTGAGGACAGGTACTTCACCCACTGGATACTGCCCTGCGTCCAGCCCTGGGGGAAACTCTCCCCTCAGCTGAGTGTAGAGACTCATCCTTGGTGGTGGTGTTTGTGTCTGTGTTTCCGAGAGGAAGCCTAACCCTGGCTTAATACAAAGGTGGCAGGCATGGTGCAGCTCTGTAGCAGGCACAGTTTGTGTCGGCAGTCTACAATTAATGTTTGCTGTGATTGGGTCTAGGTGTTCTTAAGAAATTGGACCTTGGTCCAATCTTCATGGAAAGAGTGACCTCGAAACCTTGAATTGGGGGATTTGGGCAGGATGTGGGTGCATTTCATACAGGCTAGTTTCCCAGGTTAGACTCACCAAGTGCCTGATTTGACATCCCTCCAGCCTCAGCCCTGCCACCAGGAGTTGGGTAAACACTCAGCTGTTAATTTTTCACATCTAGGATTTTGTTGTCTCACTTGAACATTTTTTAAGGTATCAGGACATCAAATGCAAGCATGACAGATCTCAGTTGGTCTGTGTGAAAATGTTTGGGCTTTTAGAATTGGTCATGCAGTGCAGTTCTGGTTCTGACTGGATAAGCTCACTCCTTTAAGAATGAGCTGAGGGCTTCCCTGGCAGTCCGGTGGTTAGGGCCACCGATGCAGGGGCCCAGGTTCAATCCTTGGTCGGGGAACTAAGCTGCCACATGCCGTGCGGCCAAGAAGCCCAGTGGCAGATGCACCTCCTTCTCTGTGTCTTCTGAGGAAGGTTTTTCTCTGTGATACTCTGTGACTTGTTGGTTTCCTGGGTTCTGGATTTCTTCTGGGCAGAGGTTGTGAGCAGTCCTTGCACAGTGTGTGTGATGCCAGCCACCTGCTGGAAGGAGCTGAACCCTCAGGTCTTGGGCTGGTTTGGGGCCCGTGTCCAGGTTGGGGGCTGCCGGCAAGGACAAACCTGTGACCTGGGTGTGCAGCTTGGGTGTGTGGCTTTGTGAAGCACCCCACATCTGCTGTCTTCCAGGGCTCCGGTGGCTTTAAGTTTTGGGTGCATCTAACTGGACACTGGCTTGTCCATGCTCAGGACCCAAAATGCAGCCTGAGACTTGCTGTCACTGTGGACGCTCACTGCTCTTCTGTCACTTGTTCTGAGCTCACGTCCATGTGGGTTCAGTCCAGATGAGGACTGGGCTTGGGGTGGCCTCACTGACTGTGTCCCTTCTCTTCCAGGGTTGGTACATCGTGACCTATGCCTTGGGAATCTACCACCTGAATCTCTTTATAGCTTTCCTTTCTCCAAAAGTGGACCCTTCGTTAATGGAAGATTCAGGTACAGTGGAGCATGCCTCCTTCGCTGTCTGGGGAGAATTGTGATTTTATATGCTTCACAGAACTGCTGTTTCCCAGAGACATTTGAAATCTCAACTTTGGAGACTGTTCTTTAGGTGTTTAAAATGTACCTGGGACTTCTGTGATCCTAGCAAGTTTGTTTGTAGAAGGACTGGTTAAACCTTTGTTAAACAGTCCCAGGCGGTGGGTGCTTCTTTCTGTGTTTGGCAGATGAGGGAACTGAGCCTTGGGGCTATGTATCCTGTGCGGGGGCGGGATGGGGGGGTAGGGTGGGGTGAGCCGGGGCCTGCCTTCTGGGCAGCTGGCCCAGCCAAGGTCCCTTCTCGCAAAAGCAGGCATCCATACCGCTTGGCGTGGCTCACCGAGGCTGCTGGCCCCTTGATGTCCCAGGACAGTGGGTTGAAAAGTTCTTGGCTCTGGCTGTTCCTGGCATACCTGGGCTAGATGGACGCCTCAGTGCACGCCTACTGGCTAGCTGGGGATGAGGCAGTGCACGACCAGATGCTGAGGCCTTCATTTGGGCTGACGCTGCCATGTTGGTAACACCCGCTACAGTTCCTGTGGAGCCTGTGGGATCCTGCTCGTTGTGGCAGAGACCACTGTCCAGATTGCAGATCGTGACTAGAACCGTGTGTTTTCTTTGTGGAGTATCTGATAGAAATACCAAAGGGAACAACCCTTTCATTTACTGTTGCCAGTTGGGGAATTAGAAAGCAAGAGGCCTGTCTGTAGGCCTCAGTTTCTCCATGTGTCACTGGGGAGGGCACCTTCCCAGGTGGGGTGGGGTGGGATTCCCGGCTCGTGGAGGAGGGCGGCTGTCCCGAGCCTTGCGCCCCCAGAGCCAGCACAGCTCTCGCCTCTGCCTGCTCGTGGCTGTGTGTGCTCATCTCTCCTCTTCCCTTCAGGTCTCAGGTTGTCTGGTTGATGGGTTCCTGAAAATCGGCGTGGGGGTGAATTTTTTACATGATCATTTGAAGTGGTCTTAACAAGAAATTCTCATACAAATCTTCTAAAGCTGTGAATCGGTTTCTAAATCAGTCGAAATCCCCATTTTGTGTTTGGTTAAAGTCTGGGTTAAATGTCAGGGCTGTTGGTTCAAAGCCCTAGGGGAGCTTAGAGCTGTAGGAAGGACGGGACTGCCCGCCTTACCCTGCTGACTCTGTCCTTTCAGACGACGGCCCCTCATTACCCACCAAACAGAACGAGGAGTTCCGACCTTTCATCAGAAGGCTCCCAGAGTTTAAGTTCTGGTGAGTCCCTCATCCCCCGTGTTCCTGCCCCCATGCTCATCTCGCCCCACCCTTGTACCACCCCCCATGCTCCTCCCGGCATGTTCCCCCTTTTCTTGCACATGCTCGTCCTCATGTGCTTGTCCCTCTGTGTCCCCCCCTCCAATGCTCCCCCTCTCCCTGTGCTCCTCCCCCCGTGCTCATCCCCACTTGTGGCTCTGAGCTGGGCATGTGTCTTGGTTCTGGCAAGCTGGCAGCCTAGACTTCTCAGAGAAACACCAGCTCTGGTGTGTTTCCCTGTCTTGGACGTCATCTTACCCATAATGTGAGATGTGCCTGCTGGGCATGGGGGGTCCTAGGGGCCTCCAGGGCCCACCCTGCTCTGGGTTGCAAAGTAACACCATTGTACCTCGAAGCCACAAAAAGGGGGCTGCTTCGGGGTGGAGGGTCCTGAGTAGGTGACTGACTTGGCCTCTGGGGGTACACTGCTCTGCACTGAGGGGACTAGCTCCCTCCCCGCTCAGTCCTTGGATGACCTGGGCACAGGGCAGGTGTTGGTGTGAAGGGGGGTTGACTTGTCTGTAGGCCTCTTGGAGGTGGTCCCGTGTGTGTGATGTAATGATGAGTGTGACAGGGTGGAGATGACCCCACTGGCTGGGGAAGTGGGAGGGTCTGTGAGTGTGTCTGTCCTGTCCTGTCCTTCACCCTGCCCTCCTGGTGCAGGTGCAGCCCCAGTGAGTGCGAAGTGCTGGACCCAGGGCTGCTGGGGGAGGGGTGGGAAGTGGGCAAGGCTGGATCCTGTCTGCCCTCTGGGGTAGCCTTTGCTTGCTAGAAAGGGAGAGCCAGGTGGACTTAAGTAGGGCTGCGACCCTGGAGGGCCCTGAGCTGGAGGGCAGGTGGCCCTGAGGTCTAACTGCACCTGTTTTTTACGGGATGCTGCTTCGTCATTGGGGGACAGCCTGCCGGGCACGTGGGACTTGGACTGGAGGCTTGGGACTAGGTTTCTAGACGTCACCCTGCAGCACACGACATCCCTGTCCAGCTACCAGCCTGAGCAGCACCAGCACCCCCACTGCTCATTTTACGCTTCATGTCTGTCACATGCAGTACGTGACACATGCCACACGTAGCTCCCACCCCGCTTCTGGAGGAGACACCGCCCCTCCCCCAGGGCCGCCTCCTGTACTGACCACTGACCTTCTCTCCTTCCGCAGGCACGCGGCAACCAAGGGCATCCTGGTGGCCATGGTGTGCACCTTCTTTGAGGCCTTCAATGTCCCGGTGTTCTGGCCCATCCTGGTGATGTACTTCATCATGTTGTTCTGTATCACCATGAAGAGGCAGATAAAGGTAAAGCCCAGGTGCTGCTGTGCCGTGAGACAGCATGCCTGGTGTGAGGAGCTCTGAGCCAGGCTTCAGTCTGAGACACTGGGGCTGTGCACACCCTGCACTCTGTGCAGTCTGGTGGGTGTGTGCGCTTGCCACTGGCATGAGTCACAACCGCTGTGTCTGGTCCGTGTACAGGGCTGGGCCCTCAGCACAGCCTCAAGTCACACCGTCAGGTCTGGCGCATCATCCGGGGACAGTCAGGCCCCAGGACGTGCTGTGTGTTGCCAGCATCACCCTAAGCTGTCCTCGGTGACAGGGCGGCTCCGCTTTGTCCTCTTCTCCCCCAATCCCAGATTCCCAGCTCAGTAGCTCTATCTTGTCCTGCACACAGGGTAGGGATTACAAAACCTGTCCCCTACCCTTGGGGTTTTCAGCAGCTCAGCTGGCTTAGCCAGGCTGGGCCCCCTGAGCAGGGGGACAGGGGTGTCTGAGGAGTCCTGGCTTCCCACCTGCACGCAGCAAAGATGGGGCTCAGAGCTGGCGGGGAGGTGGGCCATGGGGAGGCCATGCTGAGACCCGTCTGTCTATCTGTCCCAGCACATGATCAAGTACCGGTACATCCCATTCACGCATGGCAAGAGGACATACAAGGGCAAAGAGGACGCGGGCAAGACATTCGCCAGCTAGACGGCCGCCTGCCGCCTGACGGCGCCTTCTCTTCTCACATACAGTAGTTGAGTACAAGGGAGTTATTTTCTTTCTAAAAAGAAGCTTTGATTATTTGTAACTGAAGTATCAGGTTTTTGAAGAAACTGGCATTTAAACCGAATCGCATTGATTTATTTTCCAGCCGGTCAGGTGTGCAGACGCCGGACTTGTAGTGGAACGCAGGCTGGGGGACAGCCAGGCGGTCTGGGGAGGGCGGGCGGCCGGCCGGCGGTGGGGTCAGGCCCGCGGAGGGATCTAGGATGCCTGATTGCTGCCTCTGAGGACGCCTGCCGCCTGCGTGGAGGATACGCGCCCGTCGGAGGAGCCACTCCCTTAGCTGCGGGTTCTAATGCCAGTTTCCCAGTTCATCTCACGGGAGATGTGTCGAGTTGGCCTCTACCATGATGACTCAAAACTTTGTTCTTAACCACCATGATTGCTTTTGAGGGCCTGGAATTATAAATATATATTTTAATTGTTTGAGATTATTTTGACACCTTTCTTTGATACGTCAAGAGTTGTTTTAAGTGTGTTCTCGGCAGCAGCCCCTTTCAGAGACACCTGGCAGGAGGGCCAGTGCCATGGGCTTTAACACACGGCTTCTTACTTTCTACGGGGAAACAACTTTGACCTGCATGTCAGCTTTTTTGATGTGATAAAAACCAATACTCGTAAACATTTTACTAAGTGACTTTTTAATTCCAACTTTATTAAAGACAATGTCCCCGCTCTCGTGTAGTCTCTATCTAACTAACCCACCACAGCTCCTGCACCATGAGGGCCTGTGGGGTGCCCAGCCGCCCTAGGAGGCAGTCATACTGCCACACCGTTGACTCCCGGCTCCAAGCGCCATTTCCATCTGTCTCAGTTTTGGACCTCAAGTGTTCCCCTCGTGGCTTCTCTTTTGCCAGTTTTTGCAAATCTGAACTAAGCAGCTCTTGCTTTTAAGAGGCCACATGAAGATCTTTGTGTACCTGACCCTGAATTTTAAACTTCACACGTAAATGATGTTCGGATCGGTACCCATTACCAGGCCGTGGCACCTGCAGTGCTCATGCTCTAGACTTGTTTCATACTGTTGTCCCGGTAAACACATTGGTGTGAGACTTGACGGGAAGTTGCAGCCACTCGGTGCCCATGTGAGGAGGGGGCTTAGGACCCATGGAGCCTCCCTCTGTGCTCCTCCCTGCCTGGAGCAGGGCCCATGGTCACAGCCGGTCTCTGGGGCTGACCTCCGTCTCTTGAGGAGGGCCTTGGCCAGCAAGTCACGTGGAGAAGAGGCCCTTTCACATGGGTGTGTGCACTGCACACAGTGTCAGCACACCAGCACTTCTGTGGATATGGTGCTGTAAGGATGCCTACACCAAAATCCAGTCTGCAGGATTTAAGTAGATCTAAAAAACCTGAAGATAACAAAGGTTGTAGGAAGCAGGCTGGCCACAGCAGTGAGTGGTGATGGCAAGCTGGCCGGGCCTGCCAGGTGCTCCATGTGGGAGGAGACCCCTGTGGTGAGGCCAGGATGCACACTGCCATGTTCTAGAATGGGAAGCAGACTTGACTGACCATTCACTAGATGGCACGTGCCAGAGGTTTGAGGGTTGATGACAACTTCTGGCTTTCTGGGAACAGTTGTGCTCCCGCCCTCCAAAGCCAGCTCCAGTGACAAGGGTGAAGTCTGTAGGTCTTCAGGCTGGAGGATTATCATGCTGGGAAGGCAAACTGCTGGTGTTCGGCTGCAGGTCAGTCACAGCCCGCCCTATGAGTGACTGGGGAAGGGAAGGGCGTTCTGAGGGTGGACTGACTGGCTGCCCCACAGGTCCCCACCCACTGCATTAGCCAGGTCCAAGTCCAGGTCCAGCACCCATCCTCCTGGCAGCTGGCATGGTATTACACGTGACAAAAGTCTTGAGAATTTCTCGATGTCTGTGTAGGAGAAGTTGACGAGAATAAGACTGCTCTTCCCGCAAGAGGTCAGCGGTAGTGCCGCAGGTAGACCAGCTTCTGGGGAAGGAACTTCTCCCTGCAGAGGGGACACTCCGTCTGGGGAGAGTGGGGGACGGTCACAGGCCGCACCCAGCACAGCATCTCCAATAAAACAGGGATGTACCCATGTCTCTTAGAGAAAGCATTTTTTGCGACATTGCAGGTGGTTGGGGCGCAGGGCAGGGAGAGTGACCAAAGAGGAGATGATCAGGCCACAGGTGATGCGGGATAGGGAGGGCGCTTGGCCACTGAAGGACCATGGCCACCCAGAGCCTCTCAGTTTTGGGGTGTGAACTCAAGTGTCCTGTCCCCACTCCTCGGGACTGGGTCCCTCCTGTGAGGGCGGGTGCCCCACCTGGGCCATGTAGGGAGGCAGGGCCTGTGCTCTTGGGGCCTCTGCAGGGCAGCCTGGACCCCGGGAGGAGGCTACAGCACCCCCACCCCTGGGGCCCTGTGGGCTCTGAGGAACCAGGTGGGCTGGGCCTCAGGCCCCTGGAAGAGATGGGGAGGTACACAGGGGCCCAGGGGTTGCCCCTCCTCGGAACCATCACAGGCCTAAGATCTAAGTGCCCTGCTCTGGCCCCCTGGCTTGCTGGACCCCACACTCCAAGGTCTCAAGGCCGAGCTCTGGCCCTACAACTCTAGGGCCTTCCTTTCTGGGTTGGAGCTTCCCCAGCTTCCACCAGTGCAGTGCCCTGACTCCAGACATGGCCCCAGGTCCAGCCTACCTGGAGGCTTCTAGGAACATGCCCCTACCCCAAATGACAGGCTGTTTTGGGGACAGGCACACTCCAGATGCCCACCTTGGTGTCGCTCCAGTGGGTGATACATTCCCAGCAGAACAGGTGGCCGCAGGGCGTGGCTGTCGAATGCCTGCGTTCCTCCAAGCACAGCGTGCACAGTGGGTTTCTGGAAATTGCTCTTTCCTCTGCATGGCTCCTGGCAGGAGTAGGTGGATGGGACACAACTGAGCTGGTGTCCTGCCGGGCACCTGGGGAGCCAGCCCCTGCCCCGCGCCCCCGCCCTGCCCCATGCACCTGCGGTGGGACAGGCTGCGCTGCAGCCTCCACTCCCTCCGGGCACGCTGCTTCTGCTGGAAGCCGTAGAGCTGCAGGCCTGCGCCCAGTGCCAGGTGCAGCAGGGACACCAACCCCAGCAGCTGGTAGCTGGCGCGAACCCGAGGGTCCTCTGCGAGTGGGCGGCGGACACGGAGCTGTCAGGGACCCGGGGGACAGTCACATGGTCAGAGGGCATGAGGCGCTGAGCAGCCTAAGGGCCCGGCCTCATGGGTGGCATTAAGCCAAGGCCTGCCCTCTGGCTGTGGGAGGGGGCAGGAGTGCCTGGTGGGCTCAGCACTGAGCAAGGAGGGTGGCGATGAAGCCTGCAGGTCACTGGTTGCAAGCAAGGCATCGTGGGAAGGGAAACTGCTAGGCGCCTAAGCCTCACAGAAAAGGAACCAGCAAAGAGGCCTGAGTGGGGGAGCCCTGCGTGGCGGATCCACTACTCAGCCCCATCCGGAAACAGAAGCTCCTGCTTGTATCAAGGCCCGGGGACTCCCAGCCACATCCTCCAATGGGAAGCTACTTGCCCTCTACTGCTGTCTCCTTCCCTAGCTGGGAGCAAGGACTGTCAGGTTAGCCAGACCAGCCAGAGCCCAAGAGATGGGGCCCTGGTGTCTGGGGAGGAAGAGCCCCCGTGGCCACCCCGAGGCCCTGAGTGGGTTGCAGTAGCTCGGCAGACACCTGGTGTAACGGGTACTGCAAGTGCAGTGAGGACTGGAGCTGCGAGAAGAAGGGGTAGAGGTGCCGGATACCCCTGTCAAGGGAGGCGAGGGGGTGGGGGAGAGCCTGGAGACCTTGGGGAGGCGGGGCCCAAGGGAAGGCCTTCGGGATGAACCTTGAAGCCAGGGCATCAGCTGAGACCCAGCAGGGTTGGAGTGCCCATGGTGGGCGGATACCACCAGGTCTGGAGACCACCAGACCTCCCCAGGTGGGAGGCCAGCAGGGATGCTGGTGGCACCGGGGTCCATGTGGTTGCTATCGGTCACCCTCAGGGGGATGTCCCCAAATCTAACCCTCTGTCAGGGTGGCCTGGAAGGGGTGGGCATACGGTCCAGGAGCCCAGGTATACAGCAAGGTGGCCACAGGTGCTGGCGGTGAAAAACAGACTCACCCACCCTCATCAGGGTTTTTGGAAAGCAGACTTCCTCTGGTCTTTTACTAAAACAGGACCCGACAAGACCCATGCTTCCAGTGGGGATTTCAGCTCCGGCCCTGTGACTGCTTGCGGGCATAGTCCCCGAACAGCCTCTGCAGACGAGCCAGACCTGTTACTTACGTAGGTGATGCCCGTGAACCTCTTGGCCAAGTGGTAGAAGGTGCCATGGATGTAGAACCAGGCCACATGGAGACGCTGGAGGCACCCGAGGCTCTGCTTGAGCGCTGACACGGCCCGCAAGAGCACCCCCTGCTGCTGTTCCGTCAGGGCGGCCATGCACCGGTGCACCCAGTACCTCATCCCTGACAGGCTGCTGGGAGCCAGGCTGCCCCGTAAGGGCCAGGCGCTGTCTCCAGTGGCCTGCAGCTCGTGCTCCAGGTGAAGCAGGGCCTTATCCAGCAGGTAGGGCAGGACGGTGTGCAGCGCCACCAGGATCCCGCGTCGCAGCTTCGAGGGCACGCGGCGCTGTGACGGGCCCACCTGCACGATGCTGACGTATTCCTCCCCAAGGGTCTGGTAGCCTGCAGGGAGAAGGGCCTCAGCGATCTCCTCTACTGGGTTCCCACCTCCCCTCCAAAGGACGATCCTCACAGCCCACGCCCTGTGGCAGGGCGCAATGCTGGGACCCCTCTTGGACCACAGGTTCAGCTGCGGAGAAACAGTCCCAGACAGACGTGACAGGGAACCTTAGGGATTCCAGAGGCCTGGACTGGACTCAGGGCCTGGACCCCACCTAGGGAGGGGTTTGGGCCCTTCCTTCCCAGAGGCTGCATGTGGGCCAGTTGGGAGACACTGTGAAGCACCTTCAGAAAGCTCCCTCTGCAGGCAGCCCTCTCCTGTCCTCGGGGCTCCTCAGGAGGTCGCGCTGTGGCCACTACCTGCTAGTGTGGTGAGGCTGAAGTAGGCGAGATCCGACACCAGCTCTACCTCTCTCCTCCACTCCAGCCACTTCTTCGCACCTAAGAGGAGGAACTGTACGTGTTATTCTTGAGGGGCTGGGGGCGGTGGGGCATGAGGGTCAGAAAAATCCTCGCTCCTGCTGCCCAGGCCCAGCTCTGCAGCCCCTGACTCGCCCCTGACACTCTGCTCGCTCCCTGGACTCTCGCGCTGTTCACACTTTCCATTGACACCTGCCTTGCCTGGGCCCTGAGTGTCCTGAGAACCTACCCACCTGCAGCCATGCCCCCTCCAGGATCCACCTAGGCAACTGCTGTAGAAGCCAGAGAACCACAAGTACAGGAAGTGTAACAGTGACCGGGAACTCAAGCCAAGACCACTGACCAGCATCAAACCCAAGCTCCCACACTGCTGGCTGTGAGCTCAGGTGAGTTATATCTCTGGGATCCCCATTTCTCTGTCTCTGAGGAAGGTAATACCAACAGGTCCTCCAGGCAGGCATGTGTTAACAAAACGAGTTAATGTTCTGAAGCATGGAGAGCAGTGTCTCGCGTGGAGTAAGTGAATCTGTTAGCAAAATTAATACACGGGCCATTTGTTTTGATCCTGTGTGTTCCTCTCCTGCTCAAAGCCGGCCCATGGCCACCCGGCCCCAGTGTACAGTCCAGCCTCCCTTCAGGTGCTCTGAAGGAGCCCGCTGTCGGCTGGAATCTACCCCACGCTCTTGCCCCTACACTGGACTCCAACGCCCCTGCTCCATTGTAGCCTCGTGTCAGCAGAGCTGTGAACTCTTACGCGCCTGCTGCCTGACCCCCACCCCCGCCCTCTGCAGCAGGGGTCAAAGACCGGAGCACCCGCTCCTTCCTTCAGCTCAGGTCTCCGGGGGCGCGCAGGGTGAGGCCGAGCCTGCAGAGAGCTGACCGGCGGGCCTGGGGCTCGTCTCCCCGCCTCGCGGCCCCGCGGCCTGCACGGCCCCCAAGACCCCTCGCAGCGGCCCTCACCTGCCAGGTTGTGCAGGGCGCCGCCCGCCGCGCTCCGCAGCCCGCCGCGGTAGTAGTCGTCCTTCTGCGCCGCGCGGACCACCTCCGGGGGGCTGGCGGCCGCGGAAGCCATGGTTAAGGGTCGCAGGGCCGCGGGGACCTTGGGGACGGGGAGACGTGGAGGCGACGCAGGAACCCAGGTAGCCACGCCCACGCGGCGGCACCAGATGACTGAGCTGGCTCGGCGTGCGGCGCAGACCTTGAGCGTCACTGAGGGCGGAGCCTGGGGCGGGCCCTGGGGCCTGGGGTGGGGCGGGGCTGGCAGAGCGGCGGGGTCCAAGCGGCGCGAACGAAGCCCAGGGTGCAGACTCAAGGCTGGAGGCGGGGGGGGGGGGGGGGGGGGGGAGGGCGGGGGCGGGTGAGCCAGGCACTGGTGAGCGGCACAGTGTGGGGATTGGCCGCGGGGACAGCCCCCAGAAACTGGGAGAGGCGTCAGAGCCACAGCAGGTGCTGACTCCCCTTGGTGGGGCACTGGGCCGCCCCCGGGGCCGGAAGTAAGGTTGGCTGTGGTCTCCCCAGGCTTCCTGCAGTGCTCTCTGCAGGGCGCTGGCGCCCGTGTGTTCTAATCCCCGCGACGCGCCTGTGGGCCCAGGGAAGGTGCTCTGGGGCCCGGGAGAGGGCAGGGAGCGCGGATTCGTGAACCGCGTTGTTTATACTGGCGGCTGCCCCACATGTGCAGACCCCGGACTCCTCTCAACTGCTCTCAGAGCAGGGACCAAAGAGGGCCGCGGGGGGTGGGGAGACTGGGATGCCATGCACCAGAGGGAACAGAGCTAGGAGATCCCGGTGCCCAAGCACAGGCCACAGCTGGACGTGAGCTGCAGTTCAGGGCCCAGGGAGGGGTCTGGGGAGAGGGCAGTGAGGAGGCAGTTGGGGTGTCCTAAGGGCTCTGGGTCTGTAGCAGGTTGTGTGTGTGTGTGCTTGTTCAGTCTGTCCAACTCTTTGCCACCCTGTGGACTGTAGCCCGCCAGGCTCCTCTGTCCATGGAATACTCCAGACAAGAATGCTGGAGTGGGTTGCCATTTCCTGCTGCAGGGGATCTTCGCCGCCGAGGGATCTAACCAGAGTCTCCTGTGTCTCGTGCGGAGGCTTCTTTACCACGGAGTCACCTGAGAAGTGAGCAGGTCATCAGTTCAATGACTCGGTCGTGTCCGACTCTTTGTGTCCCCATGGACTGCAGCATCATAGCATCTGTATGTGTGCCTCAGTGGGGGGAGGGGGGTGCAGGGGCACCCCACAAGGACCAGAGGGCCTTGTCCTCTTGGACCTAAGGGGTAGGAGAGAAAGAAGGCAGTTGACCTGAGGGGGTAGGGGAACCACCAGGGCCCTGACTTTGGCCTGGAGGGTGTAGGCTGAGACGGGCTGCAGCTCCTACCTCACTTTTGCTTCCACATGGATGTTGGTGTGGGTATGTGCCCAGGAAGCACAGCTCAGCTGCACGGAGTCAGCCTGGGGACAGACTCAGGTCTCGTCGGGCTCCACCAGATGCAGGCAGGCCCCATCTAGAGGGAAGGGACAGGACCTGTGTGGTCCCACAGTCCCTCCTGCTACTGAAGCCCCAGTGACCCTTGGAGTGGTGACTTTGTCTGTGTACCCTGGTCACAGGGGCCACCCACTGCTTTGGTTTGTAGTCCGGGGTGGACTCCCGGGCAGGGGCCAGGTGGAGACACAGGCCTCACTAGTTTCTGGCCAACTCTCATCAAACAGGCTGGCTCCAGAGACACCCTGGCCTGTGGGTTTGCACAGACGGACAGTGTCCACCAGCACCAAGTTGGATTTGAAGAGGTTTTGTCCCCTTCCTCAGGGTTACCACCTGGCTCCTTCAGAACCCTGAGGGGTAGGCCTAACCTGGGTCACCTCCCCCGCTGGCTGGTTCCACCTCCCTGCCCAGCACTGCATGTCCAGGTCTTCCCACCAGCGCTGCCACACTGGGCAAGGCAAAGCCAGAAACTGTTACTGTGTGACTGTTCTCAAGGAAGTGGGGCCTTGGATCCCAGCTGGGATCCAGCTGGGTCCAGGCCACCCCCAGTGTCTTCATGTGCCATGGAGCTGGTTAGTTGGGGTCCGAGGGCCCCTACTGTGACTTGAGATTTTGGGAGGAGGGTCAGAGCCCAGAATGGCCAGCAGGTGGCGCCATCAGCCCACCCGCTCCACCAGGGTAGCAGGTAGACTTGAAGGGGACTGGTTAGTGAATCTCACCCTGAAGAGTGAATCTGGATCAAAACCAAAGAAGAAGGAGTGAGGCTAGCAGGATGCAAAGATGGCCACATGGCCAAGGAGGAGGATGAGACAGTTTCAGAAGGAAGTCGGGGTGGATGGGAAGTCCCAGTCTGGTCAAGAGTCAGCTGTCCTTGTCCCCTGGTGGCCAGGCAAGTTGGAGCCCCGGGCGTGGGATGGTCTCCTGCTGGAGGCCTCACCATGTGACTTCTGACCAACTCTGGTTCCTGGGACAGGAAGGGGAAGACCCGCAAGGACTTGGCCACTGGGACCAGGCAGATATCTAACCGGGTGTAGAGCCTGCGTGGGGCCCAGACGTCCTCCACTTCATTTGGCTCCCTTTCTGCAGAAGCAGCTGAGCCAGGAAACTGCTGTGACCTCAGCTGTGTGACCTCGTCTACAGGAACTCACCTGCTCCCTCTGACACCCCTGGGCCTCAGTTTTCTGGTCTGTGGAATGGGGATGCAGATAAAAGGAGCTGATGCTTATAAAGTGCCTATTCTGTGTGCATCAACAGTCGCAGGCTTGGGCAGAGCTGGGTCTGGGTCAATGGGAGCGGGGTCCTCACCTCGCTGCTGAATTCAGTCACTTCCTCACACTGTCGGTCCCTCCTTCAGGACCCTTGTATGGCCCCTCATTGAGCCCAGCTTGGGGGGCAGCCCTATACACACTCTCTTGGTTCCCCTGCTCATCTCCCATCCTCCCCCAGCCCCACCCAGCAGCCAGGTGGTCAGGCTGACTAGCTGGTCTGTGTCCCTCTGCTGAGAGACCAGCTTCACTGGACACACCTTCTTGCTTGGGCAGCTGCTGTGCCCTCAAGCCCAGCTCAGGAATACCTGTCCAGAGAAGGAAGGAGGGTCATGGTGGGTCAGCTTGCAGCACTTGATTGTTGCCAAGGTGGTCTCGCTGTGTGACCCCCTCCTCCCGAATCTCCAGGGCATGGGGTCTTCCAAGCATTGCAGGATACCTGGCTGGGTGCACTGCTGCCCTGGGACTGGGTGTGGTCTGCCCAGCGGAGCCTTTCCTGGAACCCTCGATCCCCTGGCACATCCTGTGGAGGGAGCAGGTGCTTCTCATCATCTGAGGGTGGCTGAGGAGCCAGTGAGGCTGAGATGCCAACCTGGAGGTGGCGTGGGGAGACGCAGATGGCTGGGGACCTTGGGTCAGCTTAGCTGTTGGGCCTGGGTCCTTGACTGAGCAGGCACTTTGTGGGGCGCGGAGCAGAGGTGTGCACTGCTGCCCCTGGTGGGGAAGTGGGGGTAGAATGGGGGGGTGGGCTGCTGCAGTTCTGGCCTCAGGTGTGGGGTTGGACTGGCCCAGCTCTCCCCTTCCCTATAGCCCCTTAGGGCGCAGCTCTCCCTGGGGACAAACCTGGAGAACAAGTTCCTCTAGCTGGTGGTGCTGCTGGGCTGGGAGCACACCTTATGCCAGGCAGCTGCCTTCTGAGGGTGGCCCCCCAGAACTGAGTTGGGACTCCCACCAGCCCCTGGGGCAGAGGCCTCCCCAACCCCCTCGACTCCCCGTCACAGGACCCAGAGCAGTGCCCAGCCTGGGACTTATTGGGAGAGGGGACAGGACAGGGGCTGCCTGGGGCTTGAGCTGGCCTGGGAAGTAATGTCGAGAGATTTCGGGGCACAGGTGCTGGCCAGGGACTCTGCTGGTGGCCAGGGCCAGTGTGATTTCTGGCTCAATGGGGTGCTTGGACTCCAGGGCCCTGGGCCTCTATCAGGCTTCAAGGGGGAATGGGGCAGGAATCTGGAGCTTGAGGGGCCAAGCTGGGAAGTGGTAGAGCTGCGACTGAGCTCGGAGAGGCCATGTCTAGTCCAAGGCAAGTGCAAGGTAAACCCCAAGTCTGTCTGGTCCTACATTTGGATCTTGATGGTTTTTTCTGATGCTGGGGAGAAGGTGGAGGTGTGAGTGCAGTCATCATCCTAGGGTTGAGCTGGTTGATAACTAGGGCCTGGACACTAAGGGCCCAAGGAAAAGGAGATCTGGAAGGACTTCCTGGAGGAAGAGGTTTTGCACTGACATGTAAGAGAGGGGCTCCACCCAGACCAGAGGCCATTCTTCCAGCCTCCCAGGGGGAAAAGGGAGGACCCTGCAAGGTGGGGAACCCACAAGACGGAGGATCTGTGGGCATCAGGCAAGGCCAGGGAGGCCTAAAGAGGGTGGCCTGAGAAAGGCCCCTGGCTGGGCACAGGTCACCCCCACACACTCCCGTGACTCCAGCCTGGGGAGCGGCATCCACTAGGGGTGCCGCGTGTAGACAGGCTCAGGGAGGTCAGTCCTGTCCTGGGAGCTCATCTGCTGAAGGCTCCCTGGAGAAGTTTCCCCGACCCCATGTCACTGTCTCCATCACAGTGTCCTCCTAACAGGGCGGGCACTGGGGCTGCCACCTCTGCGCTGTAGGTGTGAGCTCAGCAGGTCCTCACCACCCTGAGCCTCAGGATCCTCACCTGCCAAATGGGGAATAGGAAGTCTTACCCACCACGGGCTCCACGTGTGTCCAGTGTGGGCGGCGTGGGGCAGACTAAGGGTCAAGGCTCACTGTGGTTCCTCTTGTGAGCAGCCTGGGGCTGAGTGGCTCAGGGTTTGCAGGGAGGTGAGGCAGCAGGTGATAAAGGCCTCAGGGGTTTGCAGGCTTCTCAGCAGCAGAAATGCTTTGTCTGTGACTCCAGTGGTGGTGCCGAGAGGGCAAGTCCATAGGATGTCTCCTATCTGGCCCCCTCGTCTATTGGCAGTGGGTGCCTGGTGGGCAGCAGTGCTTGGAGGTCTGTGTGGACCGAGCTTCGAGGCCAGGGAGAGTGGATGCAGCTGGATGCGCAGTGGACACGGTCCCAGCTCGTACTCATCGGGAAGCGAGGCCGTGGCCTGTCTCGCCAGCCTCCTGCTGGCCAGGGCTCCGGAGGGAACCACGGTGCGCTGGTTTGGACCTCCAAGTCCACTTGGTTCTGAATTTGGGTTTGGGGCACGGGCTGTCCTGACTCACAGTGGCTGGTAGCTGCCAACGACCAGTTCTTCTCACGGCCCCTCTGCAGCCTTGAGGCTGCGCTGAGCACCCCCAAGGAGGGATGTTTATTTTTGAAGTAGAAGAGCAGAGGCTACTGAAGGCCCGCAGCCTCCTCACCTGGGGTGTGAGGGTTGGGAAGCGACCATGGCCTGGGGGCTGTGAGCGTGCTCCGCAAGGGCTCCCCAGGCAGGACACAGGAGTGCGGTCCGGTGGCTTCTCTCGTGAGCACCCGGCGAAGCATTGTGCAGACAGAGTGGCTCCTATCTGGTGGAGGCCAGGGATCGGGAGCTGAGTCCCTCACAGAAGGCTCTGGGTGTCCTGTGCATCCACAGGCTCCCTGATGTGGCCTGTCTGGGGGCTGTAAAATGACAGTTTACAGTGGAACCTGCCAAGACCCGTCCCCAGGAGCAGGCTGAGGGGGATCCCCACGAGGCGTCTTTAGTGTTCTCCCCCTGTGCAAGTCTTCCCTTGCATTTGGGAGCTGTGGCTACATCCTCACTGCCCAGTGCCACCCAGTGCCCTCTTGACTGACTGGCGCACAGCTGACCAATTGTGTTCATCCTACCCCGTTCCCCCAGGGTGCACTCTGGTGGTGTTCAGTGCCCATCTTTGGTTTTAGTTATTTTTCAGAATGCATAGTGTGTTTTGTTGCAATCACCTTAAAAGCTTTTTAAATACAATTTTAAAGGTTATACTCCATTTACAATTATTACAAAATATTGGCTGTATTCCCTGTGTTGTACAATATATCCTTATAGACTGTCTTACACTGAATAACTTGTACCTCCCAGTCCTCTGTCCCCATGTGATCCTTCCTCCCAACTGGTAACCACCAGTTTGTTCTCTATATACTTAGTATAATCTCCAAGTCCATCCATGTTGCTGCAAATGGCATTATTTCATTCTTTTTATGGCTGAGTAATATTCTGTTGTATATATGTAGCATGCATGCATGCATTCTCAGTCACTTTAGTCCTGTCTGACTCTTTTCAATCCTATGAATTGTAGCCTGCCAGGCTCCCCTGTCCATGGGATTCTCCAGGCAAGAATACTGGAGTGGATTGCCATGCCCTCCTCCAGGCCATCTTCCTGACCCAGGGATCTCACTTGTATCTCTTGCATTACAGGCAGATTTTTTGCTGCTGAACCACCAGGGAAGCCCATACATGTACCACATCTTCTTTATCCATTCATCTGTTGATGGACGTGATGGATACAGATTGCTTCCACATTTTGTGTTGTAATTACTTTTTAAAATTTATTTTTAATAAACAATTGCTTTACAATGCTGTATTTGTTTCTGTTGTACAACAATGTGAATCAGCTTTAAGTATACATTTATCCTCTCTTGAGAGTCCCTCCCACCCCCTGCAATTACTTTGGATTCATATCTATATTAGGGGTGCAGAGGTTTTTGGTTTCTGTATCCCTTTCCACTCTGAACAATTGTTGGGGACCCCAAAGAGGCAGAGCTGGTGAGATCTGGCTGTGAGATCTTCAGTGATTCTGTGAGCTGGTTGGTAAACATAGCCATTATTAAAATCAAATTATGAAAATGAATAACCAAAAAGGTCCTAATGTACATCACAGGAAACTCTGCTCAGTGTCATGTGGCAGCGTGGATGGGAGGGGAGTCTGGGGGAGAATGGATCCTGGGGGAGAATGGATACATGTGCTTGTATGGCTGAGTCCCTTTGCTGTCCACCTGAAACTTTATAGTCAGAGCTATGGTTTTTCCAGTAGTCATGTATAGATGTGAGAGTTGGACCATAAGGAGGGCTGAGTGCCGAAGAATTGATGCTTTTGAACTGTGGTTCTGGAGAAGTCTCTTGAGAGTCCCTTGGACAGCAAGGAGATCAACCCAGTCAATCCTAAAGGAAATTAACCCTGAATATTCACTGGGAGGACTGATACTGAAGCGGAAGCTCTAATACTTTGGTTACCTGATGCAAAGAGCTAACTCATTGGAAAAGACCCTGATGCTGGGAACGATTGAAGGCAGGAGGAGACATGGACATGACAGAGGATGAGATGGTTGGATGGCATCACTGACTCAATGGACAGGAGTTTGAGCAAACTCCAGGAGATGGTGAAGGACAGGGAAGCCTGGCATGCTGCAGTTCATGGGGTTACAAAGAGTAGGAAAGGACTTAGTGACTGAACAACCACAACAATATGTATGCCTCAGTCCCTTTACTGTCCACCTGAAATTTCACAACGTTCTTAATTGGCTATACTCCAATACAAAATAAAATGTTAAAAATGAAAAAAAAAATCAAATTATGTAAACCATGTAAGTTATATAAAAACACAAGCAATCAACACTCAAAATTTAGCGCTTCCTAATTATTCACTTCTTACTATAGATAGGATCTGTGTCTGTTCCATCTAAGGACTGGCAATCCCAGAGGACGGAATGTGCCCATTTCTTCCCAACTCCTTGCTCCTGAATCTCACGGTCGTAGCTTGAAATTGGCCGAGGCAGGCGCACTTTGAGCACAGGCATCAGCGAGCATGACCCGCAGGGCTTTCCTCCCCAGAGAGCTGGTGGTCAGGTTTGACCTGCACACCCTGGGTTATGAGCTTCTGACAGTTTCCACAAAGAACATAAAAGTGATCGTTTAAAACAATAGCTATGGGGGACTTCCTGCGTGGTCCAGTGGTTAAGAATCTGTCTTGCAGTGCATGGGGATGTGGGTTCAATCCCTGGTCGGGGAACTAGGATCCCTCATGCTGTGGGGGCAGCTAAGTCTGTGCACTGGATTGGAAGACCCAGCACAGCAAAAAAAAAAAGAAAAGTTCTGGATGGAGTCTTACTAAAAATAACAATCAACACATTGCATGTTAATATAAATAACATTTTATGAAATAACTATGGTTTCTCCAAACAAAAAATTCAGCAAGAAGAGTGACATTTTTTACATTGCTGCAAATCCCCGTAATGTTTGGGTAGAGAAGAGAAGACAGCTCCATCTGCCCTACTGGTTGTGGTAAAGAATTCGAAGAAATCTTCTGATTCAGGTGTGTGCGTGCTAGTTCACTTCAGTTCAGTTCAGTTGCTCAGTCATGTCCGACTCTTTGGGGCCCCAAGGACTATAGCCCACCAGGCTCCTCTATCCATGGGATTTCCCAGGCAGGAATACTAGAGTGATTAGCCATTTCCTGCTCCAAGGGATCTTCCCGACCCAGGGATTGAACCCATGTCTCCTGCATTGGCAGGTGGATTCTTTACCAACTGTTCTATGGGGGAAGCCCAAGTAATGGTGGGTATTCTTTAATGAGTTGCCAAAACGGAACCAATGAGAGCTTTTTTAAGAAGTTGAGATGTGAAAGCTGCAACCAAGGGGAGCTTCTCTGGTGGTCCAGTGTTTAAGAATCTGCCTGCCAATGGAGGGGACATGGGTTTGATCCCTGGTCAGAGAACTAAGATCCCACATGCAGCAGGGCAACTAAGCCACAACACAGTATCCCTCGTGCCACAACTAAGACCTGATGCAGCCAAGCAGGTAAATAAATATATTTTTAAAAAGTTGTAGCTGAATCAGTGGCCATCAGGGATTCTATTCCACCAATACCCACTGGTCCAGTTTTCGCTTGCAAAGGATCTTCACCATGATTTTGGACTATCTTGCTTTGGTCATTTGGGAAATACTCATTTGCTGGATTTTCCAAGTGTTGACATGTTTCATTAGATCATATTAACACCACCAATCTCATGAGAAAAAGCCATCACTGATGGGAAGCTGTCAGACCCACAGCGGTGTGTACGAGTTCTCCCCAAAAGCTGATGTTCACTTAAGCTCTGACTTTTTAGCGTTGGCGGCAGCTCTTGTCATTTCATTTCTTTTCCTCTGAAGTGGCGGACTCACTCCATTTGTTTTTGAGAGCAGCTGGTAGATGTCTGCCCACCCATACGGCAGGGCCAGCTGTTCTTCCGGGTAAAATGCGGTGTTTGTGGGCTGCATCCGTGGCCGGTTCAGGGGCGACAGCTTTGTGTGCACGTGGGAGCCCCTCGTCGTCGTCTTGAACAGAAAACTAGAAAGATGCGAACCCAGAGCTGAGGTTTCATGGGCTGCGTCCTTCTTACTGCTTTGTTGAGGACGTGCTCAGGGAGACAGGCTTTCATTTGTTCAATCCTGAGCACGTGGTGATGCAGGGCATGAGAATGTGGCCCCGCAGCCTTGATCCGTGCAGAGCGAATGCTACCCACTGCCCCTGTTGGTGCACACATCTGAGCGGGGAAGGAGAAGGAATCATGAGAACAGTTCTGACCTTGTGGGCCCCTGAAAGGTTCCGGGCACCCTGGGGTTCCGTGGGCTGCACTTTGGGAAGCAGCGCTCAGGGGCATGGCCTTGGTTGGTCGCCCCTCTGATCTCCACTCCTTCACTCAACGCTGTGCTCTCACTCACCGTGCATGTCTCTCCCATGAGACGTCTCTCTTTTTCCTTCTGATGTAGTTTTCCAAGTGTGTGACTTCCAGCACCCAGGTCCCTTGGGGCCTGGAGGGGTTTTCTCTGTGGCAGAGCGGCTGGGTCCCAGGCTGCACTCACGGGCCCTGGCTGAGTGATCTCTGCTCGTACCCAGGACTTGCCCTTAACTGAAGCCCTTCCCTCCTTTCCTGGGCGTGGGTCCTGTTCCATGAAGCCCCTGGACCCAGACGTGTGGGTATGTTACCTGGTCACTCCTACCTAGCCTCGGGGTCAGGGCACAGGCCCAGATAGGCTGGAGGGTGGCCAGCCTAGCCCATATGCGCAGATGGCAATGCCCACACCCAGACCAGCAGACTCCCCTGCCTACAGTGGCCAATGCCCAGCCTTGAGGCTGGGCCGAAGTGGCTGCCAAGGAGCAGTTCCTGGTGCGTCAACAGCAGCACCCACCCTCCTGCCCTGTCCTGGCTGGCCTCTGAGGGACAGGGGTCCAGTGGGCCTTGTGACCCCGTCCCCACCCACTCAGCCTGATTCTTAATGATGTCATGCTGACTGCACACCCATGGGCAGCGGCCAGTTCCCAGGCCTGTCGCTGGCATCTGGGCTGGGGTCTGGGCAGAGGCTGGAGGTCTGAGTTGGGAGGTGTCCCCTCCTTAACTGGGGGTCAGCCTGTGAGAGGAGGAAGGGCCAAGCTGGGGACCCTCCCCGTGGGGGGCTGGGGTGACTGGAATGAGGGGCACCACCAGGGCCCTGGCATGGCTCGGGGGCAGGGCCGGCAGCGAGGGCTCACGGTGCCGGTGCTGACCTCACAGTCCTCTGCGGCCTCGCCTCGGCGTGCAGTGGGTGCTGCTGCCTAATTAGGTTCTGCTGTGCCAGCCCGAGCCCCACGCCCGGCCCCGCTCCGGCAGACGTGTCCGGGCAGGGCTCCTGGGCTCCCGCCGCGGCAGGAAGCAAGGCCTGCTCGGATCCCCGGCAGCAGCCGGCACGGCGGCTGGAGTGGTGCCTGCCTCTTGGGCTGTGTGGCCAAGGGGCCGTGGGGGTCCAGTCGCCTTGGAGAAGCTACCTGCAGGTGAGCCGGGGGTCCGGGCCATGGTAAGGGGGGCCCAGGATGGGAGGTAGGCCTGTGGAGGGCAAGGGTGGCCTGGGTGGGCCCAGCCCAGCTGGGGTGGATGAGGCCTTTGGGCTGGACGGAGGGCTGTGTGGCATTCCCCCTGTACTCGTGGGATGAGCAGGACCCCGGGGAACTCCTGGGTGAGCAGGGTGGGGATGAGCAAGGCTGGGGTGGGGGACCCTGGCGGTTGAGTATGGGGAGTGGCAGCCTATTCTGGGGGGGCTACTGCTGATCTTGGGGTGGGGCAAGAGAAGAGACTGGTGGGGTGTAGCCTGCCAGAGTGGAGGAGGGGCCCTTCTTCCCGGGGGGGACCGGAGAAGGTACACAAAGTAGGGCTGATCTGAGGGGCCCTTGGGGGGGGTGCTGCCCCCACCCCCAGCTGTCTTTCCCTCCTTGGGCAGAGCATGGCTCCCAGGGTCTGAGGGCCTAGGTATCCCGATGTCCCTCCCAGGGCCAGGCCTCAGAAACTCTGTCCTGTGCACATCAGGAGGGCTCCAGAGCCCAGTGGCCAAGGCCCCCATCAGGCCTCTGTGGTCTCTCTGTGCCCCCAGGGAGGAGGCTCAGAGGAGGGAGTGGGCACTGAGGAAGCCTATGGAAGGACATGGCTTGGTGAGTGAGGAGCTGGGTAGATGCGGGGGAGGTGGGGGGAGGGCAGCACAGGGGCCTAAACAGAGGCCCGGGGCGCCACAGAGCCTCTGTGGAGGCTGCAAGGAGGCCGGGTGGGGCCTGGGCCCACTCGGGGTGGTGAGAGCCCAGTCAGCCAGCCCAGGGGCAGGGGGCAGCCTGAGAGGCCAGCACGGCCTTGAGCCACTGCCTAGACCGAGTGGTGGCTGGGAGGGCCCGAGACCAGAGACCTGGGGGTGACAGTGCAGTGGCACCTGAGGGCTGGAGAAAGGGCGGAGGGGGACCTAGCTGTGCCTTGGGCTCCCCCTGTGGTCTGTGGGACCCCTGCATGGCCAGGGCATCCAGCACCATCACAGCAGAAGGGGCAGTCTGGTTTCTGTAAAAACATCCCCTGTTTTGCCTTTGAAATTTATCGAGCTGTGGGACAAGTCCCAGCAGAGAGATGCAGTTGCACTTGGGTGATGAGGCCATTGATATGGTCCCGGCCTCTGGTTACACCTGTGCGTGTACGTGCGTGCTCAGTGTGTCCGCCTCTGTGCTACCCAGTGGACTGTAGCCCTCCAGGCTCTTCTGTCCATGGGATTTTCCAGGCAAGAATCCTGGAGTGAGTTGCCATTTCCTTCTCCAGGGGATCTTCCCCTGCCCCAGGGATCAGACCCGCTCTTCTGCATCTCCTGCACTGGCAGGTGGATTCTTTACCACTGAGCCCTCTGGGAAGCCCTTGGCTGCACCGGCTCCTCCCCCAAAGCCTTGATACTTCGGGCGGGTGGGGTCGCCCTCCTGCCTGACTCCTGTCAGGCTGCCCTGCACGCTGCCCTGGACAGGGAGTGGGGCTGGACTGCCATTCAGCTGCCTTCTGCCCTCCTGCCCCAGCATTAACCTGGATGGCTGGACAGGCCTCGCCCCACCAGCCCCGTGGCCCCTGCCTCTTGAGGTGTGGTGAGGGGCAGGCCCAGACTCCATCTGGGCAGGGGACACAGTGGGGGCCCTCGGGCAGAGGGACCTCAGTGCAGCCCCTCCCTGCCTCCTGCAGATGGCCGGCCTCAGCTACTAATCCAGGCCAGCCCTTCCTCTCACCTGCTGCCCCACTGCTGAAAGTCAAGGTCCCTCTGCAATGGCGCCCTCGCCCGAGGACCTGGGCCCTGATCTGGAGAGCAGACGGTCTTTCCTGAGCACCAACATCGTGCCTGTGGGTGAGTGCAGTCTCCAGCCAGACAGTGATGTGGTTCTGAGCTCGCCCGGCAGGTGTGATGTCCTGGTCCCACCTGGGGAAAGGGTTAGGCCCGCTCCTCTGGAACGGTGGGGGCTGCCGTGGGCTGGCAGGAGTGGGACCTCTTCTGGGACAGGGGAAGCAGCACAAGCAGACTTATTATGAAGACAGCTTGGGGGCTGCCAGCTCTTTCTCCGGCTCCGTCCGGCTCGGTCAGACCCCTGTGAGCCCTGCGCTGGCTTGGGGGTCCTCAGCTGGTCTGGGCCTTCTATGACCACGTGCCGTGCCTCCAGTCCTGGCCCTCGGTGTGCATTTCCTGGTGTTCTGTGACCTGTTGGCTGGGACACTTGTGACCTCGGAAGTGGGTTGTGTGGGTTGAAGAGCCCGCTGTCGTCTCGATTTTAAAAACCATGGGAGTTTAGTGTCCAGACTGGAAAGTACACAGACCTCATGGGCGTAGCTGGGTGCAGTCACACAGCTGGAATCATGGGCTCCACCTGCCCCCACACTCCGGCTCTCCACTCTTCTCACGTCCATCATCCAACATCTGTCTGCTGCATCTCGACTTCTAACTTTCGGAATCAGGGAGGTGTGTGGGTGGACCTGGCCAGGTGTGAGCCCTTGCCTGAGGGGAGGGTGGGCGCCTGGCAGTGCCCTGCTCCTCCCTGGGCTGCCTAGGCTCCACATCCCGCCAGACAGACCATGGCCACAGCCCTCCATGTGGCAGACTTACAGGGAGGTGGGGGGCTTGTCCCCTCCCCGCCCAGGGCAGTTGGTTGCTGTCTGCCCCGAGGTCCAGCATGCTGGGCTGAGTTGAGGTTGCCACAGCGTGTGTGCCCCTCCCTGCTCTGGGCCTGCCAGCCCCGAGCCAGGAGCTGCAGGATGAGGGGGGCTGAGCCCACCTGGGAGGGGGGTGGGTGGGTCGCAGGGGCAATACTCAGGGGCCCGGCACACTGCATCTCGGCAGTGTTTCCTTCTCAGGTGTGTGGTTGGCCTGGTGCCCGGGGGCGGTCTCCTGCCCACCCAGAGGGAGAGACTCTGGGGTGCAGATTTCTGGCTGGTTGGCTGGGCCCTCTGCTGTGCAGCATGTCTGTCTCTGCCTGTTGTTGGGGGGCGGGGGGCTCTTCCTGGCGCCTCCTTGGCAGACACAGCAGCTCAGGGGACCCTGGCTCTCCTGTGATGTCCTGGGTGGGGTTCTGCATGGTGCCTGGATAGCACCAGGCTGTGGGCATGATGACGGGTTTGTGTCTCAGTAGGGCGTGCCTTTGTGTGCTCGTGCAGACGAGGGCCTGCTCTTCCTGGGGGGCCATGCCCCCAGCAGAGCGCATGGAGCTGAGAGTGTGTGCACACCTGTGGGCGTTACACTCCCTGTCTCCCCCCTCCTGGGCCCCGAGGGAGCCACCCACCTCATTCCTCCACATTCCCTGGATGCGCCCAGACAAGCCTTCTCCGCCTGAGGGGGGTGTCTGCTTGGAGGCACGTGGTCCCCTGCCTGGGCTCAGGGCCTGCCTTTCACCTCAGTCTGGGATGGACACCCAAGGAAGGGGTGCTTGGACAGGGGAGTGGAGGGGAGGGGAGGCCTCTGGGCCCCTGGCAATTCTGGCTGTTGGGAGGGGCTGTGATGTTGAGGAAAGGGGGCTGCACCCTCAGACTGATGCCCCTCCCCCTGCTCCAGCCCCCACCCCCATGCTTTCCTGTCTCCCCCACACCTGGCTCACTGATGCTGACGTCAGGCTAGGTCCTGTGCTGGGTGTGGGGCAGAGGGCAGGGCTGGCAGGCTTGGGCGGGGCCCTGATCTGGCCTGGAAGTCCTTGCAGACTGTCCTGAGGCAGCCCTGGTGAGCACGGGAGGGTAGGGGTGGCCCGTGGGCTGGGTGACAGACTCAGAGCTGGCGAAGCAGGCCAGTGTGTCCTGGAGGCTGTCTGGGATGGTCAGGAGGCTCCTTCTTGCCTTGGACTGAAGCGTGTCTGGGCTCCTGTGGGCCACAGTGGCTGCCCTGGCCAGGCCAGTGTGGTGGGCAGAGGCACCCAGGAAGTGGGGGCCTGGGGGCTGCTCTGGAGTCCTGGTCGCTCAGGCTGTGGGGCCAGTGACACACCTGGTGCCCCCTCGGTGCCACCCACACTGGACTTGTGTCCATGGTGTCCACGATGGGCGCAGGCCCTGCTCCAGTCTGGGCAGTGCGTGTGGCTGGTGTGGCTCACGTTCTGTGGCTCTCATCTCGGCCTAGGGCTCTTGGCCCAAAGCAGACCACACGCACCAACTCCTACTGGGCCTGGGCGGGTGGACAGGGTGGGGCCAGGCCCCACCCCCACAGCATGGTCTCCTACCCAGGTTCTTCTGCATTTAGAGTTACTTAATCCCATGCAACAGGCAGGACAGTGCAAATGAGCCGCCCTGAGTTTATGGATCTGGGGGTGCTGTGGGAGGGGCTCGAGGCGTGGGTCTGGCCCCCCACCACCCTAGGGCTTGCAGTGCTTGGGCAGTGGAGTGGGTGTCCTTGCTGACCTGGGGCTGGAGGGTCTGTGGCGGCTGTAGCCTCTGGGCCATGAGGCTGGGGGTGGGGACTGGAGTGAGTCTACATGGCAGGAGTGTGAACTATGAGTCTATATGGCAGGAGGGCTTCGAAGTGTGTTCAGACTGCCTGCTTTACCTGGGAGTTGGTTCCCCCTGTGCTGGCCTTGCTGTGTTTCTTTTCTGCTGAGGGAGGAAGCAGGACTTGCTGGAGGAGATGGTCTGGAGGCACAGAACACAGCCTTCCCTGAACCTCTGTGTGCAGGCTCTAGCTGCTGTAGGTCACCACCTGTGCCTCTCGCTGTCCTGCTCCCTCCTGTCGAGCCCTGCCCTGGGAGCCTAGACTTGTGGCTCCCTTCTAACCTTCGCATCTTCTTCCAAAGCATGAATTTCCTTGGCTGCCTCACTCTGGTGGATGTGGTGCCTCGGCCGTCACCGAGCACCTAGTGAGCATGTGATCACTGGTAGTTATGCAGGCATTTCAGTCTGCACCTCTGGTTGTTTCCTTGGAGGCACCGTGGTCTTGGCATTTGATGTGCGCCAAGCTCTTTGAAGTTCCCGCCTTCAGCTTCCTGGGCAGCCTTGGCGTCTGCTGCCCTTGTTCTGGTCTCCCCAGCCACTTTTCCTTGCTTGGTGCGGGGCCATGGGCTTTTTTGGAGGAGGCAGAACTCATGGACTCACCTTCAGGACGATCTGCATCTGGGCAAAGTGACTGTGGCTCCTTGGACAATAGCAGCTTTGGGCTCCTTCATTCTCTGGACACCCTGGGGGCCTCTGGGCAGGGGCGCACTCCCCTCATGAAGTGTCCTTATCCTCAGGAATCCAGAATGCAGCCTGGTTTAGAGAAGCAAAACCAAACCCTGCCTGTGAGTAGATGATGTAGACATTATAAAGTCCAAGTACTGTGAGCTCATCCGCTTCCCTCAGGTGCTCACCCGTGGCCTATTAACTCTTCATTTACACACAGTTTCTAACAGGTGGCCCAGAGGGTGAGCAGGCCAACTGGACTCCCCAGTCTTGAAGCGTGTGGTGAAGGTGTTTCCTCTAGTAAATGCCCCACCCAAGCAAGTAGAGGAGCCCTCGACTGCACGGTTTCCTGGCCATGTGGACAGGGGGACAGAACCTTTCTGATCATGTCCTCTGATCCTGTAGGCCCCTCTTCCTGGTGCCACGTGCACTGATACTTCTTGTCATCATGAAATCTGGGCTGGTTGTGTGGATGAAGCCATGAGTTGTTTTGGTCCTGAGCATCCACCCAGGGTCTGGGTGTAGAGGGATACCCCAGCCTCCATACCTGGGGTGGAATGGGAGCCCCCATGCTCAGAGCTTCTGCACAGGGGAGATTTCTTCTGACAAGTGTGGGGCCTGCAGCTCCCAACTACCCATGCACCAGAAACCCAGCACACGTCAGAGCTGGGCCGGGCTCTGGGACAGAGACCTGGCTGTGATGGCGGGTGGGGAGGCAGATGCTCCCCAGACCATCCCACCGGGTCTACAGGGGGGTGGGCACCCCAGGGCAGTGCGGAAACGGGGGCTGGACCACTGAACTCTGATCAGGAGAAGGGAAGGGGCCACGGCTTTAGAAGCAGGGGATGGAGCGGCTGGTCCAGTGTATGGGGCCAGCGGATAGTTGGGGGCTGCAGCGGGTAGCCTGGGAGCTGCTTCCTGTGGGAGGAAACCTGGTCTTAGGGGTTTCCAGAGTGAGGCCAGGGGAGCAGGGGGCCTCATGCACTGGACACAGGACACCGATGAGTTGACCACTGCTGGTAGCTCACTCTCCAAGCACCGTACCAACCATCCTGGCCAGAGGAAGCCAGCCAGGCTAGTAGCAAGCTCAGCAGAAGTCGTTTGGGTTTTGCTGAGGCCGGAGTGTGTGTGAATGTGTTTGTGAGGTGAAGGGTGTTAGGGGTAGCAGGTGGGGAGCTCTCTGCAGGAACTGGTGAGGGAGCTGGTCCAATCTCTCCTGAGTCTGGCTAGATGAGGAGGGGTGGGGCCAGGAAGGACACCCTTCAGGTGGGAGTGGGGGTGAGGGGCGTGAAGTCGTGCTTGGCCCCTCCCAGCACCTACCCCAGAGCCCAGTGCCCAGGGCTTCTGTCCTCTCACTGAGCTGGGCAGCTATGTGGGCAGGGGACAGGTAGCTCTCAGTGTGTGCGGGCACAGGACTCCAGACCCGAGCCGGTGGGAGAGGGAGAATGTAGTCCAGACCTGGCCCCTGGATGACAGCTTCGGGGTCTGCTTTCTATCCAAACTGGCCACGAGGCAGGCACCTGGGCAGCAGCAGGGTGCCACTCTGCCCGGTTCAGACCCCCTGCTCTCTGAGCATGGTTGCCCGCCCCAGAGACTTGAGGTCCACTCTCTACTCCCACCAGGGGTCACCCCACTCAAGATGCCCAGGACCCCCTCCTGGCCAGGTGCACCATGGACCTCCCAAGGCCAGTCAGATGGCTCTGCCTGAATCTCAGACTCGTCAGCTTGAGAATTTGATGTCAGCTCAGTTTGAGAGGACAGGACCGCCCCCAAGGTCCAGGAGCCCAAGTCCTGCTCCTCAATGTCTCGGGTCCCCACACTTTTCTCCTTGCCCATGGCCCTGCCTGTCTGAGCCACCTGGGTGTCCACGTCTGCCTAACAAGGCCTGCAGCCAGACCTCTTGTTGCACAGCCTCCCATCTCCCGTCTCCTGCCCTCTCCCCACTAACCACCTGTCTTACTTATCTTCTGGACCTGACCTGAGAACACCCCCTCACTTTTGTCTCTAAGACCCTCTGTGATCTGGCCCCTGCATCCCTTTCCTATCTCGCACCTCCCAGCCCTTCTCCCTCTGTTCAGCCCCTCCACTCTGAGGATCTCTCCTGCTGTGCTCCCTCCAGGAAGCTGCCTAGTGTCAGCTGTGACAGTTTTCATCAACCAGTGTGCAAGGCAAGTTGGTTGGCTCATGCTGGTCAGTGGGCAGAGGCCTCTAGGGCAGGGGTCTTGGGATGGGGGTCCACTGAATTCCCAGTCATCCCACTGGGCACCCTGGGGACTCACAAAGTGTGTCTGTCAGTGGTTACAGGACTGAAGGAACAAACAAATGGAATGAATGAATGGGCTGGCCACTGCATGGGAGCCATATTTGGTTCATAAGAGTGGTAGGTGGAATAGGCCAGGACTTGGGTGTGGGGTAAGAAGAGGGGCAGGCCCCAGTGTCTCCTGGTCCAGAGACCCCCCTGGGGTGGCCCTGGGGAGGGTCTCTCTGCTAGGACCACCCTCCTGTGCTCTGGACACCCTCTCTCTCTGTCCCTCCCCACTCTCCAAGGCACACTCCCCTCCCCTCCCCATCTCCCTCCTTGTCACCCAGGTCCTTCCCTGCTGCTCCCAGGCCAGTGACCCCCAGCTAGGTGAGAAGGCAGTGGTGGGCACCGAGAGTGGGTTGGGGTGCCTTCAGGGAAGACGGGGAGGGTGCTGTGCTTCTCCACCCTGTCCTGTTCCCCATCCGGGGCAGGAGAGGGCACCTCCAGCCACCCCTGGCTTGGGCAGGTCAAGGACTCTGTCCTCCCCTCCCCACCCCAGCCCAGCCCCATCCATACCTCCTCCCTGGCCTGCTGACCTTCACATCCATGCTGCTGTGAGCTGCAGCCACTGACTGTTTTCTCCCCAGCTGACCTTGGCTCCTGCTCTGGAAGCAGCCCTCTGCCCCACCCCTGCCTATCCACCAGCCTCCCACCCTTCCTGTCCACAGGCAGTTCCCCTGCAGGTCCCAGGACTTGAGAGCCCCTGGTGGGGGGGTTGCTCATGTGCTCTACCTCCTTCATCTAGATGCGGACTGTGCTGCCCGACCCATGGGTTCAGGCTGGCCTGCCCTGTGGATGGCCACATTATACATGGCTTGGACCAGGCTCCCTGAGTCCTGACCCAGCTCAGGCACCCTCCCTGTCCTGCCAGACCCAGATGTAAGTGCCCACCCTTGCCAATGAAAAAAGCACTTTGGGAGCCAAATACCTGGTCTCTGGCGGGGGAGGCCTGGGGCAGGTGCCTTCCTCTTGCTGCACCTCAGCTCCCTCTCCAAGGAAAGGCAGGGTCAGGAATAGATGGTTCCTAAGGGCTGGCAGAGCCTGTAGAGACCTCCAGCCCATCAGAGATCCCCCCAGTCAGCGCCATCTTGGGGCAGCAAAGTTCCCGGGAGGTCTGGGGGCAGCTCACCCACTCCCCTTCCAGTGCCCATGGAGATGGCTGGTTGCCCTGGCCCAGCCAGGGCTGCCCCCTGCACTGTGTGTAGAGGCGGGAGATGGGTGAGCTGGCTCTGATCCTGCATGTTATCTTGAGTTCTGATGGAGAACGAGATGTCTTAAGACCAGATGCTGGTGAAAACTGAAACACTTTCTAAATTTAGTGGGTGAGAATTGCACATTCACCCAATTACGCTTATTGATCTGGTGAGCGTGCCCTTGCTCTGCCCATGGCGTGCGCTGTGCCTCTTGCCGCCTCGACGTGTGTGTCTCCGGGCCTCTGCCCTCAGGGGTGACCTTGGGCTCTCGCCTGGACCACCTGCTGCTTCCAGAGCCAGGCAATGCTGCCCATGGTGATGGTTTCCAGGTGCCTGGGGCAGCGGGTCAGTCTGGAGAGCAGATGTGCCTGAGGCCACCTGCAGCCAGAGAGGCTGGTGTGTTTGGGGGAGCAGTGGGCACAGGGTGCCCTGCCTGCAGGGCCCTCATCATCTTGCTGAAGACAGACTGGAAACAAGAGCAAAGCCCCTGTGACATCTCAAGGGAAGTTCTGTGTGGCAGTCCCAGAGGAAGTGAGCCCGGAGGATGAGGGAACCAGGGAAGGCTTCCTGGAGGTGGGGGTCTCACTCCAGGCCTTGGGAGCCAAGTGACAGGGGTGGAGGCCAGTGGGTGGGGCCCCCTGGGCATCAGGCTGAGCGGTCTGTGTTGAGTGACAGGAGAGCAGAGTCCCTGAGGGTTTGGAGCCAGAGCAGCCCGCTCAGGCCCGTGTAGGAGAAGCAGGGGTAGGGTGCCTTGGAGGGAGGCCCTGAGGCCAGAGGTGGTGATGGGGAGGCCTGCATAGCAGCCAGCCAGGGACACCTGGGTAAGGAAGAGTACTTGTCTGGTTGCAGCTCCTAGTGCAGGTGTGTGGGCGGGGCTGGGAGCAGGAGTTCAGCCCTTGTCCGGTGCACCGGGAAAGCAGAAATCTTGGGAGATAGGCTGGCCCTGACCAGTGTCAGCATGCTGTCTCTCGGGGGTCAGTGAGGCCCTGCCTGGGAGGGATCTTGAGGTCCATCCCACTGTCTGTGGCACCTACCATGCAGCCTGGGGAAAGTTGGGCCCCTCCAGGCTGCAACAGTCTGTAAAGAACCTTAGAGATCAACAGGTCTTATATTCAGGGAAACTGAGGCCCAGAGAGGGGAGGGGTTGAGCTGAGGTTACATCTGCACCGGTCTGTGGGGAGCCTGGACCTGAGCTTGCATCTTATCTCCTGTCATTACTAGACCAGGACTGGCAGGTGGGATCTCGGCCTCTCTGGACATGGGTGCCTGGCTGGACCTGTTCTCTGACCGGCCTGTTCCTGCCTCCTCCACTGCAGTAGAAAGGGGCAGTGGGGCGCTCTCAAGGAAGCCTGATCTGGCTGGAAGGTCCCACGAAGGATAGGTTATGGTCCAGAGCCTGTGTGTCACTGCTTAGGGGGCCCCCGAGGACCTGAAACTTTGACAAGGAGTGTGCTGGGGCAGCTGCTAGGGAGTGTTGTCCTTTGTGGTGGGCGGGCGGTGGGCAGTTCCACTGCTGCCCCTGGTGTCCAGGCTCTCTCCCGACTGCGGGGGGGGTGGGGGAGGTGGGGGTGGGGGCGGGGAAGTGTTGCAGTTTCCAAGACAGCGGCAGCTATGAGCCCCTCCTCCGACTCAGGGCCCTCGGCCCCCTGATGTGAGCTGAGGGTGGGGGGGTGCCTGGTGTCCTGCCCAGGAACCGCTCTGAGGCTGGGCCGCCACTCCTCCCCTACCAGCTCCAGGCACTCCTGCAGGTTTCTGCACATGCCACCTTACGCCTTGGGTGAGGGGTGGCCCAGGTCCCTGCTTCAAGCACCAGGGTGGCGGTGGATGGGAGTGTGGTGGGAGGGCAACGCCTGGCACATATCCGTTTCACGGAGCCAACTACCGGCTCCACAAGTGCGCTGCCTCGGCTTGGGGAAGCGGTTCTCGGCCCCGCCCCCTTCCCGGTCCCGCGGCCCGGGCGTACCCGAGGCCCGGAGAGGGGGGGTGGGGGCGGGACGGGGAGGCTGCCGGCGCATCCTTGCCCCGAATGTATTATACTTTGGCCGGGCCGGCGTGGGGCCCGTCGGTTGGCCCCACTATGCGCCCGGCGCCCCGCGCTCTGCGCTCCGGCTCCACGGCCCGCGCCCGCAGCTCTGCGCCGGTTGCGAGCCCGCGCCCCCGGCCCCCTCCCCGCGCGGGGCGGGCAGGGGGTGTGGTGCGGGAGGCACGAGTGACAGCGCTCTCCGCGCGCGGCGCCTCCACGGGGCGCAGTGTCAGCGCGCCGAGCCCGCCGCGCTCACAGCCCGCCGCGGGCTTCCGAGTCGGTGGGGCGATGCCGCCCGAGCTTGAGCCTCAGCCCCAGCCCGAGCCCCGGGCCGGCCGCTGACAGCGCCCCAGCCCGAGCCTCGGGCCGGCCGCTCACAGCGCCCCAGCCCGGACTGCCTCGGCCCCCCGCCGCCGCCGCCGCTTCGGAGACAATGGACGCGGGAGCCGCCCCGCGGAAGCACAGTAGGTGCCGCGCCGCTCCTGTTGCTGCGCCCGGGGCTCCGTGGACGCGCGGGGGCGCCGCTGCCCTGGGCGGCGGGTCCGGGCCCCAGAGGGGAGGGGGCTCGAGCGGCTCCCCTCTTGGCCGGCCTCCGCCGCCGCCGCCTGGTGGGTCGAGCTGCTTCTGAGGTCCAGACCTCGGGAGGGGGCCCTGATCTTATAGGGGTCTGGCCGGGGTGTGGGAGTAGGATGGAATGGGAAAGGTCCTGGGCTTTTTTGGAGGCTGCAGGTGTGGGCTGAGGGATCTGGAGGCCGCCCCCTGCAAACTTTCCTGCCCTGGTTGGGGATGGATGTCTGACCTGAGACTGCGCCCCCCAGAGCCCTGGTCCAGAGGCCATGCTCTCTAGCTGGGTATGGACAGCGCAACAGGGGCCCTGCCTTTTGGGTGCTGGGTGGACATTGCGCAGAGAGGGTGCTGGCATGTCTCCTGGGGCTGCAGGTGCCGCTTCTGGCCTTGGGCCAGCCTCTTCCAGTGCTGACAGGCAGGGGTGCATGTGGTGGGCACTGCTGTGGCTGGCAGGACACAGCCAGGCTCAGGGAAAGCTCTGCCCATGTGGTCTGCTGGTGGGGGTGGGAGAAGCAGGCCTTCCTGGGGCCTGGGGCCTGCGAATGGAGCTAGGGGGCCAGTGTCATTTTGGGGATGTGGACACCTCTGTGGCTGGCTGAGGGAGGAAGCCCAGGAAGCAGAAGGCCTCCCTACCCCTCTCTTCCACCTGTCTTGCTCAGGGACCCTTGAGCAGCACAGAGTGACCACAGACCCCCTGCCCAGGCTGGCCTTTCCCTATGGCCTTCACCCCTGAAAATGTGCGGGCTCTGTGTTCTCTCTGTTCGTTTGTGCCTGACCCCTGAGAGGTGACACTGGGGCACCTGGGGCCCGAACGCTGCACTCATGGCAGCATTTGTGATCAGCCAGGGTCCTCTGAGCCCACAGCCCAGTCAGAGAGCTGCAGCCCCAGAGGGGGTTCACAGAGGTCAGAGGTCATCATTTCCTTTCCTGGGTGGTGAGAACAGGAGCCAGCTGGCCTGTCTCCCCTAGGATTCTGGGATAAGCAGCCCCCCGCCCCCAACTCCCATCTGCATTTAACCCATAGCCACATCCTCTATGTGGCCCTGTGGGGGAAGATCAGAGGTTCCGGAAAGTGCGGGGAGGCAGGTGGAGCGTATGCCCTTGGATCGTGGCTGAAGGGTCCCCACAGCCCCCTTTCCCAAGGTCCAAGAGCTCGGAGGCCCTGGCCTGTGCCTGGCCAGAGGCTGTGACCCTGTGCCCATGGTGGGAGAGGGATCCCCCTTTCTTGGGCCAGGTAGTGTGTGCTGTGCCTGGGTGCCCTGGCCGGAGGTGGGGCGGTCTGCCGGCCTTGACCTCTTGTATGAGGCACATCCAGGGAGTGCAGTGAGCCGGAGGCTGGGCTGGGGTCCCCGGGGTTGGGCTTGTCATCCAGCCACCGGCAGAGCTGATGCGGCTGCTGTCAGGGGGCTGCTGGGGGCCCTGGGAGGACGACCAGCAGGCTGGCAGCAACCCCTCCTGGGGGTGGCCAGGCAGGGACTCCCTCAGCTGGCAGGTCTGTGGGATCCCTTAGGTGCCAGAGGGGCCAGTGGATAGGAGAGATGCCTGCAGACCCTCTAGGAGGTTCCTCGAGGCCCTCACTCCTTGCAGCTGAGAGCTCAGCTTACATAATCCCCCACCCTGCACACAGGTTGCCGTAAGCGGCAGCAGCCAGGTTTGACAATATGAGTTGTAATTGGATTTTAATTTTTAATATCTGCAGTAGATGAAGAGCTGTGGGCCAATTTGTATATATTCTGCTACCTTGCACTTATTTGGACTACTTCATTAGCTGGCAACTATCCTGCCCACCCTGCCGGCTGCTCCCTGGAAGGAAGGAAGTCTGGGCTCGGGACCCATGGGTGGGTCCCCTGCTGCTCCGCACCTGCTCCCCTCCTGTCACTGCTGGGTTGACTGTCCCCTACCCTGTCCTGCACCCATGTCCACTGTATTCCCCAGGCCCCACATGCTGGGAGCCACTGGGAAAGGACAGCCCTCAGGGGCTCAGGGCACATACCCACTGAGCCTGCAGCTTTCTTGCAGCCCAGGAGGACTTTTGACCCCAAGGGCCACTGGACAGACAGGGCCCTGGGCCTTCTAGGGCTCTGCCTGCCCCTCCCAACTGCCAGACCTGTCCTGGGAGCCAGGGTTGGGGTGGGAGTCAGGACTCCACTGCCCAGTCTCCCAGGTGCTGGGGGTGGGAATGCCCTGGGGTGTCCCCGAGCCTCCAGACAGACCCCGGCCCCGGGCATCAGCAGGACCTACATGCCATTGACTCCACCCCCTGCCGAAGCTCTAGGGGTCCCGGGAGGCAGGACAGCCTTCTCCCTGCACTGCCCGCCCTCCGGATTATTCTTAGGTCTGTTGTGTAACAGGCCCGCATCCACGGAACGGGGAGGGAGGGCTCCTGGGAGATGTCTCCAGCGCAGCCGCCAGCCAGCCAGTTTGTCCCTTCGCAGCCCAGCACAAAGGGACAAAGGAGCCCGCCTGGCTACCCAGCCTAGCCCGACCTGGGGAAAGGGCCTGGCCCGAGGGCATGTGCTCCCTGGGGCTCATCTGGCCTGGGTTCCAGCCCCTGCAGCTATGTGTGTGTGTGTGTGTGTGTGTGTGTGTGTGTGTATCCCTCTGGGGCAGAGTGGTCTAGGGGTCCACTCTGCTCCCAGTCTGCCCCCCAAGGCTCTTCTTCCTGCTTCTTCCCTGCTCTGTGCTCCCAGCAGCCTCTGGGGTTGATCACAGGGTCTCCACCCCGGCAGATCAGAGCAGACTCTTCACGCCTCTTTTCACAGCTCTTGCTCCGCATCAGACAGGTTGGGCCGGGGGCTCCAGGAGGCTCAGGCTGAATGGCAAACAAGCCCATCCAGGTGGCCCTGAAAATGTGTGGGGAAGGCCCCGAAAGTCTCCCCTCTCCTGCATCCTGTGGGGTCAGCAACCACTTCACTGCCTCCATCCTTGTGGTGCCTGCGGAGACGTGCATGGACCCTGGCTCTTGTGCAGGGTCTTGCTCCCAGACCCCGGGGAAGAGGGTGAATGGCTGGCATGTTGGAGGCACCCACCACGGGTCCGTCCCACTGGTTAATGGGACCAAGCAGCTGGATGGGTGTGGGGAGCACAGAGACATGTGAGCCAGACAGGAAAGCTGTGATGGAGGGAGGCAGGGACCACCTGTGTGGGTCGAGGGGTGGGCTATGACCCTGGGCTTCATTTTTGACTGAGACCTCAACCCCAGGAGGCAGGAGGGCAGGGAGGGTGGTGGTGGGGCAGGCTCTGAAATGTCCCTGCCCTCTCATGCAGGGAGGGAGAGCCTGGTGGACACTCTGACTTGAGTGAGGCACTGGTTCTCCTGCCTGGCTTCCCCTGGCCCCTGAGCTGCCTCCGTCCTCCGAGTCATTCTTTAAAGGGCTCCCTGCCAGGTGGGAGGCTCCTGGGCCTGAGGCCTCTGTGGTCCTCATCCTGGTGGCTCCCAGACAGTCAGACCCTGGCAGAGGCCTCAAGAAGATGTCTCGTTTCCTGAACCCACGAGCCCAGAAGGTAGCATGAGTGCCCTGGGGATTCTGGAACAAATGACCACAGACTGGGGGGCCTCAAATTACTGGTGCTATTCTCACACGTCCTGGAGGTGGGAAGTCTGAGGTCAAGGTGTTGGCAGGAGCTCACTCCCTCTGAAGCCTGCAGCTGCATCCTCCAGCCTCGGCCTCCGTCCTCACTCGGCCTGGTCCTCTGTGCGTCCTGTCCCCCCTCTTCTTATAAGGACACTTGTTGGATTTAGGCTCCCTTGGGTAATCCAGGATGGCCTTGTCTCAAGATCCTTAACTTGATTACATCTGCAAAGACTTTTTTCCAGATAAGATCTGGGGTGTAGACACATCTTTTGGGGGCCACCATTCAGCACCCCACATTGGTCGTGTTGTCTGTCTACTGCACCCACTGGTGGATACATGTGAGCCAGGGCCTGGATCTCACACCTCTGGGCCCCCCAGGCTAAGGACAGGGCTGGCATGGGATTCTCTGACATATGAGCAGGGCTGCCCAGCTGTGGAGCCCTGCCTGGCTGCCTCCTGGTTTCCAACACCCCCATCTCTCCTTGGCTGAGAGACGGGGATGCGAACTGACTTAAGAGGCTCCTGGGGGAAGGTGCGGAGGGGGCTCTGGAGGTCCTGGCCTCCTGGGGGGGTGTGGAGGCTGGGTGTGTCCTGGGCAGGGGCTTCATCCTCTTAGTGAATGGCTGCTCCCAGATCCCACTGGCCATTGGTCACAGCACCCCCTGCGGGGGGCAGGGTTCTCCCAAAAGCCCCCACATCAGAGTCTGACCCTTGCAGCCAGCGGTTTGGGCGCTCTAGTGCCTCAGTCAGCTGCTCTCAGGCCCTTCTGGCCCCGGTGTGGCCCCTTGCCGCCCCAAAACTGTGTGTAGCGGGCTTTAGGTGTTAGCTGAGAGCATGGAAAACACACACTCAAGAGAGGTATGGGTTACTAAATATGCGTTGTAAACAGGATGCCAGGTCAGGGGTGGGTGGAGACCAGGTCTGCAGGTAGCTCTGCTTCCTGGGAGCGCTGGCCCTCTGCTCTGGGCTGGCGCTCCCAGGACAGCTGGGATAAGGGGTGGGGGGGCCCCGCCCCAGGGTGGGAAGGCCTGGCTCAGCTCCAGTTCTGCAGCCCCTCTGTGCCCTTGGGCAGGGACTCAACCTCAGTGTCTTCACCTCTGAAATGGGGAAGTAACAGCCTGCAGTGCAGCAAAGGAGAGGCTGTTTGTGTGTGTAGCTCTCTGCCCCACCCCAGCGGGGGCCCCCTTGCCACTGCCCCCTACTTGGCTCTTGCCTGAAGAACCGTCCCCTGCGGCCTCTGATGCTTCCGAGCGCCTAGCGCTGCCTGCAGGTCTTGGAACTTGGGTGAGTACGGTCACTTCTCTCTACCCAGAGCTCAGCGGAGCCCAGCCTTCACCAGGGCCCCTAAGGGATTGCATAACAGCTTCCCTGCAGTGGCCGGCATCCTGAGGCTGGTCGGAGGGCTTGTCCCCTCCCCTGGTGGAGCTGAGGGCCTGGCTCTCCATCTGGAGTGAAGCCGGGGCCTCCTGCACCTCCTGCCTCCCTGGAGACCTTCCGTGTCCTCCGGGCTCCCATCCTTCCTGGGTGGAAGGAATGCCTATCAGCACAGGGTGTTGCTCTGGGCCAGTCACCAAATGGCCCACTTTTCTGGGAGCCCCCGATCGCCTTCCTGAGCAGTGAGGACGAGGGCCTCCCGGGAGGCCTGGTGTAGTCTTCAGAAAACGGAGAGGGGTGAATCCACAGCCTGGTCCTGAGCCCCACCATCTCCCAGCATTTCCGGACCTGCAGCTCCCTGGGCTGTGGGTTCCTGGGCCAGATGCTGGTTCCCCAAGCCTCATCGTCTTCACCTGTCACAAGGGGTGTGGGTGATGGCAGAGTGAGTAAGTTAACCTGTAGCCAAGGTGAGGAGCCTGCCAGAAGGTGGCAATTACTCCACTTGAGCTGAGGCTTCCTTGCTCTCCCTAGGGGACATGGGTTCCTGTCGCTCGGCCCCTCGAAGCAGGACCCAGGGTGCCAGGCAGCAGTTGGCGGATGGGGCCTGGTGGTCCAGGATGGAGGCCTCTGTTGGCTTCCATATTGCCAAGGGGCCATGGGCTCCCTACCCCCCACATCCCACCATCTCTGGATGGAGGTGGAGTGGTAGGCCTGCCCCAGCTCCTCTGGGGGTCTGGAGCCCAGAGCTGTGTGCGCTCAGATGGGCCGCCACCCCTCACAGTTATTTGAGGGGATGTCCATCGGTTGCAGCCTTCAGCAACAGGCCAGAAACTTTCACCAAGAATATGGCTTATGAAGATGGCTTTGGGGGCAGTGCTGGCCGTATACTCCTGCTCCCCGGAAGCCCCCTGCACCCTGCCTGGTAGCTTCTCTTCAGCCCCAGGAACTGGCTCCATGGGCCAAAGCTCACCCCTGGAGCCGTAACCCTCACCGTTCCTCAGGAGAAGGGCCATGGGAAGTCCTATCGGTTGGCATTGTGGGACCCTTAGCCAGTGCAGGGGCCGCCTGGAGAGGGTCCCCTGCACTCGGAGCAGAGAGTTCCCCTGTAACTGTGGATCAACCCCTCAGTGGATGGCCTCTGCCTCCTGCGTCCATGGGCTCTGGGCCCCCAGCCTGGCCCCCGCCCCCTACTGGGGCTGCCAGGAGGTGATGATTCAGGCTGAGCTGGGGGGAGGCGCTGGCACCCAGCACTCCCTGTGCCAGTGTCTGTTCACACAGAAAACACGTTCCGAGCCTGGGATCTTGTCACCCTCCAGAAATGCTAAGCCTGGGCAGTGGGGGTTGTGTTCCCCGCAGCCTGGAGGGCAGGCTGAGCAGGGCCCCTCTGGGAGGGGGCACCCCTGGGGACCCCATGGGGCTGTGGCAGTCACTGTCTTGCCCCCGGGCACCATGTCCACCTGGGTTTGCAAAAGGAGAGGTGAACCCAGGGGACAGCTGGGCCTGTGTACTGGATGGAGCCTTCAGGGAGCAAACTGGAGCTTCCCAGAGCGGTGTTGGACTGGGGTCCCTGGGACCCACCCTGCGTGCAGGAGAGCAGTCTGGTGGGAGGATTTAATGTCAGTTTAGAGGCAGCGCTAACCTGGAGTGATCCCTGGGGAGAGGACCAGCCAGAGGCAGGCTGCCCCCGCCTCATGTCGCCTCCCCCCACCTCGCCCTCCTCTCCTGCCTGGAGAGGCACCTAAATAATTTCTGTGTGGGGAGGCTTGGCCGGGCTCTCCAGTCAGGTCCAGGGGCCTCGTCCCTCCATCTAGGTCTTGGGAAACCCCCTTATGTGTGTTTTTTTCAGGCCTAGAGGCCTTGGTCCTATTATTGCCCCATTTAAAAGTCGAGGACATGGAGGCTTGGTGGGGTGATCTGCTGGGGTCTCAGGGCAGCAGGTGGAGGCGTAGGTGAGACCCGTGGCGGCTGGTTAACTAGGACAGTCTGTGCACACAGTAGGCGCTCACTGGGCACTGGTTCCTCTTCCTTTCATGGAAGGGGCCATGGGGCCCGGTCATGCTGGCTGTGGTGTGGGGGTTGGGACCACTGCTCCTGGAACAAACAGGACCCTCCACCTTCGGTGCTGCCCTCTGTCCCCCCACCGAGAGGAGAGCCATGCCCCGGGATCCAGTCCTGCCACCCTGCTGGGGTTCTCATTCCTGTGCACCCTGCCCCTTGGGGTGCTGTCATCACACTCCTGCCGACCCCAGCAGTGGGCCCTGCCTGGGTGTGTGTGCCCCCCTCCCCCAGCTGGGGTGGGCTGCTGCAGCTGCCAGTGTCCCCAGGACTGTGGCCCACACCGGGCCAGGGGTTGCTGGGAAAGCCTTTTCTGCATTCCTCAGGTGGGGTGGGGTAGCAAAGGGAGCCCCCAGCCCCCGGTGAGCCCGAGGCTTGGAGTCCTCCATACCCAGCACCTCCTGAACCTTGCTGGGGGTGGGGCAGGCAGTGAGCATGGGATCTGGGCTGCTGGGGTCCGCTCCCCCAGGGGTGCAGGAGCGGATGGTTGGGAGCCCCACCCCAGGTCCAGGCACCTCAGCAGCATGCGGCTCCCGCAGGCCGTCTGCTGCAGAGCAGACCCCGTGACCATGGAGCGTTTCTGAGCAACCGCTTTCCAGGCCAGGCCGTGGCCCACTTCTCAGCTGCAGCCGGATTGGCGCAGTGGAATTCCAGAGCAGCAGGTGGCCATCCACTCCGGCCCTTGGGCAGCAGCAAGGGCCGGGCTCCAGCGAAACTCTGCTTGCCTAGATGGGCTTGGGGTTGGCGGGGCCAGGCAGGGGGTCTGCTTCCCCAGAGCAAAGCCAGCCTGTGCCCCTCTGGGCAAAGCTATGTCCCAAGGGACTGAGCAAATGGCCTGTCCCTATTGCTGTCACCCTTCCTGCCTGCGTGGGGTGTGGCCTGCATGGCTGCCCCCCCCGGACGGCTCAATGAGGGGTCATTCTGGGGAGGCTCCAGGTGTCCAAGTCCCAGCCCCTCATTCTGCCGGGGCTGGACCGGCAATGCCCTGGGTGGGCCTGGCCCCTTTACCAGGTGCAGGTGGCTTGATGGCTGACCTAACCTTCCTGGGAATCCCTTGGTTGCAATCCTGGGATGTGGGGACCATGAGGGACCTTGGAGCGCCCCTCATGGATGAAGCCCCTGAGTTTGGGGAGGGGAGAATTTAGGCACCAGTGAGCTTCTCCTGACATTCAGGGGGTTCTGGGTTGGCCTCTGCAGTGTCTGGGCCCTGCTGGCCTCTCAGTAGCTAAAGAGCTGCTAGACTGGGTTTCTCAGGTGCAGCCCTGGGGCTGTGGGTGCAGGGAGCTGGCCAGGCCCAGGACCTTCCGGCGTGGGAGCCGAGGCCAGTGGGTATCTGGGACTGAGCACCAGAGGCCGAGTCGGCGTCTCCTCCACCTGCCTCAGGCAGACATGCACCCGTCCTGGGAGAGGCCCACCGTCCCCCAGCAGAGTTGAGGACGGCCCCCTGAAAGGCCCACCTGTACCTCCCTCGGCCATGGTGGGCATTGGCGGGCCCTTGAAATGGCGGGGGTGGTGGCAAAGGAGAGGAGGAAGGGGCTGAGGGCCCAAGATGGGGCTGGGCTGGGTCGGGGAAGGTGGAGGTCCAGGCAGCCACGCCTTCCAGCAGAGGGGAACTCGCCCAGGGCACCGCCCCCCTCACTGGCCTCCCCGCTGGGGTAGCATCATCCCATGAGGTCTTAGGGGCAGGGCTGGGAAAGGCTGGGGGTCAGAGCTGCGGTCAGGAGTGCAAGAGCACGTTTGGGTGCCCTGTGCACCCCTCCACCTGTGCTGCTGCCTGGGGGCGCCTGTCAGCCCCTGGGCTCCCCCTCCTGCCTGTGTCCCCACCTTCACCCCCTACCTGCCGTGGGCGGGGCAGGCATCCTCGAAGCAGGTTTGTGTGTGTTTGCATGTGCGTGTTTAGAGTATTTTTAAAGCGACTCTGCAGCTGTGCTCTGCTCGGCTACATTCTCCGGTGGGTGCTTGGCACGTGGCGCATTGTGGGGTTATTTTGGGCTTGGCATTATTGGGAGTTATATTCTGTGTCTGTAAGGAAACAGCATCAACACAGGCTGAGCTGGGGGGTACTTGATGCGTCTTAGGAAGCGGAGCCCAGAGTGAGATGGGGTCCTCGGGGACTATAAGAGGGGCAGGGCAGGCATCTCCCTGGGGCTGCCCACTTCCTCTGGCCCATGGGTTCTGACGGTCCTGCCCGGCGAGTCCTTCCCTGGTCCCCCTCATAGGGGCTGCTCTGCAGAGACCTGCCGGCTTGAACTGGACGGCCGAGGAGCCAGACAGGACAGGCTCTGGCTGGTGCCTGGTTCTGGGGGACTTTTCTCAGGAGAGCAGACAGGCGATGGACAGGGACCGACAGAGGCCCAGGGAGAGTCAGTTTGGCCAGAGGGGGACATTAGGCACAGGGAGGCCACCAGCCCATACCTGTCGGTCTGTAGTCACAGTCAGGGTCAGCCAGCCACCTGACCAGATGATACATCAGACCACAGCGCCAGACCCCTGCTAGCCTCTGACCTCTTCCGTCTGCTGCCCAGGACAGAATAGGAGTGCGGTGGGGGCTGCTGGGCCACCCCTCCTAGAAAGACACTCAAAGAGCCACAGCTGGTCTCTAGGACCCAACCCCCCAGTCATGCAGCAAGGCCCACTTGGCTCCACCAGCCCAGCAAGCCCACCACACACCCCACCTCTGGGGTGCCTGCTTCCACCCCATCAAGGCCCCATGCTGCATCTGTGGCCCCCCACCTGTAGGAGCTGGGGGCCTCCCGTTGGGGGGAGGGGGCACATGGTTGCGTGCTCAGTCCTGACCTCGTGTTTTCTATCACATGCTCTCCTGTCTCCTCAAAAAGACCTAAATTGCCCCCTTGCACTCAGCTGTGCCTGAAAAAGCCCTGGGAGGTGACTCAGCCATCACCACTGGGCCCCGCTCCTGGTGACACACAAGGTCACCGGGGCTGCTCAGCCCATCTGAAACCCGCAGGCTCGTCAGGTGGGGGCCCAGGCAGCCCCCCAGCAGTTGGCTTCTCGCGGAGCCCAGACTGCATTTGTGAGTGCCCCTTGGCCCTGCAGGGAAGGAGGGAAGATGGAAGGGCAGGGCGATGGTCCATGTGGAGGACCGGGCTGGAAGCCGCCAGCACCTTCGGCACCTTCCCCTTACCTGGGCTTGTCCAGGGGTCTGGATGGGAGGAGGGCCCTGGCTTGTAGCCCACCTAGTCCTCAGAGGACAACCCCTCCCATCCTTTCCTGGGCTGGGGGAGGGCTGTGCTCGGTAGGCGGAGAGTGGGTCCCAGGGCCACATTGGCTCCCAGGCGGGAAAAGACCGTGGGGCTTGCCCCCATGACTGAAGCACCACAGGGTGGTCGGCACTGTCCCTGGGCCTTTGCTTCAGGTCCTCTGTCCAGCCTGGGTCCCTGGCTGCCATCCCCTTTCCTAAGGAGCCATCTCCAGGCTATTGCAGTGGCTTTCAGTCCTGCCCTAATGGTCATCACAGTGGTCAGTCCTTACCCAAGTGGTCTGGGGATAGGACACTCACAGATCTCTCAGGATGGGCCAGGTGGGGCCACCCTCGGAAGCCAGCCTGGACCGACGGGCTGGTGCCTTCATCCTAGGTGAGCAGGAGTGCAGTCTGGCCCTGAGGGGCTGTTCTGGGTCAGCCCGCCCTGGCTTGCTGGAATTCCAGCCTGCGGTCAGTCGGCCGGTTGCCCACTCAGTGATCGGGGGCAGGTGCAGCAATGAAGTGGGGGCTCTGAGGGACCCGGGGTTTGGGGGGCCTTGTGCCTCGGCAGCCCCGAGGGCTATGATATGGGGTTCCTGACCCCTCTGCCCTCGTTTCCAGCTGCCAACAGTGGTCACTCAGAAGTATGAGGCTCAGCTGCTCCCTAGGGAACCATGGTCTGCTGAAGTGGGGGATGCCCCCTTCTTGAGCCTACTGGATGACTTCCCACCTCTGAGGGGCACCAGGAGATTGCAGGTGGTCAGTGAGGACTCCCTGGAGGAGGCAGCTTTCCTTGGAGTGACTAGCCAGAGGCTGACAAGCGTTCCTTCTGTGTCAAGGTGGCACCTGCAGGGGTGGGTGGGTGGGGCCATTCCCATCCCCACTGCGAGGTGCTGGGGGTTGCTCCCCGCCTCTGCTTGAACACCCCCAGTGACTCACCCGCTGGATAGGCCAACCGTCTTGTTTTTCTTTTTTTGTGCCCTAAGAGAAAATAAACATTTGCGTGTGTAGCACTTGATGGCTGCGGGGGCCCACACAATTGCAGGGGGGCTGGGGTACACAGGGCAGGGGGACAGCAGGAGGCCAAGGGCATGGCGCCTGGGCTCCCAGTGCTATGTCTGTCCAGGGCTTGACGCCCTGGGCTGTGGGCGGAAATGCATGTGGAGGGAACCTGGGTGGTGATCACCATGTGGCAGGGGAGTGACCTGTCACCACCCCAGGTTGTCGTCCCCGGGAGCCTGAAAGCAAAGGAGAGGCGACTGCCTAGGGTCGAGGCTCAGGGAAGCTGAGCAGGAGGCTGATGGATACAGGGGCCCAGACTGCCTGTTCTGTGGGCAGTGTCCTCTGCACAGAGTCGTGAGAGGGGCCGCTCCACATCCCACCAGGCCCTGAACCCTCGGCGGCCTGGTGGGACCCCTGGTCCATTTGGATCTTGGTGTCTCTGTCTGAACGTGAGGGAAAGTATGATTTCCAGGTGCCCTGGTTCTGAATTGTGTGTTCACACCTTCCCCAGCTGTGTGTCCCCACCTTCCCCAGCTGTGTGTTCACACCTCCCCCAGCTATGTGTCCCCACCTTCCCCAGCTGTGTGTTCACACCTCCCCTGACCTGTGTGTTCACACCTCCCCTCCAGCTATGTGTCCACACCTTCCCCTAGCTGTGTGTCCCCACCTCCCCCCAGCTGTGTGTCCCCACCTCCCCCCAGCTGTGTGTTCACACCTCCTCCCAGCTGTGTGTTCACACCTCTCCCAGCTGTGTTTTCACACCCCCACTTATCTCTTGAGCTATGTTCACACCCCCTTCCTGAACTGTGTTCACTCTCCCAGGTGTGCTCACACTTGCTCCCAGACACCCTGCACCCCTCTTGCTCAGGGCATTGCCCACCTCTCTGAAGGAGGAGGGTAATGATTAGGACCCCACTAACTCCAGTGTGGGGCGGGGGTGTGGAGTGACAGTGGTTCTGTTTGGCACCTCCTGGGCAGACTTGTGCTCTCAAAACCTGGTGCCCGCCCCATAGACCCGTCTTCATGGGACAGTCCCGATTTCATTCCCCACATCCGCCTCCGGTGTCCCTGGAGTCTTGCTGGGCTTGAACACTTGTGTGGATGCAAGCATTGTCCTGCTGGTGGAAAGCTGACTGTCTGGAGTGTCATGGTGCTAGTGGCTAACTCCTTGCTCTGGGGCCCCCTCTCCCAGTGACTAGGGCGGCCCTGGCCACTGGTCAGGATTTGGTGACACCCAGGGTGTCCTTGCCCACATGCTGACCATGGCTTCATAGGGACCTGGCTTCTCTTTGTAAAGGGTCAGTCCTGAAGGACCCTTGTGGTCTGTGTCCAGACTGAGTTCAGCATGTGCTGAGGGAAAACTGGGAATCTGGCGGGTGCCGCGAGCTTGCAGGGTGCTCTCCACGTGCCTGGAGCCCCTAGAGCTAAACCGTGAGCCCTTCCCTCCTGGCCCTGTCCCAATGGCCTCACCTTCCCCCTACAAGTCATCAGGACAGACTCTACCCTCATCGTAAATGCTTTCTAATTCGCTTATTCTGTTTTGTGGTTGGAGACGCATGTGCTAGTGCCCAGAATTTTTAAATGGTTTCCATTCTACCAATGAACACCCAGCAAGTGGCCGTCTGGATATAGCAATGGAGTAAATTTAGAAATAATTTGTACATGAAATTGCACCTCCGGGAAGACTGGGGCAGGCAGCATTTAGAGGACAGTTTCAGGCCAGCACCAGTGACAGGACTGTCTGTTTGTCCTTGGTGGGAGCAGGGCGGGAGCTGATGGCCAAGGAAGGGTCCAGTAATCCCCACCCCCCCACTCACCCCTCTCTGACTCTTCTGTGCCCTGAGCTGGGTCCTGGGCCCAGAACTCATCTCACTGTGGTGAATGTGGTCCAGCTGAAATCTCTGCTTCTGTTCTGGCCTCCTTGTGCCCTCAGCCCCATCTCTGCCCAGTCTGGGCCCAGCCTGAGGAGCGGCTCCCCACCCCTGTCAGAGGCGCCCTCCCCCCACCAGTGCAGTGACCTGTCCTCTCCGAGGGTTTGCAAAAGCTGCCAGGCTCCAGGGGTCCCCTACTCTGCATACCCAACCCACGGCTCTCCCAAGAACCTGGGACTCCTGGCCACTCCTCCACCTTCCCTGAACCACAAGCTCCCTGAGGGCATGGGCTGCTTCCACTTCACTCATCACTCCCTTCCCAGCCCCAAGCACAATGCCTGGCACACAGCAGGTGCTTAATAAACATTGGCTGTTGGCTGGGGTGGGGGTCTGTGTGTGGCAATGGAACAGGTGGGGGGAAGGGCGAGGAAGGACAGCCCAGGGACACGGGTGGCCGAATGTGGCCAGAGCATGGGGATGCATGCCACCTGTGCCTCTCTGGCCCAGGAGGATATCCAAGGCTTGTGGGCCTGGTGGCCAAAGGCTGGGCTTGGCATGCACGTGCTTCTAATTTCAAAGATGTGTATAGTTTTAGTTGATGCAAGTGGCCAAGTGGCTTTCCGTCCCCGTGCCCAGGGGCACACAGGTGCCAAGATGGTGCACAGCTTGGTGAGGCTGAAGAGGACGCCCAGGTCCTGGGGGCTGGCCCAGCCTGATATGGGATCAATGGTAGGCCATTTCTGGGGTGTTGGGGGTTGCCTTGGGTAGGCTGGACCGGCGGCTCTGCGGCTACATTTAGCCTGGAAACCAGCCCACTGTCTTGGTGCCAGGCGGCCATGGCTCTGCCCAGCTCTGCATGAGGGCGCAGAATCTAGGTCAGGTTGGTGCAGGGCGGCTGCGCCGGGCAGTGAGGACAGTGCTGTTCCCGCGGGCTGTGTCTGGGGGGCCGCAGCAGCCTGGGGCTGGGCCCTGACCCAGTGACCTCGCCAGGTCCCTCTGGTGATCTAGGCACAAGACTGTCCCAGGGGAAGGGTGGGGGGAGGTGAGTGGATGTGTGTCATGGCTGCGGTGCCCCTGCCTGAGTGGGGACCGGGCCCCTGGGCAGCTGGGGGCCTGCACGTGAGGGTGTGGCCTTGGCCATTCAGGCAAAACCTTCTGGGAACTCCTCCTTCCTCCCCCCTGTCTGTGTCCTCCTCTCTCTGCCAGCCTATTTTTCCTGCCTCCTCCCACGGGTTGACCTGAGGTCCTAGGGATCTGGCCACTTTGGGGCCTTGGCCCTCATCCTGCCCGGTGACCCTTGAAGAGGCTGTGGCGACGGGAACCTCCCTGGTCAGTGGGACTCCACCGCCCCTGTTGCCCCCTGAATCCACCGACCTCAAACCCAGCCCCTCCTTGCTGTGTGTGACTCTGTTTATCCCTCTCCTGCCTGGGGATCAAGCGACAATGTTCCTTTTGAAGGGTTGCTAGGCTCCGCCGGGCTTGGGGCCCCAAAAGGCAGGTTCATGCCCTCTTGTAGGGAGCTGGCGTGGGAGTGTCGGGGGTGGTGGGGATGCTAGGCCCAGAGCAGCACCCTTCCCACCCAGGATGTCTGCTTCGGGGCCTCCTGGGCTGTTCACCCTGTGCTCCACAATTCTGTCCAGTTCTTGGTTTCTTGGGTTCCACTTTCTCAGTTATCTTCCCAGATGCTCTCTGGAGCTTGGCCTGAGATGGCCGCACACCTCACTGCTACCTCACACCCTGCCTCCATCTCCTCCCATGGCCTGTGGTCACTTTGGGCAGCTGTGGTCACTCCAGGCAGCTTGGTCAGGCTGCTTGCTCTTGGCCAGTCCTCTCCAGCCAGGCCAAGTGCTCCTCTGTGACTTGCAACCCAAGCCCTGGGCTCAGCTCATCACAGGGGTGACCCCATGGATCAGGGCCTGAGGGAGCAGGAAATCTTCATAGGGGGACATCTCAGGGCCCAGACAGAGGGGCTGATCCCTGCCTGGCCTCCGTGTGCCACTTGCCTCTGCCTCCCCAGCTACTTCCCAAGGCAGGATGTTGCTCAGCCCGTACTGGTGTGTTGAGTGCGTATCTAAGATGGTGGGGTACATCAGGCCGCCCGTGAAGGCCTCCTGGGCTTCTCAGTCCCTTAACAGAAGCCGTAACGTTTACAGAACTCTCAAAGCAACCAAGAAAGCGACACTAAATTGGTTTCATTGTTGAATAATTAATAAAACTTCCCTGGTGCCGCTGCTGGGCTGTGTGTCACTCCCAGTGGCGGGGCTGTCAGTACCGCCTTGTTGCCCAAGGGGCCGCCTTTCCATCTTTAAACAAGCGCTTGACTCCTTGCAGAGGTGATTAAGACATGCGTATGCGCGCTGGGCCACGGCGCCCACACTGGATGCGGCAGCAGGGGCCAGTGTAACTGTTGGGGTGACCCATCTGGATGGGGTGCTGCCTGGGGGCAGGACCTAGGTCCTGGTCTCTGCTCTGCCTCTGCCTGGCCGTGAACCCTGGGCAAGACCCCTCTGCTTGGTCTTCCTTGTGGAAAAGAAGAGACGTTGGACCCGGTGCCTTGAGGGCCCTGCTAACTGGGATATTCCGAAGCAGCCTTGGAGAAGCAGAATCAGGGACCTACCAGGGCCTCTCTGCTGTGCGCTGGATCCCTGGTGACTATGGGCCCTCAGCAGAGCCTCACAGGCGACCGGGCTGTGGCTGCATGCTGGTGTCCTGCAGAGGGTCCTGGGGCACATCTCCCTGGAGGTTCATGTAGGAGTCGGAAGCCAGAACCTTGAGGTGCCCCGTGAAGGTTTCTGAGGGTTTCTTACTTACTCCACCAGTGGGAAGGCGATTCCTCAAGGCTGTCTGCTCCTGAGGGCCATCCAGCTCTGTGGCCACTGTGGCCCAGGCTGCCCAGCTGTCCTGCAGCCCAGGCACTGCTCAGGGCTGGCCTCCTTCCACGGTGGCCCCTGGCTCAGGGCTGGGCTCTTCTCACAGCAGCCCCCACGAAGGGTGTCGCACTTGGACCTGTGGCACAAGATGGCCTGGTTGCAGCTACAATCCCTCCTGGTGCCCTCTGCTCCTCATTGCCCTCCAGACCATCCGTGGCCTCAGCTGGGGCTCCAGGCTGGCCACCCCCTCAGAACTGCTGGAACTTCCTCAGTTACAGATGGGGAAGCTGAGGCTGGAGGATAAGGTAGAGGCTGCCACAGGCTGTGCACAGGGGTACCCTCCAGCCCTGGGGCACACACATGTGCATTCACATAGGCCATTGGGGGTCCCCTGAGCTCGAAGAGACTCTGTCCTTGTTATGGCCCAGGTCTCCAACCTTGCTCAGGGACAGGCTGCCTGATGCATTTTTGGGGATCAGAGGTGTAGGACCTCTTCTGGCAGGACCACAGGACAGGGGCTGTGCCATCCCCTTTAAGTAAACCATGAAACTCTTAAGTGGGAGGTGGGTTTCAGGCTGTGGAAGGGCACTGGTGGGCCGCGGGAGCTGGACCAGGTTCTGCCCTCTGAGACCCTGGGCAGCCCCGCGCCTCTCGGAGTCTCTCCAGTCTTTAGAGCCCCCCCACCCCAGCAGAGACAGAGCTAGGTGGAGACACTGTAGGGTCAGGGGTGATGGCAGTATACACGCATGACACCGAGCATGGCGTTAGCAGGAGGCGACCCCTGGTGCATGTTGGGGGGGATCAGGGCCAGCTCAGGTCTGGTCAGGGAGCCTGAGGTGGGGAGGATGGGCTCGGCAGGGTCCTGAGGTGGCCCTGGCTATCAGGAGCTGGTAGTGAGTGGCCGCCCCCGTCCAAAGTCTGGTCCTGGGGGCACATGTGCAGTGTTTCCAGTTCGGGTAGGGAAACCAAGGTGACATGTGAGGTCTGCCCAACTTGCAGGCCTGGCTGGAAACCAGGTCCAAGGCGCAGGCTGGCGCACGTGTCTTAGGGCACAGTCTCCTGACTCTTCCCAGCAGTGCTTGGGCACTGAAGTTTGGACCAAACTGGAGCTCACGACCATATTCAACCTCAGACCAGCCCCTGCTGGACACAGTATTTTAGAGCTGGGACGCGGCCCCGCCCTAGAGAGTGGGGTAGAGGGGCTACAGTGCTGGGCTTGGTCCTCGCCAACTGTTCTGACCTGTGGGGCCAAATGCACCTCCCAGCTCTGGGTGTCCAGGTCTGGGCTCTGTCCCCAGGGCTTGGGAAGCCCCTTCCTTCCTTGTAACCCCAGGCCCGAGCAAGGCCCTTGGTCCCCCAGTCAAGCCGAAGCAGGTTGAGGCAGCCGGGCCTGATCCCAAAGCAGGAGTGTCACACATGGGAGGGGTCGGGGGAGAGGGCAGTGCGCCCAGCCTGGAGGACAGAATTGAGGCTCAGGGGCACAGGGCACCCACCCCAGAGAGGGGGCTCAGGCAGGGGCCCTCTGCCCACTCCCCATCACCTGACTGTCCTCCTGTCTGCTTCTTCAAACAAGAAGGAAATCAAACTGAACTGGAGGCTGGTGGCCCTTCCTCCACGTGCAGCCCCACCCACACTAGCCAGGCCACATCACATGCTCCCAAAGGCGGAATTTTGCTTAAATGCCCAGAAAGGAGATTTAGGAGATCAGAATCTTAAGCAAATTAACATGTGCAGCAGGCAGCTTTTAATCACCGCCTTTAATCGCAGGCCCCAGTAACGGAAATCATCTCGCTGGGCTGAGCTCAGTGGGCGGGGCTGGCGACACCGATGGATTATTCATTAGAACCTGAACTTGAGTTTCATCCGGCTGCTCTGCAGGGGAGGGCTAAGGGGCCTTTGGTCCACTCCAGGGAGATGTGCTGCGCTTTCCAGAGCCCCACCCCCAGGGCCCTGTGATTCCCCGACACCCCTGCCTCCCATTCCCCACCTGGCGTGTTCTCCATCTCAGATCTGGTTTAGCCTGTCATCTCCTCTCCCTTGTTCCCCCCTTCCTGCCCCAGTTTCTCCCCTTCTGAGAGTTTGGGACTGCTGGCCCATCCCCAGTGGGGACCGGACTTACTAAGCCCAGGTGTGGCTGCTGGACTGCCCCTCCCCGCTTTGCTCCCTGCCCTCTCAGGGGGCCGGGCAGGTGACCCTGGGCCCTCCCTGGGTAGGGCCCAGGTGGTGGTGGTGACAGCCTATGTGGCTCCATTCCCCATCCGTACTTGGGGGCCTCGCCTGTCAGGAAGCCATCAGCCCCTGGGGAGGCAGTGGCTCAGAGAGCCCCGAGGAGCCCCCAGTCCACCTGCTCAGGCCCTTTGCCTGCCTGGCCCCAGGCCGGGCTCCCTCGTCCCTGTAAACCTCCCCAGGATGCCCCTGGGCTGTGGGTCAGCCTTGTCAGATGGGGCTTCAGGCAGAAGCAGCAGCTTTCAAAGCAGCACCCGAGGGAGAGAAACCTCTTGTGTTGATCTGGTAAGTGTTGTTTCCCTGTGATGGTGCTACAGCAGGTCAAACTGGAGCACTGCCGGGGAGGCAGACTTTGCTGGGGGTCGGGGCTGAGGCGGGAGTGCTGCTCCACACTTGTCCTCCTGAGACTGTGCCCCTGCTTGGCTCCTGGCAGGGCCTGCCCTGGGCAGCATGCTAGGGGACTATTCTCTGGTACCTCACAGACCCACCACCTCCCAGACCCCACAGACTTTGGTAGGCAGGGGAGGGGACAGAAGGGATTTGGATGCTAAGAGACTGGGCTGTCACCAGGGGCTCCTGGACCCCCACTGTTGTCATCCTGCACAACCCCCACCAGGACAACCAGTGAAATGTCACCCCTGAAGTGCTGAACCTTCATGGGGGCCCCATGTGGGGCAGAGTGACTTGTCCTGGATCCAGCCCACCTGCCTGGGAGGGGGCTGTGCAGTGATGTTGGGGGATGCCAGCTGGGACCACATTTGGCTCCTGGGAGAGTGGCATGCAGCTGCCCCTTCTGGTAGGAGGGCTGGCCCAGAGGATGGGAGTGAGGTCAGGGACAGCCAGGGATGGTGCCTGGAGCCTCTGCTGGAGAAGTGTCTCCCTCATGCCAACTGCCACCCCCACCCCTGCCCGGGGTGCTCCATCCCACCCTCTGTGGTTCCCAGCCTGGCCGTGGCAGTGGCAGTGAAGGGTTAAGGCGGGCGGGGCTCCCGCGGGAGGGGCGGTCCCGGCAGCAGCGGCAGCTCTGGCAGCACTCAGCTCGTTGATCGGGCATGGGCGCGCAAGGGGCGCCCGGTTCTGACGGACTCACGGGGCCAGCACGCTGCCTGGGGACCCCTCAAGCTGTTCCGCTAGCGGTGGGGGTGGCGCCTGCGGGCCATGGAAGCACCTGGGGACCCCGGCGGGCTCAGCCGGGACCAAGGTAAGGGGTCGGGAGGGGCTGGAAGAAGGCTGCGGTCAGCTCCTCGGGGAGCCCAGGACCGGGTGCTGAGATGCCCATTGGTGACCCTCTGACCCCACGTGAGCAATGCTTGACTCCTATCCACCCCGCACTCCGATCGAAGATCTCTGGGGCGACCCCATTCACACCAACACACACACATCCCTCCCTCTGCTCCCGCCTTGGCCCCACATCGTCCCTACCTGTGCTGGCATCCCACTCCCATGGGCAGTGGGAAGAGGTGCCTGGCAGAGCCAACACAGTCCCCGACTGCCAGCCTGCCCCCAGTGGACAGCAGCCTCGGTGGGGGCGCAAATCTGGGGTGTCCTGACCTGAAGGACCCTGGGGCTGAGTCTGTTCACCCCCCACCCCGATCCAGAGCGGTGGAGGCAGCCCCAACCTTCTATCAGCACCATGGACAGGGCAGCGGTAGCCTCTGCCTGAGGGACCTGCCCATTGATGCTGAACTCTGGCACCTATGTGGGCGATTTCCTGCTCAAATCTGTCATGCTGTGTTGACCCAGGGGCCTGGGCACTGCCCCGGGCAGACAGCCCAGGCCAGCAGGGGTGACAGGAGTCCTCTGAGGCTGCCCGGAGCTTCCTGGAACAAGGAACTTGAGTGTAGAGGGGCCAAGTGCTGAGTGTCGGGCCTATCCTGCAGGGATGGGATGGACAGAACTTCTCCAAAGAGGGTCTCTGTGTGTCCCCAGTGCAGCACTTGGTCTGGACCAGGGGTGGGAGAGGCAGGGAGGGAAGGGGTCCAGCCCCACGGCTGCAGCAGGAGTGACTCTGGCCAGACAACACAAGAACTGAGATTCTAAGTTAAGGGCTGGGATTCCAAGGACAGCAGGAACAGCCTTCTGGTGACTTGTCTGGATCCGGTTGTTCTAGACCCAGTTTGTTCTGCCCTCTGATTGGCATGGGCACGAGGGAGGGCCAGGTGGGGGGAGGGCCTTGGAGAGCCTGTGTAGAAGGCAGGGGCTTTATTGCCAGCGGACTGAGCATGGGTCCCTGGTGGTGCCTCTGATGAGCTGTGTGACCTCAAGCAAGGCACTGGCCCTCTCTGAGCCTCTCGTGGAAGAGAAGGACAGCATGGGATTGCCCGCATAGGGTGGGCTTGAGAAGAGTGTGCCTGGTGCCTGGCCTATGTGGCTGCTCCAGGATTGCCTGTCCCCTCTCCTGTTCCTCCCCCCACTCCCCCGAGCTGAGTTACCTTTTATGAGTGGAGGACAGTGTGGCTGGTGGTACAGATGTGATGGTGGTACAGTTCCCGGTCTGGCTGCATGCTCATGCCACCCCGGGAGCACCCACTCCCTGACCACAGCCCCCAGTGCAGGGCAGGGCTCCCATGAGTGAGTGGTCCCTGGGGGGGGCCTGACCCAGCGTGTTCCTGCCAGTCTGACCTGCAGGGAGCTCTGGCCTGGCCCAGCCTCCTTCAGAGCCTCTGGGTACAGGGTGCCCGCCTACAGACTGTGTGGGCATGGCTGCTGCCACATGGCCCCAAGGTCTCAAGGTCGAGGTAGCCCCGACATGGCCAGGGTATGCCACCAGCGAGGGAGGAGCCTGGTCCTGGGAGGGGAGTGGGCTGTCAGCAGCAGGACCCACTGGGAGCCCACCCTCCATGCCCCATCCTCTGGGCAGAGGGCTCGGCCAGCTCAAATTGGGGGGCACGCAGCCTGGCCCTTCTCTGCTGGGGTCCCTCTCTGGGGAGAGAACAGCCTCAAACGTGCAGCCGAGGATGGAGCAGATGGTTGGAGTTTTGGGTCCAGCTTCCATCTGCCCAGCTAATGAGCGGATGGCGGTGGTTTGGGGCTCCTGGAAAGTCAGAGGCCCGGCCCCCACCGGAAAGTGCTCCTCTCCTGGGGTGGGATTGGGGGTGGGCGGTTGAGGGGCTCAGGGCCCCTCCTGTGCTGAGCACAGGCGGCTCCACACTGAGGGCTGTGGTGGGAGGGGCGTTGAGGAGGGGTATGAGTAATCGGAAACGTCTGTTTCTACCCGGGACTACACTTTCCGCTCCGCTACGTGGGCTCCCACCGGCTGGACGGCCTTCCTGTGTGGGGCAGGCCAGTGGGCGTGGGCCTCCAGGTGGGACAGCGGGCTCCCTCCCCAGGACAGGCTGCTTCCCCACTCCTGGGAAGTGTGGGGAGAGGAAGTGGGCCAGGGTTTCCACCCCTGCTGGGCAGCCTGCGTGGAGGGGCCCAAGGTGGGGCCTCGTGCACCGGCCGGTCAGCCAAGGGGGGGTGAGCAGCTCTGAGTCCACCTGCTCCCATTGCACCAGGGCCCTGGAACCCCTCTAGTTCTGTGTCCCAAGGGTGGGCAGCACAGGCATGGTGGCCTGGGAAGTCTCCGAGCCATGAGGAAGTCACCCGCAACCAGGTCCCGGGGGGTTTCCTTAGCCTGCTCAGATCCGGGGACCCACAGACAGGCTTCGAGGTGACTCAGGGTGGTCTCTATTTCACATTGAACAGGACCCAGCCTGGCCCAGGCCTCGGCCTGCCTCAGCCAAGCTCTGTTTCCTTCCGAAACTCCTCCTGGAGGTTAGGGCCCTGTGGTGGACCTGCCAGTGGGACAGGTTCAGTGTTACCCTCGGTCAGCAGGTGGCATGAGTATGGGGTCCACCGGGCCCCCAGGGCAGGAGGCAGGAGTGGGCTGTTGGGCCAGCCCCTGGTGGGGAGGGTGGGCAGCTTCAGGAAGTCAGGCTCCGGGGGCCCGCCCAATCCTGGGACATCTTCTCGGTGCCCAGGCCCCAGGGTTCTCGAGGAAGCTGCCTGGAGGTGGCCAGTGCCCTGGCTGGGAGGCGTGGCTGGGCTGGGGGACGGGCCCGGGCGTCCTCTGTTTCTCTGCTTCTCCGTGGCTCTGTGCCCACTCTGCCCGGCGGCTATCCAGCCCACAGCTGCTGCGCGGCCTCCCCACGGGGACTGGGTGGGTATGGGGTGGGGGCAGGACGGGCTCATCAGTACACAAGGACCCCTCCCTTGGAGCTGCCCCCCCCAGCACGGCAGGAGTTTCCTCTTCTCCCCCCAGGTAGGCCAGGTTCCATCTGGTGACTTTTCAGGAAAGTGCCCCCCCCCTCCAGTGCCGCTGTGAGCTGCTCCCTTCCCCTCCAGCCGCTCCCGGTGGCTCCCTGGGACCCATCCTGATGTGTGCTGGCCCACATGGCCTCACAGCCTTGCCCAGTGATGCCACGAGGGGACTTGGGAGCCCTCAGAACATGGCACCGGGGTGCCTTTGGGGGCTGGAAGTCATGAACACTGCTAGTGGAGTCCTCTCCCGAAATCTGTGGAATGGGATGAGTGCCACTATAGCTGGGCAGGGGACCCGGGGCTGGCATTGTCCTTGGTTGGTGCGAGGCGACCCTGGTTCTGCTGTGTGGGCAGAGGAAGGTTGAATGTTGGAAATGGTGGTGCTCAGACGGCTCCAGGAGAGTGTGGGGGCACACTGTGTGGGAAGGGGCTTCTCCAGGGTGCAGGTGCAGGGCACCGGACGCCCCCTGCCCGAGAGTGTCCTGTCCACCATGCCCACTGCCACAGGAGGCTGTGGGACAGCTGTGGACAGCTTTGACCCCCACGTGTGCTTCGGCTCCGGTTTCTGTTGGTCGGTGGACAGAAAGTTTCCGCAGGCCCTCCTGGGATTGATCCTGGCAGGAACTTGGGCCACCGGCTGCAGAGGGAGCAGGGTGGCGGGGAGGCTGCTGCTGTCCCCGGCCAGAGCAGGAGCACCAAGGGCCTCTGGGCAGGTGGAAGGGACAAGCTCAGCCCGACTGGCCTGCTGGATGGGGCAAGGCTGGCCGTCAGTCTGTCCCCATCCTCTAGGACACTCTCGATCCCCAGCTTCCTGAGATCCAGTGCACAGGCTAGCAGAAGGCTGGTAGTCAGAAGCAGCCCGAGATGGCAGAGCAGAGCCTGGCCGCTCACCCCTGCCCCCATTGACCCTCCTCACTGCCCAGCTGGGTGAGACACCAGGGCCAGGCCCCCGCCCACCAAAGTCTCCTCTTTCTGCTGGAGGACGGAGCTGCCTGCCTGTGGGAGGGGCCCAGCAGGAGGAAGAGGGCACAGCCTGGTGACAGTGTCTCCCTCCCCGGCAGCTGCCCCCGCCACCAGCCCTCAGCCCTACCCCAGGACTGTCGGGGGCCAGGCCCAGGCCTTGCTGACCTGGCGCAGTGACCCTTCAACTCTACTGCCTGGTGTGGACCCCTCGGGCCAGCCTGGGCTCTGTGCCCCCAGGCCTTGGGCACAGCTTCCCCGAGGTCTCGCCTGGGAGGGTGGACTTGAAGGCGCCAGCTCACACTGCCTGATAAAATAAAAATAGTTGGGGAGGAGGCTCCCAGACGTGCGGGGGGACGTGCTGCTTCTAGACGTTTAAATAATCTCCGCCATATGTGAGTGGGCCCGTCCCTCCCTCCTGGAGGCGCCGGCCAGGGGCTGAGGCCCCGTGGGCGCTGGAGCCTGGCACACTGGCCCTGTCCTCCTTCCCCTTCTCCAGCCGAGCACTGTCTGAGCGCCCACTGCATGCTGAGCTGGGCCCTCCAGGCAGTGTGGGGAGAGGGCGGAGGGCTGAGGACCCAGTGGGGGCCTGCAGTGGGGGCAGGGCCAGAGCAGCCTTGGGCCCATGTGTCCCACTGTCGCTGACCACTCTGAGCAGAGTGGATGCAGGAATGGCCTGTTCAAAGGTTCTTCAGGAAAGCGCAAAAGCCTCAGAGGAGGGAGGGGCTGGAGGCAGGCGAGCAAGAGAGGAGATGCAGGTTTGCTCCTGAAAGGCGAGTGGACAAGGCAGGTGCCCTGCGTGGAGAGCCCGGGCGCCGCAAGAGTCCGTGTACCGCAAGAGTCCATGTGCATGCATGCGTGTGTGTGTGTGCGTGTGTGTGTGCATGTGTGTGTGTGCTCGTGCCAGGAAGACTGTGGGTGTAATTTGTGGGTTTTGTTGGAAGATTAAATTGATTTTCCAGTCTTCCCAAAGGGGAGGTGGAGGTGCTGGCTGCCGTGTTAGGACAAGATCGATCTTGGCCATAAAAACAAAATTAAGCCAGAGCCGCCCAGCTTCTGACCGGACCATGAGGGCACTCCCTCCTCGAAGCAGTGGCCGCTCGTGTCCCGTGGCCGCCGTCCTCCTCAGGGCTTGGGGAAGGAAGGAGGGGAGGGCTGGGGGCCGCCTTCTGACAGTCGGCAGAACAGAGGCGGGGGGCAAGGTGAGGCGCCTGAGGCCTCCACTTCCTGGCAGGTGCCGTGGCCAGGCGTCCTGGCCAGCAGTCCTGCCGTGGGGCAGCAGCTGAGGTGGGGTGGGCCCCTGGGGCCTCTCTTCCGGGGTTGCTGTGGGATCGAGGGCACTGTGCTCTCTCCCTGCCTCAGGAGGTGCCTGCCCCCCTGTCTGCTGTGTCCGCTGACCAGGGTCCCCCAGGGCTGCAGCTGGGGGAGTTGGCGCTGCCTCAGGAGGCTGAGCCTTAGAAGGTTGGACGGCTGGGCCAGACGCTGGCTCTGTGTCACCTCCTGGAGCTGGCTTGGTGGCCTGGGCCCTGTGCCCACCCACACTCGGGTGCCAAGTCCCAGCCAGTTGCAGGGGCAGAGCAGGACAGGCCTGGGCTTCCTTGCCCAGGAGGTGGGGATTGCAGAGGCGAATACACGGTCCCATCAGTAGCTGCAAGGTGGATGAGGAGCTTTGAAAGAGTCCCCAGGGTCACAGGACAGAGGACTCCAAATCCTGGAGAGGGTTTCTCAGGTCCTGGGCCCCAAGTGTGACTCTGAAGGAGTGAAGGGTGGGATTGGCTCAGGTGACTGTGTGGATGTGGGTTCCCAGTTGGTGTTGCCAGCCTGGTGCCCTTGGTGGTGGGGGGGTGGGGGTGGTGAGAAGCAGGGGACCCAGGCCTCCTTGTTTGGGGGACTGAGCCACTTGGGCTTGGGGCCTGTCGTGGGTTCAAGCCCAGCTTGGCAATTACCTGGGGCGTAGCTTTTGCTCCTAGTGTCCTCAGGCGCACCATGGAGGTGATGCGGCGCTCCTGGGTGGAGGCTCCCCTCAGTGTCCTGCAGCCTTGCACAGTGGCTGCAGTCCTGTGCCCATCTGTCTCATGGAGCATCAGGGGTGGTGTGGGTCCCCTAGGCGGTAGAGGAGCCCCGGCTGCAGAGCCCAAAGTGAAGCTGGATTAGCCCGACCTCATCTGCCTTGTCAGTGCAGGATTATGGCCCGGGGCAGCCATGATGACGCAGGGAGTCTGGGATTCAGGAGTTGTGCCCTCTCCCAGAGGCCCTGCCCAAGAAGATGGGGACCCAAGGCCCCTGGGTGGTAGTAGGAGACCCTTGATCAGCTGAGAGCTCAAGGGCGTGACCTGAACGGGAAGCCTTGGATGGGGTGGAAGGGGAGGACACTCCCAGACTGGAGCCAGTGAGGTTCCCCATTGAGCCAATGAGGACCCCAGCGGGTGATCCCGGCTGCCTGGTTTCCGGTGCCCTCTGTCCTGGTCTCTGTGGCCCAGGTCTGGCCCTGACCGTCTGTGCTGGGGAGGGAAGGCTGACGCACCGCCCAGGAGCCGTAGGGTTTATGGCAATGAGGACTCAGGGGTGCCGGCCCAGCGCTGTCGCTGTCCCTGCGGGCCTGGGTGGGGGGACAGGGTGGCTGGGGCTCATGGGCCAGGGGCAAGAGGAATGTGAGGTCCTCCCTGAGGTCAGCTGCCGTGACTCAGTGGGGTTCTGCCCTCCGGCCTGTGCCCCATTGTTTACCAGGCTGGTCTGCCCCGGAAGCCCCAGACACCCGGCGGTCCCTGGCCCACGAGAGGAGGGTGTGCTCTCTGCTTCACCTCTCCTGCTGCCCCAGAGCTGCCCACAGAGCAGTTGGCTCCTTCTGGGCTTGGCTGCCCCCAGCCTCCCTTGTCTGGGCCTTAGCTGGGTGGCCTTGACTGGGCCTTGTGTCCGGTCAGTGGGCAGAGGCTGGTCCTTCCTGGGCCCAGCCCTCCTCCTTCAGGACCGATCAGTCGTGAGCCAGGCAGCCAACCCTGGTCTCTGGGGCAGGGCCTCCTGCATGGGAAGGGTGGGGGACACCGCCTCTGAGGGCCTGAGAGTGTGCTCCAGTGATGGTCCTGTGAGGATCATCACCCCAGGCCTCACAGCTGGGGTCCTGGTCCCCAGGGAGACCACCCATCCGGCCTGCCTGTCCTTACTCAGCCGGTTGTAGGGGCTGGTGACTTGGGGCCTTGGATGACACTGCCAGTCCCTGCCGGTCCCCAGCTGGGAGTTCCCTTGGCCTAAATCCTCTGGCCAGCTGGGCCGGATCCAGGCTTGGATTAGCGCAGGGGATTGGACAGAGGGTAGGCGGGGCGGGCAGTGGTGCTGTGGCTCTTCCACCTCCAGACCCTGCTGCGTTGCAGCTTCTCCCAGGACCCCTCTGTGGCCCTGGAAGGGGGGTGGACTGGCACAGGGGCCATCAGAGACAGCGGGTGACAGTCAGGCCAATGCCAGAGGCGCCTGGGAGCAGCCCTGCGGGGGAGCTAGAAGCCAGCGAAGAGGGAAAGAGGAAGCCGTGGAGAGAAGGGGGCCCTGTGGAGCCCCGGGGCTGCCCGCCACTACCTGACCCACTGCCTAGGTAGGGTGGGGGGCACTGGTCCTCCCTGGCCTCTGTGAGCCCACCCCGGCCATCATTGGGGCATGTCCATCCCCTGGCCACTTACCCCCAGCCGGACCAAGGGAACCGTGGCCTGCCTGGCGGAGGCCCTCCTCTGGGTCGGCGGGAGCGTGGCTGTGTCCCCGCAGTGGCAACTTGGTCCACTAGGTAAGGGGGCTGGCCTGCCCGCTTGGTCGTCTGGGGTGGGGACTGGTTTGCTCCTCCCTGCCAGAGCCCCGCCCAGCCCTAGGGTCACTGGAATCAGGAGGGTGGGGCTGCTCCTCGGGGTGTGAAAAACTTGGGAGCTCCCACCACCGCCCATGGAAACCTATAACCTCCCAATCCCTCGGTATCCCCCTGAAGGTCTTGGGGCTCTGAGAGCATCCCCTGGTCTGCCTCTCTGATCCCCCCACCTCAGGGTCTGGAGGCTGAACCCCAGGCGGGCAGTAGGGAGGCAAGGGGTGGGGGAGTTAGGGGCAAGGAGGGGCCAGGGGCATGGTGCTGGTGGATGTGCTGGCCGGACACTCTCTGAGGGGGTCCCTGGTACTTTGGGGTCAGTGGCACCTTCAGCCCCAGTGGGGCAAGGCCAGCATGTTGGGGTCAGACGTGTCAGCCTGGGAGGCTGGCAGAGTGGGTGCTCTTGACTGTGGTGAGACTCCGGGGAGGATGGGATGGTAGTGTCTGTCCCAGAGGGGCTGGCCTGGCCCAGTTGTTCTAGGCCCCTGGACTGTCCCTGTCCTCACCCCCAGCCTCCTCCCTCCACCTGCTACTATGTCCCCACGGCCATGCCATCCCCTCACCTCCTGGTGTCTCAGCGGAGCCCACTGCCCTGTGCTCCCCTCCCTGCTGTGTGCCCCCGCCCACCCCCTGCAGCCCACCATGCCTGCAGCTCAAGAACAGAGGTTGGCTTCCTCTGAGAAGCTCCCACTGCTTTGCCCCTTGGGGCTGGCACTGCTACAGGCCTCCACACCACCTAAGGGCCCCTCATCAGGGGATCCCGTGGGTTAATGACTTGGTGCTTCCCCAGAGGGCACCTCCTGGTCCTGGGCCTTCCGTAAGCAGCTGTGAAGGGCCCAAGGGGGGCCCGGGACTGTCCTGTCCCTGGGACTTCAGGAGCCTGCTACCTCTCTAGCCCTGGGGGCCACTGTCCTGGCCAGTATCCCCTCCCCTGGGACATGGGAGATGTGCAGGCTGCAGACAGGAGGCTGAATGGATGGAGGAGGGAGGGGTGGGGGTGGGGGAGCAGTTAGGCCCTGTGAGGAAGGTGAGGGCTCAGAACCTTCCAAGACTTGTGCCCTTGGGTGCACCCTCGGCCTCATGGAGCCTGTCTGGGCAGAGCTGGTCCAAACTCTGTGTGGACTCTGGCCACTGAGCAGGGTCCCAGATTGGATCTGTGGCCTGGGCCAGCACCTGGGGTCACAGGCAGCCCTGGAGGGGTCTGAGTTTGGTGCCCTGATGGGTGGGGGGTAGTCTCTGCACCCCGTGAGCACTTGGGGATACACCTGAGGCTGTGGTGACCAGGAGGCTGCTGCAGCACTCACCGGTGCTCCGTCTGTCTGTCTGTGTCGGTCTGTCTGTGTGGCGGCTTGGCGGGCCTCCAGTGGAGCGATGTATGAGCGCCATGCAGGCGGGGACGCAGATGGTGAAGCTCCGGGGCAGCTCCAAGGGCCTGGTCCGCTTCTACTTCCTGGACGAGCATCGCTCCTGCATCCGCTGGCGGCCCTCACGCAAGAATGAGAAGGCCAAGAGTGAGTAGGGTGGTCCGGAGCGGGAGGGAGAGGGGACCCTCCTCATGCAAGAATGAGAAGGCCAAGAGTGAGTGGGGCAGTCCTGGGGCAGGGGTGGGGGCAGGAGACCCTCCCAGAGCAGCCAACGGGCAGTGGGAGGGGCAGCAAGACCCTGAGCCCTGAAAGTCCCCAGGCCTGGAACACAGGCTCAGCTGGCCTTGGAGAGCTGCGGTGGCCTCTGGATGCAGTTGGGGAGGGAGGGCCCCGGCCTTGCTGTTCACCTAGCGGATCCTCTGGGACTCCGTGGAGACTGGGTGGCACCCATGCCCAGCCCTGCGCCGGATGCTGGGAGGGGCTAAGAGGCAAAAGGACCTTTAGTCTGGCCCCCTGGGCACCCTGAGGACAGGACCAGGTGCCCAGTGCTGGCCCAGGCAGCCTGGGGTGTGAGCAGCCGGCAGGGGCATGGAGGCTACAGGGCTGTCTGGATGGGTCAGGGGGGTAATGAGCTGTGAGGATTTGTGCAGGGACCATGCTGGGGGTCCTGGGAGTCAGGGAGGGACACATGAACCCTTTCAGGTGACAGAGGGGACTTTGCTGCTCCTCCTCTGGCTCTGGCAGCTGGAGAGACGCAGATGTGCCAGGGCAGGGCCTGAGCCCAGTGGTTGCTACGTGAGCTGCTGCCACCACGGGGCCCAGGAGAGACACACCGTGGAGCCCCCTGGGAGGGCATCTTGGAGGAAGGGGCTGGGACTGCTCTGTGGGCCCCGGGGAGGTAGAGTCGCTGTGAGCCGTGCAGGCAGGAGCCCCTACGCTCCATTCGGAGGTGCTGTTCCTGCTCTGGGCTTGCTGTGGGGACTTAGCCCAAGTGACTCTGGTCTTTGCGTGTGAGGTGGTGACACCACCTAACGGTGGGATAACTTCACATCATGCTGAGTGATGAGGACACCGGATGGCAAATAGAGGGGAGAGGTGGACGGGGTCATGCTGGCCCCTCTGGGGCCAGCAGGCTTAGGATGGGGGACACCAGCTGGCTGGCCTTGGAGAGATCCCTGGGAGAGAGGAATGGGGTGAGAGGCAGCTGTTTCCTGACTGTCAGCATCCCCTAATCTGGAGGCCCCAAACCCCTGTCTCCTTGCCAAGGACATGTGAGCCACAGGGAGCTGGATGGAGAAGCAGGCAGGACAGGCCCCCTTCAGGCAGGGGGTGCAGGGAAAGCGGGAGCCCCTGAGGAGGGGGCAGTAGGGGCAGCAGACAGAGGAGTGAGGCCACCCTTCACAGTGTGAGTGGGGGAGGCCCACCATTACTGCACCAGACACGGTAATGCCCACAGTGGTGCCAAGCCCACCTCTGGGAGCAGGGGGCGCTGGGGGTAGAGGCAGCAGGGGCCAGGCGGAGGGTGCAATGCTAGGGGTCCCTGGCTGTGCCGACTTCAGGGCACCTGTTCCCAGAGGGGCTGCTGGCTACCTGTGCCCTGGTATCTGTGAAAGGACCCTGCCAAATGCACAGGAACAGACCCTAAGGATGACCTCTGAGCTCATCTCTTCCTGAGGATTCAGTCTCTGAACACAGGCTCCACGGAGCTGCAGGCTCTGTGGCCAGTAATGAAATTCTTCCTGCAGCCTGATCTGGCGCACACGAAGCAAGATCCCACCACCCCCGGCCCCCACCTGCTGGCGCCAGAGTTTATCACAGAGGTCACTGCAGGCTCTCGGCCGTGCTGGCCAGCAATTGCCTTCCCAGGATGAGAGGCAACTGGCCGGAGCTTGACAGATGGAATTGGCTTGTCTGGTTCTCCTCACTCTGGACACAGAGGACAGACCCAGGGTGGCTGACCGGGGGAAGGCAGCCCTTCTCTTGGGGAGAATGGACCTCTTTCATGGCCAGAGGGAAGGCAGGCAAGGCAGACCCCAGAGTCAGAGAGGAGGGGGAAGAGGTGAGCTCACCAGCCCCAGCATATCTGTGGTTTTTCCTTCTCTCCAAGGGTGGGAAAGATTTCCCTGATGCTGGGAAAGATTGAGGGCAGGAGGAGAAGGGGGAAGCAGAGGATGAGATGGTTGGATGATATCACTGACTCAATGGACATGAGTTTGAGCAAATTCCAGGAGATAGTGAAGGACAAGGAAGCCTGTGGTGCTGCAGTCCATGGGGTTGCAAAGAGTCAGATACAACCGAGCGACAGAACAGCAACACCCCAAGGGCCCCTTGAAATGTCCCCTCCCCTAGCCTCAGACAAGAAGGAAACCCTGGGGAAGGCCATGACCATGCTGCATCCCCCCACCTCTGCAGTCTCCATCGACTCCATCCAGGAGGTAAGCGAGGGGCGGCAGTCGGAGATCTTCCAGCGCTACCCTGACGGCAGCTTCGACCCTAACTGCTGCTTCAGCATCTACCATGGCAGCCACCGGGAGTCGCTGGACCTGGTCTCACCCAGCGGCGATGAGGCACGCACCTGGGTCACGGGCCTGCGCTACCTCATGGCCGGCATCAGTGATGAGGACAGCCTGGCCCGCCGCCAGCGCACCCGGGACCAATATCCTCACGTGCGGCGGGCGGGGGGGCCCCAGGACGCATCCTCACTGTCCACCTTGGTGGGCTCCCCACCTCAGCTGGCTCATGTGTTTGGGGGAAGGGGCACTGGGGTGGGGTCCTTCATGCCTTCCTGCTCGGGAATGGGAGCAGAGGGGAGGTATGGTTGGCCCTGCTGGACCCACGTTGGTCCCTAACTTGGCCCCAAAGTGGCTGAAGCAGACATTTGATGAAGCCGACAAGAACGGGGATGGCAGCCTGAGCATCGGCGAGGTTCTGCAGCTGCTGCACAAGCTGAATGTGAACCTGCCCCGGCAGCGGGTGAAACAGATGTTCAAGGTAAGCCCAGACCCAGGTGTGTGTTGGGAGCAGCCCCACCCTGTCTGAGCTGCAGAGGGACCTGGACGGTGCCGTCTGAGCTGAAGCAAATAGCGAGGTAGCAGCTGGTCTGGACCTTTGCAGGGCAGTCAGTCAGATACCCCAAGTTGCTGCCTCTGGCTGTGCTGGTTCCCTGAAGCAGCTCCCGGGGCCTCCCCTGGACGATGGACTGGGCACGTGGCGGGTGCCTGGCTGGCAAAGGAAACCACTCACAGGGCCTGTACCCTCATCCTACCCTGCCCCACGACTCCCCAGCCGCAATGGGGGGCAGAAGCCCTGCCTTGCGGCAGCAGCACTGATCACCCACCGCCTCCCCTGTGGTCTGTTGCCACTGCTGTTAGCAGTTTTGAAAATGCATCTTCAGCTGAGCGGCTGCCTTTATTGTCTGTAATGAGTTTCTCTCTTTCTGGAACCTCTGCTGGGATGGAGGAGGAAGCCAGGCCTTGTCAGCGGGTCCTGGTTCTGGGCAGGGCTGGGCCAGCAAAGCCTGCCCTCACTCAGGACTCGCTGTCTCACTGCTGGCTGCCGGGGAAAGGGTTCTGTGAGCTTGAACGAGGTGCCATGCCCCAACACACATCCACACATGCATATGCACACGCACACAGACACACAAACACAGACACACACGAACACACATGCATGCACACACACACATGCACACACATAGACAGCTGCCCCTCCAGGCACAAGCCCTGGAAGCTCCCTCCTGGGCTCCTGTGATGGACAGGAGGTCATGTTCAGCTGGAGTGAGGGGAGCTGGCCAGCTCAGAGTGTGTGGGTCTGTGTAAATAGCAGGGGTGGGGCCTTGGTGAACTGGATGATCTCAGATGCTGGTTGAGGACTGGGGGTCTCACATGGCCCATCCTGAAGGCCCAGTGGGGACAGAGCCTGCCTGGGCAATGAGGAACTGGCAGGTGGCTAAGGTTTGCAGAGCCATACCTGCACCCCATTCTCTGCCTGCTCTGCCTCAGGACAGCTTGGGTGTCTGCAGTCCCTTCCAGAACATGAGGCTGTGCCAGAGGCCAGGCAACAGGGCTCAGATCGGCCTCAGAGGCAGGATGAGAGATGAGTGCCCCTCATGGAGTGGGCACAGGCTCCTGGCACCTTAAGGTCAAGTCCTAGTTTGAAAATGTCCCCGCTGGGAGCTCCAGGGAGCCCACACCCCCGGCTCCTCTGGGCACAAGAGGGGCCCACGCAGAGACCCCTGAGCAGCCCCAGGCCAGGTGGTGTCTGGGCACTGTCCAGATCACTTCGAGAAGGACCTGGAGAGGTGGACCAGCAAGAGAGAAGGACTGGTAAGGATCTGGAGAGAGTCCAGTGGGGGCTGTCACCAGGAGTGCTGAACTCAGACCCCGGGCAGCTCTGCCCCCAGTGGTTGTTGTCCCCGGTGTCCCCTGAGCACCTGGGCCTCCTGGCCCATCTGTGTGGGGCCCTCCATGGGCACTCGGGGGCCCAGGGAAAGAGGGCTGACCTCCAGCCAGGCAGAGCCACTCTGATACTTAACATCAATTTTATTGTCAAGAAATCTCAATGTTGTTTCTACTGCCTGGAACTTCCCTAATCAAAGGATAGATCTGTGTGGTGGGTAAAGAGAGGCTTGAGCATAATTTCATTAAGTCTAAAATAACAGTGGAATGTGGGCGAGGCCGGTGTGGCCCCTGGGCCTCCTGCATGATGAGCACCCTGGGCGGCTCCAGGCCTGGCTCAGCAGCGCGGCTCTGGCCAGCATGTGCTTTCAGCCATGGCGGTTTCCCTTTGTGGAGAAGAGAGTGGCAGTAGGACCACATCGGGAGACATTCTTTGGGCCCAGGGGTCGGGGCAGTCCCTTTGGGCCCAGAGGGGCTCATCATCCCAAAGGGTTTTCAGTCATGCCGTGAGTGTGCTGCCCAGCTCAGAGCCCACAGAGAGGCCAGGTGACCCTGTGGGTGGATGCTCAGCAGATGGGCATCCCTGCCAGCTCCAGCCTCAGCCCCCAGAAGTGCTCCCAGCCCGGCTCTGTCCCCAAAAGGCCCTTTGACCAGGGTGTGTCCTGCCAGCTCTGAGACGCAGGGCCGCCCTCAAACCAGGCAGACACGGGGTCCTCGCTGGCATCTGCTGGCCTCAGTATAGGTGACTCTGGGCTTGGTCCTGTTCCAGCCTTGGCATGGGCACCCCACCTGGGTGCCTGGTTCTGGAGGGAGACAGGCTTACTGGGTGCCCACCTTGGTGCCAGGCCACAGGGTCAGGAGAGGCAGGGCCAAACTTCCCGAGAGCCCCGCTCTCTCTGGGCCTGGGGACTTGGGGGTGTCTGTAGACCCCTGGCTTGTGGGTGATTCTCCTTATTCAGAGGGGCCTCCTTCCAGCCATCCCAGATAGTGTGGCCACAGGAGGAAAGATGTGCAGACAGCACTGCTGTCCATGGTGCTGAACCTGGTGTCGGTTTTTGCCAGGCAGTCACCTCCCCCCACATCCCCACCCCCACCCTGGCTGATGGGCCAAGGACCTGACCTCAGCACTCAGGGCCTGACTGCCCCATAGCACCTCTGGCATCCTCTGGGCAGCCTAGACTTCGTTACTGAGTACCCTTGTCCTCTGAGTCTGCCCCTGGCCTTGACTCTTGGTGTCCCCAGAGTCTGACATCTCAGTGCATGCTTCCTGAGCTAGTGGATTCATGAAGGAGCCTGTGGTCTCACTAGCAGCCCAGTGGGCTTGCCTAGGGCGGGGGTTCCTGTGGGTATCATGTGAGCTGTTCTCTGAGAAAAGTGAGGACAGTGGCTGAGATCAGGGGCCTGTCATTGCTGCTATAGAGGCTGAAGTCAGGGATTCCTGCATGCCCAGCAGTCCTGTGCTTTTCTAATTGATGGGTGACCAACTGTGATTACAGATCACAGCCCAGTATGGGCACTGGGTGGGTGTTGTTGGCTGCAGGTGGGAGGACATTGCCGGGTTCAGGTGCAGGTTGACTTTGGAAGGCTAGAGAAGGAGCAAGTGGGGTGAGATCTGTGTTAATGGATCACATGGTGGCTTCTTGGTGGGAGAGGCAGAGTGAGGATGCTGCTGTAGGGCTTGGGGAGCATGATGAGCTCTTCAGGAGCCTGTGATACAGGCAGTGGTGTTGGGAGGGGGAAAGGTGATTCTTGACTCAGGGTTGCCTGAGGAGTGGGGGGCTTGAAGGCCTCTTCTCGGTCAAGGCCCAGGATGGGACATGAGGGGACGCAGAGACGCTGCATTACAGGAGGCAGACACGGATGACCACCAGGGGACACTCGGCTTTGAGGAGTTCTGTGCCTTCTACAAGATGATGTCCACACGCCGGGACCTCTACCTGCTCATGCTCACCTACAGCAACCACAAGGATCACCTGGATGCTGCTGACCTGCTGCGCTTCCTAGAGGTGGAGCAGAAGGTGAGGGCCCCCCAGCAGGAGCGAGGCTCCTGGTCGAGGTGGCCTCCCCTCAGCTTCCCCGGCCATTTGAGCCTGTCCACAGTGTGGGAGAAGGGTGGGCACCAGCCTGGCATTGGAGGCCCATGTACTGGACCTGCCCAGGCTCTCATCAGCCATCCCGCTGCCAAGCAGGTGGGGAAGGAGGGCAGCTCAGCTCTGACTGTGCCCCAGCCCAGAGCTTGACCACAGCCCAGACTTTAGCATTGAGCATCTCCTGGCCTAGGATACATGACCCAGCCTTCCCACCTGGGCTCACACCCCCAGGGTTCTGCGCCCATTGCCAACTCATTCAAATATTTGTCCAGCAGACATGTGGGTGCCTGTGGGGGCCAGCTGAGTATGCCTGCCCACTGTCCTAGACCCCGGGCAGCTCCATCCCTCTGAGAGGCATTGCCTAATTAAAGCTCAGGGACCAGAAACTCAGGAGTCTGGGTGGAGGCCAGGTGCTACCCGCTCTGGTAGGATGGAGGCTGGAAGTCCATGGAGGGGGAGGGGAAGGTCAGCATCCTCTGAGGAGACAGCACTCACCAAGGGGGTGGGGGATAGGGGTGCTCAGACACAGACTGCATAGACACTGCCCCCAGGCTGGTGGAAGAAGGCCATGAGGACCAGGGTCTGGGCCTGTAACTTCCCGGGACCCTTGCAGAGCTACTTTTGGGGTAACCTTCAGGCCCCAGCTGCCTTGCCCTTCTGGGGTCAGACTTTCTGACCCCAGGACTGCTCAGGGCTCTCATCCCACCTGCCTCATGTGCAGTGTCAGCTCATGGTGATGGGCTGGGGGGTGACCACCACTGGGAAGGGCTGGGGGCTGGGTGTTGGGAACCAGGAGAGGCTGTGGACTCATTCTGGGTCTGGGTGGTGGTCACCTTGGACTTCTTGCCAGTGTCCTGACCCGGGGAGCTGCCCCTGCACTATGCTCCTGGGTCCCCTCCCCCACCACTACCATCACGCAGTTTGCTGAGGCCTTCCTCCTGTCTTGCTGATGGGGACACTGGGGTTTGCCCAGGCAGGAGAGGTGGGTACCAGGCTGGCTGTGGGCAGTGTTGGCATGAGGCTGAGGGGCAACTGTCCCAACAGCTGGCATACCTGGGGGTGGAGGAAGGGAATGGGGCCCAGTGTGGGAAGGGCAGCACTGACCCCTTGCTCCCTGACCTTTGCCCTAAGCTTTCCACAGCTCTCCCTACAGTCTGGGGCCCAAATCAGCTGGGTGGTTTGGCCTCCTGGGTCTGCAGCTGCTCCAAGCTCTGACCCCATCTGTCCACTCCACTATCCATACCTGCCCTAGATTCCTGGGGGTGTCCAGGAAGCCCTGCTGGTGGGCCTGTCTCCAAGAGCTGGGGGTTCCTGGGGGCTGCACTGTGGGGCCCTAAGAATCGCTCAGCCTCTGACATGGGGCCACCTGGGCTCGGCTGTTGTGTGCAACTTTCTTGAGAGGGACTTGGGCAGATGGCAGGAGGGGCCAGGTGAGCCACCTCCGCTCCTCCAAGATGGGACATGATCCTGGCCCTCCTGTGCCTTCTTATACCAGGTCTCACTCCTGCTAGCGCACCCTGGGGGTCCTGAGACCCCCAGAATGGCGTCAGCTGGGGATGGCCCAGCTGATGAGGCCAAAGACCCTTCCCCTGGCAGGGATCCTCAACCAGCGCCAGCTCTTCCAAAGCCAGGGGACCCTCTATCTTCTGCTGGCCGTCGAGTCCCAAGTCTTGTGACACTAGGGGTGGCCAGTGAACCTCCTGGTGGGGTGAGCACACTACAAGGAGCAGAGTCTCAGCCCCGCCATGTCGGCCCCTGGGTGATGCAGCGGTCAGAGGTGGGGTGGGAGGGTTGGCCGTGGTGGAGGAGGATGAGGGTCTGCCTGGGGCCAACTTGGTCTCAAGCCCCTGCTCTGGCCTAGATGACGGGTGTGACCCTTGAGAGCTGCCGCGACATCATTGAGCAGTTTGAACCCTGCCCAGAGAACAAGAGTAAAGGGGCAATGGGCATTGATGGTGAGTGGGTGCCACCCTGGCCCAGCAGTGCTGCCAGGCCAGTGGGGTGCCAAGGGGGCCACATGCCAGGAGGGTGGGTGGTCTCGAGATGAGCCCAGTGCGGGACTGGCACACGGGGGCTAAACCCCTCGCTGCCCCCCCGCCCCACGCTCCTCCCCACAGGCTTCACCAATTACACGCGGAGCCCCGCTGGTGACATCTTCAACCCGGAGCACCACTGCGTGCACCAGGACATGACACGGCCGCTGAGCCACTACTTCATCACCTCGTCTCACAACACCTACCTCGTGGGCGACCAGCTCATGTCCCAGTCGAGGGCGGATATGTACGCCTGGGTCCTGCAGGCCGGCTGCCGCTGTGTGGAGGGTGAGTGCTGGGCTCCGGGACCCTGCACCCCCGCTTGGCCCTGGGGGCCAGGCCTTGGCTGTGGGCTGGCCTCTCCGAGGAGCCCTGTGTCTGGCAGGGGCTGGCATAGGTATCTCTTGGTGTTAACTGCGGAGCAAGAAGACTGCTTCCAGTTGGAGCCCATGGGCTGTGGGTCCCTAGGCCTTGGTGGTCCAGTCCCTGGAACCCACTGAGGTCTGCCTGCCTGCAGTGGACTGCTGGGACGGGCCTGATGGGGAGCCCATCGTGCACCATGGCTACACGCTGACCTCCAAGATCCTCTTCAAAGACGTCATTGAGACCATCAACAAGTACGCCTTCATCAAGAATGAGTGAGTGACTGGGACTGGGGGGCTGGCCCCGGGGGGGTAGGTGGGGGAGGGAATCAAGGGATTCTTTCTGCCCCTCCCCCACATCATTTCTGGGGAGCAGGGGTTGTAGTGGCCGCGGGGCTGGTTTCAGGCTTTCTTGTTGAGGATGAGGGGCAGGGAAGGGGTAGAAGAGGGGAGAGGTGGTAGGTGCAAGAGCAGCATGGGCTGGGAGGGGTGTGTGTGTCAGCAACGCCGCCCCCACACACTTGGTGGCAACACCAGGTGTCAGACGCCTCCAACAGTGGCTCTGGCACTGACTGTCCTTAAGAAGCTACTCGGCGTCCAGACTCACTTTGCTGTCACTCAGCTGTGGCTATAGACACTATTGAACAAAATCCAGTTTAGTTTCTGAAAATAGAAGACCGCCTCCCCACACTGTTGGTTACCCCAAATCAGCGAGGCTCGCAGGCGAGGGAAGAGCTAATTGAATGAAGAGGAGAAGGAGGCTGACTTAAGAACTAGAAACAGAGGGGTTTCTCTTGGAGGACCTGGCCCAGGCTCTGTCTCGGAAGTGGGTGGGCCTGGGGGCCCTCTGCAGAACAGCCTGGCCTCTGGAACTGCAGGTGACGGGGCATCCTGGGCAGTGGGGCTGGGACACACAGGTCTCCTGAATCTGTCAAAGACCCAGGGGCCTGCTGGGGTCTCAGGACGGGGGCCACACCTCCCACGTCAGCATCATGTTTACAGGCACTTGGTTCTCGCCTGAGAACTGAGGAGAGGAGCACCTTTGCCTCAGGCCCTGCCTCCCTGCATCACAGGATTCACCCATCTCTTGCTCTAGTTTGTGACTTCTAGGTTGGGGTCAGTTACATTTTCTAAAAGGATTATGTTGCCTTTTGGCAAAAATCCAAGTAACTGTGCACATGACTGAAAAGAATAAATCAAACAACTGAAGAGCCTATTACAAAAATGCCCACACTGCTCTCCTTACCTGCACGATGCAGGTCATAGCTGTGCCAGACTGTATCTCCCTCCTTATTGGGCTAACACTGGGCCCCAGGGCCACACACCGGACAGCGTCTCCAGGATCTCGGTGAATGGGAATCTTTCTCACAGTCTGTCTGTTGCTCCACATTCCACCTCAGTTCTTTTGACCCCATTTCATGATTTGCTTGAATGTTTCCTTTTGTTTTTCCTGGAGTTTCTAATTGCCTTTGATTTTTTTCTTGTGGGGAGAAGTACATGCCTTCTTTACCTACCCTCAAGGTCTCCTGGTTCCTATCCTCCACACTCAGTTGCTTTTTAAAATTTTTTTTATTTATTTCTTTTTGGCTGCACTGGGTGGCTTCTCTTATTGCAGTGCACAGGTTCCAGGGCACTTGGGCTTCAGTAGTTGTGGCCTGTGGGCTTAGTTGCCCCAAGGCTTGTGGAATCTTCCCAGACCAGAGGTTGGGAAGACCTGCATTGGCAGGTGGAGTTTTAACCACTGGGCCACAGGGAAAAGTCCTCACCCTCCCAGAATGGCTGGCAGCCACATCTCTCCTGGGCTCCTGTGAAGACCCCCCTTCCTCATTCAGTGCTGCAGGTGACCTGTGGTCCTACATGGTGGGACCTGGCCTTCCCCCAGCCTCATCCTGCTCCTTCCATCTTGGGACCACAGGTACCCAGTGATTCTGTCCATCGAGAATCACTGCAGTGTCATCCAGCAGAAGAAGATGGCCCAGTATCTGACTGACATTCTTGGGGACAAGCTGGACCTGTCATCAGTGAGCAGCGAGGATGCCACCATGCTGCCCTCTCCCCAGGTGCTCAAGGGCAAGATCCTGGTGAAGGTGAGACCCTGCCTGCCATTCCTGGTGCCAGCATCCTGCTGAGCCTCCGACCTCCGACCTCCGACCTAGGGTCAGGGCAGGGTAGGGCCCTGCTCCAGACCGGCTGGGGTTCCACAGCATCTGTGATAGATTTGAAGGGTCAGGACAAGACCTGCCCCTGCCCTGGCCTCCATCTCCCCAGGGAGGTCCATCAACCTTGGGCCCTCGGCAGGCACATCAGGGCATGTCCCTCCTGTGATGCTGCTGCAGGGCTGGCCCTGCCCCTGGCCTGAGAGCCACAAACAAGCTTGGGAAAGGCACCCACCCTTAGCTGCTGCTCCTGTGGGTACTGGCCTCCTAGCACTTCCCACAGGGCCCTTCTCATGGCCCACCTGCTCCCCCAGGGCAAGAAGCTCCCAGCCAACATCAGCGAGGATGCTGAGGAGGGCGAGGTGTCTGATGAGGACAGCGCAGATGAGATCGATGAGGACTGCAAGCTCCTCAATGGGGATGTGAGTGAGGAGGGGGGACCTTCTTCCCAGATCGGGGAGCCACAGCCCTGAAGGGCCAGCTCATGGCTTGGTTGTGGGATGGAGGCAGCAGGGACAGAGGGGCATGGGAAAGCTTGAGGGTAAGTTGCACAGCTGCCAGGCTGCTGGGCATGCAGTCGGCCTGGGCCACAGGAGGCCCCCTGCCCAGCCACTCCCCCATAGGATACAAATCCCGAGTTCCCAGTGAGTGACTGTCACCTCTTTTCCCAGCATCATGAGACTGGGGCAGTGCTGAGAGGCTGAGGAGTCAGCACCAGCCTCCAGCAGCAGAGGAGTGGGCCATGGGGAGGTGGCCATGGGGAGGTGGGGAGGCCTCTAATTAGCATCCTCCCTTTTCTGGGCGCTGCTGAGGTATTATTTCTCCCTGAGGGGCCATCGGATGAGAAAGCAATTGTGTGGAGCTCTCGGCCCTGCTGGCTAATTGTTTTAGAAAGCCCTGAGGCAGTGGATTCTTCCCGCTCTGGGTGGGCCTGCACATTTCCCTGCCTGGCCCGAGGCGATGGTAAACCCTACATCTGCACTGGCCCCTTTGCACCCACTGTACCCTGGGTGTGGGGGTGCCCAGATACCCTGCCACACTGGGGCTGCTCCCCACCCCCATTCATCTCCTCCAGACACAAGGTGGCTAGTGGTCGGTTTCCGATCTTGAGCCGCCCCGAGCACATAATGGCAGCTGGGCGCCCATGATTCGTCTGCGGGTCCCACAGCAACGCGGTGCAGCTGAAGGAGGCGGGTGTTGGAATCAGCTGGGCCTGAGCCTGCTGACACCATCTGGGGCCCCAGGACAAATTGCACACCTACTGTGCACCCCGGGGGGAGCAGGGTGGGGGGTGAGGACCAGCACGTTGATGCAGGAGTGAGCCTGTGGCCAGTGCCAAGTGTGAGAGGAGCGGTGGGGTGGCACTGACCCTGCCGAGACCCCAAACGCTGTCCACACTGCTGCCCGCAGGCTGGGGATGAAGGCCAATGAGCTGGCTGTCCGCCTCTCGCAGGCCTCCACCAACCGGAAACGTGTGGAAAACATTGCCAAGAGGAAACTGGATTCCCTAATGAAGGAGTCCAAGATTCGGGACTGCGAGGACCCCAGCGACTTCACCGTGTCCACGCTGCCCCCACCTGGCAAGCTTGGGCACAAGGCAGAGGCCAAAAAGGTGAGTGCCCAGAGGCTATGAGGCGGGTTGCCTGCAGCTGGGAGAGGGGCTGGCACGTGAGGTCTCTGCACACCTGCACACTCACCTGCACACACACACCTACATACACCTGCGCACTCACCTGTGCACACACACACCTACATCTGCACACACACACACACCCATGCGCACATACACTGCCCCTGGTGCATATATCCACCCCGGGTCCTCCAGGAGCTCACACCTGGCTCTTCGGAGTCTCTTCTTGAGACACCTGCAGCCGTGAGTGTCACAAGGCAGATGACCACGGTGGGGCCTCCCCATGTGTATGGCTGACAATTTGTCCCTAGAGGTCTGTGGGCAACTCCTCTAGCCTCCACCCTCCCCACCTGTGGGCAGGAGCGTATGGCAGCCCCCGAGGCACCTCCAGCTCCTCCCAGAAGAGGACTTGGGCATGGCCTCGGGGGTCTGGTGGTGACCGGGAGGGGCTCAGAGTGGTGAGTCCTGGCAGCTGTCCAGCTGCCTCCTGTCCAGAGGCCCCCAGCCTCACAGGGAACTGCAGCTGAGCTCCGGGAAGTACCTTCGCAGGGAGAACAGTGTGGCGGCTGTCAGGGCAGACATAAAGCCTGGGGGCCAGGCTGGGCTGGCCAGGACCAGCGGCTATGGTGCCATCTGGAGGGACTGGCTGACACTGGAGGGGGGTCACATCAGCAGAGTGGTCTGGGGGGAAACCCGTGGGGGCTGTGATGGGCAGGGTGGCTGGCCCTAGGGCTAGGAGGGTGCCAGTTGGTCTTGCAGACCCCATTTTGCGAGACAAGATACATCCGGCTCTGTGTGCTGGTAGGAGGGGCTGACATGGCCCTGCTGCCCACACACCCCCACCGCCGAGGATGGAGAGGGGTGCTGTCTCTCTGCCAAGCTGGGGTGCCAGGGGAGGGGTTGGGTGACAGCAGATTCCGGCCCTGGCCACAGTACCTCTTTAGGATGCCGGGCCAGCATGCACCTCTTTGCTCTGTGCCCAGATTCAGGGGTACTGCTATGCTGGGTGACCATGGGGTTTCAGGTGAGGGTTAAAGAGCCAAGAAGTGTGTCAGCCTTCCTGGCTGCAAACACCATGAACACAGATTCCCACACCTCTGCCAGCTCATGGGTTTCCTGAGCACCTCTGTTACCCAGGGTCTGCAGCTTGGGATTTGCCAGCGCCCCTCCATGTAGCCTGCCAGCCGGTGGGAGACAGGACTCCCCGGGCGGTGGAGGAGGGGACCGGGGTCAGAAGAGCAGCAGAATTGGTGGGGGGCGGGCGACTCCTGGGAGCCTCCTGACACTGCAGGCAGTGTCTCCAGCCAGGTGCCCCTTCTCTAGCACGAGAGCAGAGAAGGCATCTGGGGGGATGGGCCTGTGGCTGTCCCCACCCCTCTTTGCTGGGCCTGAGGGCCTCCTATCCCTCACTCCAGCTCCAGGCTCCCTGCTTGGTGACCAGAACCCAGACCTGAAGGGTTCTGCTCATCCGCTGGTTGAGGCCAGCGGACTGAGGGAGGAGTATGTGCAGGGGTGCCCCCAGGGGTGTGTGTACAAGCTCACACACAGGGTGTGTACGTTTGGCTGAAGCCCCTCCCTGACAGGGAACATCGGCTTCAAAACCAGCTCCTGCCATGGTGTGGTAGGCACACCCTGAGCAAACCTGGGAGGGTTGTGGGGGCCTCTGTGGAAGGGGCTGGGGGGGCAGTTGGTGGTGGCTGCAGCGAGTGGCCTCAGGGACCGGGCACTCCAGGGGTGTAACTGAGCTTCAGCCTGGGCTTCCCTAGATGTCTCAGCAGGTAAAGAATCTGCTTGCAATGCGGGAGACCTGGGTTCGATCCCTGGGTTGGAAAGATCCCCTGGAGAAGGGAATGGCTACCCACTCCAATATTCTGGCCTGGAGAATTCTATGGACTGTATAGTCCATGTTGTCACAAAGAGTCAGACACCACAGAGTGACTTTCACTTTCATGGATGACAGCTTTGGGCTTCAATGACAGATGACAGAGGTGGACAGGCCACAGTGCTGCCAGGACTGGGCCCCCGCCTGGTGAAGGGGGCAGGGGCTGGGAAGGGAGCTGCCCACATGTGTGTTCTGTAAATGGTGGTGAGGAGGCTCGGTCCTGTGGCTTCAGGAGTCTTGCTGCAGCCCCAAGTGCAAGCAGTGGATGGCTACAGCCCTGGGGACTGTCTAAGGAGGTAACACCTCTGCCGCTGTGAGAAGCAGGTCAGGGCTCCTGAGCTTGGGATCCTCGAACGAGGATTACATAAGCAGGCATTCCACGGAATATTCCAGACACACTGATGGTATTCATTATGCAATCACTATCCATGGGGAAGAATCAGAACTGGGCACTTAGTGAGTTTAGAGTGGGACATTGTGGGGAGCTGATTTGGCCAGGCCCCTGCTCCTGGAAACTGCCTCTTTGTACCCCATGTGGGTGGCGACTCTGCCTCCTGAGGGCCTGGGACAGTGGCCAGCCCAAGGCCCAGCTACCCCCTTCCTCCAGCCCCCTCTCAGCTCCTCTTCTTCCAGGAAGAAGCCACTGGGAGGAGCTGCCTGCCCATGCCCCCGGCCTGGTCAGAGGCCGGGCTCACTTGGCCCCCTGTTTGTCTCTGCTTCCAGCTCGAGGAGGACGTGGAGATCGGGGAGGAGGCTGGAACCAGCCGTCGGAACAGCCGGCTCCTCGTGGGCAGCTTCTCCAAGCGCAAGGTCTGCCAGGCTCCCAGGCAGGGAGCCTGCCCCTATGTCCCCCAGCTAGAGGTGGGGTGGAGGCTTCTCCAGCCCTGAGGGTCCCTGGGATTCCTGGCTGCCTTCTCGGGCTACAGGTGCCAAGTGTGGAGCCTTGATCAGGGCTGGATGAAGCAGGTGTCTCTATGGCCCTCCCTTGGTCAACAGTGGCCAATGCCCAGAGCTCAGGTCCTCCAGGGCCCAGGTTGAGCAGGGCACTGCAGAGGAGGGGCAGGCCCAGCTGCAGCGTGGGTGCCAGGACCCCAGGTCAGCAGGTCCTTCTTTCCCCAAGCCTGAGGCTCCACCCATCTTGACTCTGCCCTCCTTCTGCACAGAAAAAGAGCAGCAAGCTGAAGAAGGCGGCCAGTGTGGAGGAGGGGGACGAGGACCTGGACTCGCAAGTCAGCCAGAGCCGGGGGTCAGTGCCCACCTCCATCCTCCGCCCTTGAAGAGATGGCTGCGTGGAAAGTGCTGAGGCCATTGTTTCGGCAACAGCAGGCGTCAGATGCGCAGGCTCAGAGGGGGCATGGAGGCCCGAGGCAGGGCCCCCCGGGTGCAGGGCCGGCAGCTCCCCGTGCTCCTTTCCTTAGGATTGGTCAGGGTCGGTGCTCCTCCGTAGGTTCAGCACCTGCCCCCTTCCCCAGCGTCCCCTCTCAGTGCATCCATGTGTGACCCGAGCCCTGGAATACTCGGGCACAGTGGGTGCCTGATACACGCTCCCCAGAGCTTCAAGGGGAGGAGTGAGACCCAGGTCCTGACCCCAACAACTCCCTCCCGCAGGGCCGCCCGGCAGAAGAAGACTATGAAGCTGTCTCGGGCCCTCTCGGACCTGGTCAAGTACACTAAGTCTGTGGGCACCCACGACGTGGAGACGGAGGGTGAGGGGCCGCTACAAGTGGGGCCCTGGGAGGAGCGGGGGCCATTGGGATGGGAGCATGGGGACAGGGCAAGGCCCTGGGGGCCCTCGGGGTCTGGGACATTGGGGCGGGGCCGTGGGGGTTGAGCATTGGGGGCAGGGCCCTGGAGGGGCGTGGCCATGGATGTGGGCGGTGCCATAGAGGGGCGGGGTCATTGGGAACAGTGCGCCGGGAGGGGCAGGGCCATTGGGGCGGAGTCCAGAGGGGGGTGCTCCCAGACCCGGTGCCCTGACCGTACCCGTTCGGCCCACAGTGGCGTCCAGTTGGCAGGTGTCCTCCTTCAGCGAGACCAAGGCTCAGCAGATCCTGCAGCAGAAGCCGGCGCAGTACTTGCGCTTCAACCAGCACCAGCTCTCGCGCATCTACCCCTCCTCCTACCGCGTGGACTCCAGCAACTACAACCCGCAGCCCTTCTGGAACGCCGGCTGCCAGATGGGTGGGTGCCTGGGCCCTGGGGCAGCAAAGGCGGCCGGGGCAGCGAGGGGGAGGTGGCCGGACTCCGCAGTCGCTCTGCTTAGCTCTCTCGCCCCTGACTCTGGAGAATCTTGGAGGTATCCAGTCACCCTCACCAGGATGGCACTGGTGGGAGCCCTGAGGGCGGGGACCTTAGGACTCCAGGGTCAGGTGGTGAAAGACCCAGTCTGCCCAAGCTCTGCCCCTGCGCCGGGGCAGCTGTTTTGGCTCTAAGAAAGTCCTGCCAGGTCGCACAGCCCTGGTTGTGCCCAGTGTGACCCTAGCAGACTTGGGCTCACCGGCAGTGCAGAGGTGGGACGCGTGCACCCGGCGCTGACCCAGCCCCCTTGCGTTCTTCCTGGCAGTCGCCCTGAACTACCAGTCGGAGGGGCGTATGCTGCAGCTGAACCGGGCCAAGTTCAGCGCCAACGGCAGCTGTGGCTACGTGCTCAAGCCTCAGTGCATGTGCCAGGGTGAGAACATGGCCCCGGAACCCCCACCATGCCAGGATCTGGAGCCCTTCCCCAGCCCGCCCCTACACGAAGCTCCCTGGGTGAGGCGCCCTTGAGTGAGGTCTGGCTGGGCACTTGCTCCTCCTTCTCAGACACCTCAGCTTCTCCCGTATGTGCTGAAAGCAACCTGTGGGTCTTTTCCTGCTGTCACCCTGGACCCCATCCCTGGGCACCCAGTCCCCCATCCAGAGGCAGTGTGGCCTTGCACCCACGCTGAGGCCCTATGGTTCACCCATGGAGGAAATGAGCTGGGACCACATCACGGGGTGGTCACAGAGGTGACCGGCCCCTCGACACCCCTGCACTGGAGCATTGCCTCCCCTCCCTGTCCTGCACCTGGGACTCCCGTCTGGTTGATGGGGTAGAGGTGGGAGTGGGTGCCCTGGGGCTGCCCCAGTGAGCCAGTCAGGGGCTCACCTTGCCTGCTCATCCTCTTGTCCCGGCCCCCCATAGGCATCTTCAACCCTAACTCCGAGGACCCCCTGCCTGGGCAGCTCAAGAAGCAGCTGGTGCTGCGGATCATCAGTGGTCAGCAGCTGCCCAAGCCGCGGGACTCGATGCTGGGGGACCGAGGGGAGGTAGGCAGGAGGGCCTGGGCAGGCGGGAGGGCCTGGCTGTTGGCCTGGCCCGCGGTGCTACCCTGCCCTGTGTACCAGATCATCGACCCCTTCGTGGAGGTGGAGGTCATCGGGCTCCCGGTGGACTGCAACAAGGAGCAGACCCGAGTGGTGGACGACAACGGTGAGCATGTGGGCGGGGTGGGGGTGCAGGAGGGGCGTGGGCACCCAGAGGCCAGCCTGTGCCCCCAGGCCCCATCACAACTCCTGTGCTGGTGATGCTGGCTGACCAGGTAGGGAAGGGCAAGGGCTGCAGCCTGTAACTCACATAACTGGCCAGGCTGCCCTCTTGGTGGGGAGCCCAGTGACAGCCACCTGGCCTTCCAGTGTTGCTTCTCTGTGCCGGCAGCCAGCCTAGGAGAAGCTGCTGGGAGAGGGTGTGGGCCCAGGTGGCCTCCGGGTTGGAGCTGTGATGGGGACAGGCCTGCCTGAGAGGTGGGGATGGGACAAAGGTGACAGACACCGCCTCCTGGTGGCTTCCAGGATTCAACCCCATGTGGGAGGAGACCCTGGTGTTCACGGTGCACATGCCTGAGATAGCGCTAGTACGCTTCCTCGTCTGGGACCACGACCCCATTGGGCGTGACTTCATCGGCCAAAGGACGCTGGCCTTCAGCAGCATGATGCCAGGTGTGCAGGGGTCCTGTGAGGGTGGGGGAGGGCAGAGCCCGGGGCCAGTGCCCCTACAGTGTGTCCCCTGAGGGCCAGCAGAGGGCTCTAGGATGGGGCGAGTTGGCTCCTGCCTCTCTTGGGCCTGGGGACACTGCGGGCGCTGAGGAGGAGGGTTCAAGGCCATAGCACTGTGTGGCTGGATGGGGGAGGGGAGTTCTAACCACAGAACCCCTCAGCTCCCAGAGGAGGAAAAGATCCTTGCAGCTGAGGCAGTTCTGGGAGGCTTCCTGGAGGAAGCAGAGTCCCCAGGATCCAGCTCTTGGGTTGTAATCAGGGCCTCAGGACCTTTAAGTAGAGCATGGCGCTGGGGTGAGAACGCCCCCTGCTGTTTCAGGCTATCGGCACGTGTACCTGGAGGGGATGGAAGAAGCCTCTATCTTTGTCCACGTGGCCGTCAGTGACATCAGTGGTAAGGTGAGTGCCACCTACAAGGTCACTTGTCATATGGGGCACACCAGCCCCACCCCACCCCTTTCATCTCTGTCCTTGGTGGATATCTTGATGGGCCTGTGTCTCCATCCAGGAAGGGGTTGGTGGGGCCCCCGATGAACCTCCGCCAGCCCTGCCTCCATGTCTGCCAGGATGTGGGAGCCATGGTCCTTCTCGGGCACCCCTGGTCCCTCCCGTCTCCCCTGAGCCCCCCTCTACGGCTTGGGGCCCCCAGTTCTCTGTCTATTGTTGAAGGCATCTGCCTGGCTTTGCCTCCTGTCTCCCCCTCATCCCAGCACATTTATCCCAGGAGAGGGTCTGCTCCCACTTCCCCAGTGTGCAGGGCCCAGGGGTCCCCGGTTCTGTGTCCGGGGCCCAGCGGGGCTGTAGGAGGTGGTCTGTCAGGCACACACGGGGGCCCGCGCGCCTGCCGGCACTAACTGTCTTTCTCCTGCCTCGCTCCTTGACCCCGGGTGCTGCCAGCGGGGACCCCGCAGGCCTCCCAGCTCCATCGTGCGTGCGTGGTCGCCCTGTCTGTCCTGTGTCTCCGTCTCTTCGCTGCACGCCTGCTGTTGGTGTCTCACGGCCTCACTCTGTCTCTTTGGTCTTGCAGTGGGCTTCTGTGTGTCCAAAGTCTACTTTTAGAAGCACAGCTCTGTTAGGAGCTCGAAGGTACCCCAGCGCGGGGGCGGCGTGGCCTGCCCGCCCCCACCTGCATGCTCAGGCCACCCCGTTAGCATCTGTGATTCCTGGTAGCATTTTGCAGACTGTCAGCTCACGTGACGTGGGTCGGGATGTGGTTCTGGGTCCCTGGGGCCATCCTCAGGCACAGAGCAGCATTTACGAGGCAGGTCCAGGACTTCAGCCAGGCCTCCCATGTGTCCGCCCCAAGGTCCGGCCCGTCTCTTCTTGCCCCTCCCTGTGTCTGGTCCTCTAGCTGCTGGCCCTCCTGGCGCCTGTGCTCTTCCCTCCCCCTCCTTCTGTGTGCCCCCCCACCCACAGCCTGCGTGCCCCTCTGATCTCTCTGTGCCTCGATGCCCCGTGCTAGGGGCGGAGAGGAGGGGAGAGGCCCCAGGGAGCAGGAGCTCTGAGCTTGAATTCTGGACCTTCCTCTAAATGACTTTCTCGCTGACTCTGACCAAATTGCTCTGGATTTGGGATCTTGAATCAGGCAGCTGATTCAAGTGCTGGCCACTAACGCCTCCACCCTGACGTGCTCCATGTCATGGGCACCGTGACTGTTTGCAGGGTCTCTGCATGCGAGGACCCAGTTGGCCTGTCCGGTGTTGACCGAGGCACTTGTCAGCCGGTCCTGGGGACCCTGGCTGCCCTCTTCAGGCAGGGAGGCTACGGGGAGAGGCCTTGCAGGGACTTCCTGGGCCCAGCTGCCCGGGAAGGCCCTGGACCAGCATTGGTTCAGTGGGCACCAAGTGAGCGTGGGCTCTGCTCCTGAGGCCCCATGACCAGAGAGCAGGGCAAGGCTGGGAGCATGGCCTGGCAGGAGCCCGGAAAGGCTTCCTGGAAGAAGCAGCACCTCCAGACAGTGGGCCGGGCAGGGGCCTGGGCGAGAGCACGGGGCTACACCTGGCTGTGCTTGCTGCCTCGGCCACAGTGCCTGGGGTGGGTGAATGGGACTGGGGCTGCTCCATTGGGATCTTACCCTGCAGCGCTCTCTGCACCAGCCCTGTGCCAGCCTGCCCTCAGAGCTGGGGGCCAAGGGCTGGAGGGGTGCAACGTGCAGTGGGCACGGGGCTGGGGCCCAGGTCTCTGCTTAGGAGACCCTCCAGCCCTTCCTGGGACACTTGCCCTGAGACCTGCAGCCCCTCTGCCAGCACCCACTCACTCCACCTGGTGCAGGCTGGGTTGAGGCTGCAGATGCAGCCGCTGCTGACCCTGGTAGAGACGCCCTGGAGAACCTCCTCCTTAGGCTCAGCCCCGAGTGGTGCCTCAAAGCGAGCTGGTCTCTCAGGCTGCACCCTCTGGAGCTCAGCTGGATGGGGCTGGGAGGTCTCCAGCTCCCAGTGTCCGGCTGTCCCCTATGTATCTCCTTCTTTTGCAGGTCAAGCAGCCTCTGGGCCTAAAAGGCCTGTTCCTCCGAGGCCCAAAGCCCGGCTCCCTGGACAGTCATGCTGCTGGGCGGCCCCTGCCCCGGCCCTCCGTTAGCCAGCGGCTCCTGCGGCGCACGGCCAGCGCCCCAACCAAGAGTCAGAAGCCAGGCCGCAAGGCCTTCCCAGAGCTGGTCCTGGGCCTGCAGGACATGGGCTCTGAGGGGGAGGCTGGCGATGTGGCACCCTCCAGCCCTGGCCCCACCCCAGAGGCCCCAACCCAGGAGGAGCCGGGCAGCTACAGCCCCCGAGGTAAGGCGCCGGTGGAGAGGAGTCCAGAGCAGGGGCAGCCCCCGCGGGTGCCCGCAGGCCCCGGGCCTGCCGGTATGGCTGCCACCTGCATGAAGTGTGTGGTGGGCTCCTGTGCTGGCGAGGATGCCGAGGGCCTGCGCAGGGGGCGGCTGCCCAGCCCGGAGCCTGAGGGCGGGCACTTGGCTATCAGCCAGCAGCCTCGTGCCTGGGAGGACTCGCTGGGGGCCCCCCACGCTGCCCCTGGGAGAAGCAGAGGAGCCCCCAAGGGCCCTAGGGCCCGGCAGCCAGGGCTGGGCGGCAGCGGCTCCGTGTCCTCAGACTCCAGCAGCCCGGGCAGCCCTGAGGGGGCCACCCGCTGGCCCGAGGGTGCCCGCAGGCAGGCAGGGGCCCTGCAGAGGGAGATGAACGCCCTGTTCATTCAAAAGCTGGAGGAGATTAGAAGTAAATCCCCCGTGTTCTCCACCGGTAAGACCAGACGCTCCTCGGCAGCGTCCCCGTGCTGGCCCCGCCCCACCCCGCATGGCCTGGCCGGCATCCCGCTGCGCTTCCGTGTCCAGAACCGTGGCCTTCGTGTGCTGTCTGTGCTCCATCAGCTGGTCCCGCGGGCCCTGCTGCCCCCAGCTCCCTGTGTGCCCACGATGTGCCCCGCGGGCCTGACACCTCTGAGGCTGGGAAGTGACCCCAGGAGGGGACTGGGGAGTCTGAGCTGGGCCCTGCTTGCCGAGGCCTGGAGGCCCAAGCGTGACCTCTGAAGACCAGCTCCAGTGCTCAGCCCAGCCTCCCTCCTTGGCCTGACTGCCAGGATGCGAGGGCAGTTTCCAGGCCCTCTTCCCACCTCTCCCCAGCCCTGGCCTGAACCGCAGTCCTCTGGAAAGACTGGCCTGGGCTCCTGGAAGGGGCTCGGAGCCTTGATGCCAGGGCTTCAGCTTGCAAAGTGTGAGGGGAGCAGATTGCAGGTGGCCCTCAGCCCTGGGGACGGGGACACACGTGTGAGCAGCTCTGCTCTGGACCCTCCCCTTGCCCCTGCCCTTGGGGTGGTAGTGACAGACCTATTTGTGGCCCCTGCTCACTGGGGAGCCGACCCTGGTCACAGGGAGCAGACCCAACCTGGGGAGGGTGCGCTGGAAGCTGAGCCTCCCTCCTGCACGTGCCCAGCCTCCCCTCCTGTGTCCATGGCCAGCCCCACACCCGCTGACCACCCTGTTCTCCTTTCTGTCCCCACGCTGCCTCCCTAGTTAGGAACTGAGAGCAGCCGAGTGCCAGGTAACGGGGCCCGGCCCCCGTGTGCCCTGCTGCCCTGGCCTTGGGAGGCCCCTGCCTATGGGCATAGAACCCAGTTCCTTCCCCAGCAGCAGTAGAACCAGAGGGTGGGCTGGAGGGAGGGGGGCATGGGGGCAGCTGTATGCACGTGGAGGGGCCTGAATGCGGGTGTCCTGTGGGCACGAAGCCCCAGGCCACTCCCGACACAGGCCTCTCTCTCTCCCCCACAGAGCCCCGCCCCTTCTCCATGCAGAGGTCGGTCTCCTCGCTGTGCAGCTTGGAAACCATTGCCGAGGAGCCAGCCCTGGGTCCCGGCCCCCTACTGCCTGGGGCAACTCCCCCCAGCCATGCCCCTGGAGGGCCCCAGTGCTCTGCAGGGCCCAGTGCCCACTCGGCAAGCCCCCCAAGGGCGGCTCTGGGAGCTCCCAGGCCCCTCCAGCTCCGGACAGGGAGCCAAGCGAGCGCTGAGCCAGCCCCGGGAAGCAGGCAGTGGGCGTGCAGCACTGGGGCCCCTGCTGGGGCCTGCAACGGGGCCCCCAGCGGCCATATAGACGGCAAGGGCCACCCCCAGGCTCTGGGTCACGTGCCCAGAAGGGCCAAGAGCGAGGGGCAGGTGCCCTCGGAGTCTCTGGGTGGACGGTGGCCCCTGGCCGGGCCCTGCCCCGCCGTGTCGTTAGATGCCACTGGAGGGGACCGGCTATGGCAGCGGCTGGAGCCAGGCAGCCACCGCGGCAGCGTGTCCTCGTCCTCCAGCCTGTCATCCAGTGATACGGTCATCGAGCTCGCCCTGCCAGGCCTGGGCCTGGGCCTGGGCTGCGACAGCCTCCCAGGGACCCTGGGGGGACGTCTGCCCTTGCGGCCCTGCTCAGCCCCGGTTGCCCGCCTGGACCCACCCGCTGTGACCAAGAGCAAATCCAACCCCAACCTGCGGGCTGCCGGCCAGCTGCCTGTGGGGCCCGACGGGCTGCAGCCCCCGCCCCTGGCCCCAGGGCCGCCCTGGCGCCGCTTCCCCCTGGCAGGCCTCCCGGACTGCACTGTGGCTGCCAAGTCTAAGAGCCTCGGGGACCTGACTGCAGACGACTTCGCTCCCCGCGTGGAGAGCCTGGGCCGCAGCCTGGGCTTGGCTGGAGAAAGACCGGCCGGGCGGAGGGCGCGGCCGGATGCCCTGACGGAGCAGCTGCGCTGGCTCACAGGGTTCCAGCAGGCCGGGGACATCACATCGCCTACCAGCCTGGGCCCTGCCGGGGAGGGTGTGGTGGGTGCCCCGGGCTTCCTGCGGCGCTCCTCCTCCCGCAGCCAGAGCCGCGTGCGCGCCATTGCCAGCCGGGCCCGCCAGGCTCAGGAGCGGCAGCAGCGGCTGCGGGGTCCGCGGGGGCCCCCGGAGGAGGAGCGGGGTGCCCCTGAGGGCGCCTGCTCTGTGGGCCAAGAGGGTTGTGGGGATGTGCTGGCCCCTGCCAAGGGCGCCACCCACCAGCCCTTAGGTGCTGCCGCCACCAGCCTTCTGCTCCGATTCTGACCAGCCCAGGTGCCCCCTGCCCCCCCTCACTGTAGTCTGGGCCTTGGCAGGCCAGTGTTTGCTCAGGATGGGAGGCTGCCCACCTGTCCCTGGTGTGGCTGTGCCCCTTAGCCCCCACCCCTCCTCCTGGGGAGGAAGGGACCCCTGTCCCAGGGCTGGGTAAAGCTTCCATGACCTTTTAAAATTTATGTACACATAGAGGGATATTTAAATTTTTTAGAGACAAAAGCTTCTACAATATGAAAATGGTGCCGTGTCCCTTCCCACTTTTCCCAGTCTCAGCCGTGTGGCGTGTGCGGGCACGCGTCTGCCTGGTCCTGCTGTGCCAGGCCTGGTGTGCTTGTCAGGCGCCCAGGGTGACCAGGGCATGGCCGTCTCCACAGACTGCTGGCTGGCTCTGCACAAACCCTGCTCTGTATGGGATGTTGTATACGCTTGTAAACTCCTGAGCACAACTCCAATAAACACGTCCGTGCTTGCCCATGTGGGCTCCTGGCCCACTCCCTCTCTGGCCGCATACCCAGTGTTCCTGTCCGCTTACCTCTGTCCATGGATGGTTTGGCTGGACTTTGCCCGGGGCCAGGGCCACAACCCCAACCACCCTGTAGCCTGCCCCCTGACCTGAGCCCCGCTTGTCTTGTCCGGGGCAGACGTTGGCCCTGCCGGGGACCCCAGATTAAGGTCCCCAGAGAAGTTCTGTGCACACCCTTCCAGGACTGCCCCTCCCTGGAGAAGCTGGGGAGCTGGCGGGGTCATAAGGAAGTCTGTTCACTCTTCCTGCCGAGAATCTGGCTGGCACAGGAGCCAGCTGAGGTGTCAGGGGCCACTCCAAGCCCCTATGCAAGGGACAGTGCTCCTGGGGTACTGGGGTGGCCCCATCCAGGCTCAGCTTGGGGAGGCCGCAGGCCCGCACCAGGACCAGCTCTGTGGTCTGGACTGAGGCCCCGGAGGCCATGGGTGCCAGAACAGTGTCTGAAAGGCTGGGTGCTGGTGGGTGTGGATGGCCTGGGGTGGGTGTTCTCTTGCCATGTCCCTCGTAGGCCCTAGGGACCTGTGCTGGTCACTTGCCCACATTCAGCAAAGGCCTGAGGGTGGGCAGCTGTACTGGCTCCACTTTCCTCCCAGGCCCCACCAGGCCCCCGGGAACTGGCAAGGCTGCCTCCATCCTCTGGTTGGTCGGAGGGGCTCAGTCTGTGGAGCTGGAGCCCAGCCTCGGGAGGCAGGGGGATCCAAGGCAGGGCATCTGGGCTCCCAGGGTCTCTGGAACAGTGGGGGTGTGGGCATGGAGGGACACAGCCTGGGCGATCTGTGGGGCTTCTTTAGCCCCAAGTGGGTGCTGCCTCTGTGGCGTTAACTTCCAGAGGCTGCCGAAGGCCCAGGGCCCTTCTGCTCCAGCTGAGAAAGGGAATGGGGGTTGCAGGAGGAACAACAGGTGGGGCAGGTGCTCAGAGCCCTGAAGCCCTCTCTGTGCAGCCCCTTAGGCTGCCCTGGCCTGTCCAGTGATGCTCAGGGGCCCAGCCGGACAGGTGGGAAGACCTGTGGGGGGTCATGACCCAGGCCGAGTGGGGCTTAGATCAGACCCCTGGAGCCCTGCTGAGTGTCTGGGCCAGGCGCCCTCTGCACAGGGAGCCCCAGACCAACCAGGACAGTGCTGCCCTCCCACCAGGGAGAAGGGGAAGACAAGGGGCGGCCTGGGCAGAAGAGGGGCCAGGCAGACTTCACAAAGGTAGCCACGGGAAGCTAAACTGTGCCGGGGGTTGGGGGGAATGTCGGGATGGAGTTGGGGGAGCCCTGGAGGAAAGCGCCTCTCAGGGACCACACAGTGGGTAGGCCTGGCTGGGCCCTCTGCTCACCCTGGCAGCCACTCACAAGAAAGCCGGTCCCTCTCTGCTGACCCAGTAAGAGCTCTGAGGTCCACCCAGGAGCAGGGCCAGCACCCAGGTCACCGGGGGTGGCTGCTGAGGTGCAAGACACGTTGCACACCTTGGGGTTCGGTGTAGGTCCCAGACCACTGAGCTTAGGCTCCTGGAATGGGGCACGGGGCCCCAGTTCCCCAGGCCCAACAGCACAAGTGTGAGGGGGTCTTGGGGAAAGAAGACTGGACCCTGGTCCCTGCAGGGACAGCCTCGCTGGCCTTCCTCATCCCGCCTGTCCTCACGTTGCTGGGTTCTCCAGCCGCCCCGGGTGCTGGGCAGTTGGTCCTCCCCAGTGCACAGGGCTGTTCCGAGGCCAGAGCTGTGGCAGCAGGGCCTCATGTAACTCTTCATTCCCGAGACCCTGCCACACGCAGGCAGCCTTGCAGCTCCTCCACACCTTCTGCAGTGACCCAACATCTACAGCTCAGGTCCGGCACAGCCTGAGGGACGGGTCCAGAGAGGAGCGGAGCACTCCCAGAGCCGGGCAGGGCTCTGAGCCCGGTCGCCCACGTGGTCAGAGGTGCTCTGAGCAGAACGGACCCATCACTAAGCCCAAGAGCCCTCGAGGGTTCTCGAAGCCAGGGCCTCCTCTCAGCGGGCTCTTGAGTTAGGAGAGCTTCTCAGAGACCAGTCTGTCCCTGAGGCCATGGAAGGCAGACAGAGGGGGAGATCTTCAGACACGCTGGAGGCCACCTAGGGAGAGACCCCACTGCCGGGTGCCCCAGGAGGGTGGATGGGCCCCCATCACAGGAGACAGCAAAGACAGAGGCGCTCTGTTCTCACTCTGGAAACTCTATTTGCTGCGCCCCGACCTCGGCATCCTGTCGGAGGCGGATGTGTATATATATTTATATATATATATGTATATATATATAAAAGATTATTTAACAGTTAAATAGATTCCAATACGAATGTCTCATGGGATGAAAGTTGTGTCTCCCACCACGAACACGGCAGCATTAAAGGAACACTGAGCCCAAGGCCATGAGCGCTGGGCCCACCCTGACGCACCTGGCTCCGAGTCACTGAAGCACAATATAAATATTTTGATTTGAACACGGTTCCCTGTTGCAGTCGAAATACATTCCTGACGCGTGACCAGCAGAGCAGCCTGGGGGCCGCACCTCACTCAGCTGGGACCTCATACTTGAAGATGACACTGAAGAGCTGGCCGCCCAGCCGCTCAGCCAGCCAGGAGTTCTTGATGACGGCCAGCTTGAGGCTCTCACAGCACAGCGCCGCGTGGTAGTTGGTGTGGACGGCACGGCCCATGCCCTCGATGACCACCAGGTCAGCACCACGCTCCCGCACCAGCACGGCCAGCCCCTTGTCCAGGCGGCTTTGGGGAGGAAGGAGGCAGTGAGGGAGGTGCAGGCACGGGCCCCGAGCCCTGCACTGAGTCACACCCTGTCTCCTGCCAAAGGCAGTGACCCTGATCCTGCCAACTTTGTGAGCCCTGAGTCCAGCCTGCTCCCCAGACAACCAGTCAGGCAGCCGCCCTCCCAAGACCTGGGGATCAAGGCCTCGGGGACCCGCGGCAGCTGCGCTCTCATTTCTACAAGGCGGCTTGTCCTGAAAACTGGGCCTTCGTGACGCTTCTCTATTTGCATAGGGTTTTATTGTTCCCCCCCCGGCCCCCCATACCCGCTTGGGAGGGATGAAGTCGACACCAGAGAGGCGTCACAAGGAGAGATGGAGAGGCTGACACCCAGAGCCTAGACATGTTGCCTTTACATGGGTGGCGCCACCTTCCAGGGGCCCTGGAGGGAGAGCTCCACAGCCATGAACTGATTATCTGAGGGCAACTACCCCCGGTGGGGAGCCGGCCCCGCCACTTACAGGGGGACAAAGGGCCCTTGCTCCCTCCACCCATCCTCCCAGGTCCCCTGCCATAGGGCTGCAGCAAGCCTGGCTGACCTCTGCTATGCCCAGGGAGCCCAGGGGTCTTGGGAGTGGAGGGCCACCTACCTGAGGTCCAGGCACGGGGAGCTGGAGCCTGTCTGTACCAGCAGGAGCCTCTCTTCTCTGAGCGCCGAGCTGCCGAGCACAGGAGTCGGCGCTGTGAGGTGACGTCCCAGGAAGCGCCCCACCGTGTCCTTGCCCCTGCCCCCTCAGGGTGCCAGGCCTAGCCTCCCCTCCCAGCTTACTGGATGACGGGGTCCATGGCTGCAATGCGCTCGGCCACGATGAGGGACTCGTTGTAGGTCACGTCGTTCAAGGCGGGTCCCGAGTTGCACGCCAGGATGACCTGTGGCAAGATGCCCAGCTCTTTAGCAACCATGACGGTGCTGGGACAGCCTGGGCTCACCTGCCCGCCCTGCATCCCCCACCCTGGGGGTGCTGCTGGCCAAGAGCACGGTTTCTGGCGACCTCTTACGGCCTGGACAGCTCTCAGGTCAGGCTGACCAAGGTCAGGCTGACATAAGCCCTGGAACCCGACACGTGGGGTCTCTTCCTCTCCTCCCGCCCTGCCGCCGCCTCCCTGACACCTACCTGCGCACGGAGGAGCCCAGGGCAACGCCAACCCCACCGGGCACAGGTGCGCGGGGCAAGGGTCCTGCCACGTGGCCCCCACACTCACCTCCGTCCCTCTAGAGAGAAGCTCCCTGACAAAGGGGAAGACTCCCAAAATGACGTCTACTCCACTGTTATCTGCGAAAATTAAGGCACATTTGTGAGGGGGCCCCTGTAAGACAAAACCAGGACGTTCAGTTGGGAACAGGCGCGTCCAAGCGTTCCAGACACCTCCACAGTCCACTCCCCATGGCCGGGCAAGGGCTGCCAGATCTGCCAGCGCCGGGGTCAAGGGGCAGCCCCGGCCTCTTCCAGAACAGCTGGCCTGAAGGACCTCTGAGCTGAGGCCAGCGACCTCATGTCTGTCCTGTGGGAGTCAGGCTTGTAGCAGGGAAGTCACCTTGTACTCCCAGCTTGGGGGTGGGGGGAGACTCTAGGGAGCCCTGACTTTCCCCTGGTCCCCACCCTGGGCAGCTCTATGCCCATCCCCTGCACCGCCTCCCATTCTGTGAATCCTGCTCAGCCCCCTGCCCCCGGGCCCGGAGGGCACAGGACAGAGGTGTGGCAGCTCCGTGTACCTTCAGTCTCTGGAGCCATTTGCCGTAGGAGTCCACGAGCCAGGGCCGCTCTGTGGGAACAGAGACAAGGTCACTCGCTGCCTGTTTCTTACCTGCCCCTGGCTTGGTTGGGACGTGTGGCCCCCGCTACTCTCCCCCAAGTCCCCGCACCAGAGGTGAGCCCTGGGTGCCCCTACCTTGCAGCTTCTTTTTCGCCTCCTCGAACCCAAACTGCGGGTCAGACTCAAGGACGCTGCACAGGGAGAAAGACACAGTCACCCAAAGTCCAGACCTTAGCTTGGCCCTGACCTCAGCCCCCTGACCTCAGTCCCCAATCTCAGCTCCCTGACCTTAGCCTCTGACCTCAGCCCCCAATCTCAGCCCCTTGACCTCAGCCCCCAATCTCAGCTCCCTGACCTTAGCCTCTGACCTCAGCCCTGCTCCCTGATCTTAGCCCCCGACCTCAGCCTGCCTGATCTTAGCCCCTGAACTCAGCCCTGGACCTCAGACCCCTGACATCAGCCTCCCTGACCTTAGCCCCAACCTCAGCCCTGGTCACCCGTGGCCCCGAGCTGGACAAGCACACGGTCACCATCACTGCCGCGTCCTCTGGGGACGGGGAGGTGGTCCAGGAACCTCCGTGTTACAGCTGTGGGCTAGGCCCTGGGTGGTGCCGGCCACCAGCCTCACCCCAACATACTGCCCAAGGGGTGGCCAGGGATGTGGGCAAGGAGGGAGGCGGCGGCTCTCCTAGGAGCCCGGGTCCAGGATCACCCAAGGGTGGACTGGGTGAGGCCCCTGCATGGAAGTGCTGTTTCTGTGGAGATGGAGGTGAGCCCAGGGAAGGCACTGAACGGGGCATGGGGGTCCTGGGAGACGCACCTCATGACCCAGGGCTGCTGAACTTGGTGAGGGACCTGCTTCCTCCACACACCCCGTACCATCTCCACCTACTCTACATGGTCACCGTAAATGTGGAGTTTCCCACTGAAAAAACCCACACACCTGCTCTCCTATGGATGGGAAGGCTGACCCCTGTGCCTGTCCTGTCCACTCCCGAGGCCACAGGTGTCCAGCAGGCCCTGAGCTGTAACCCATCTGCTAAGACCCACTGCTGGTGGGCCAAGCTGAGCCAGCTGAGACCGGGGTTGGGGCCACCCAGGGTCACATGTGGCCGAGGGGCTGCGGCTCTGAGCCTGAGCTGGAAAAAGGGGGCGGGACAGGCCAGGGAGGCACCTACTCAGAGACGGCTTTTGCGCCCCAATCAAAGACGTTGCCAGCCAGCAGCCCCTTCACCAAGGCCAGCTGCCTCTCCTCCCAGTCCAGGGCGTCCAGGGCACTGACCACCCTCTGGAAACACTTCAGTGCCACACCATTGTCCTTCTGCTTCACCTGTAGAGAGATGTGTGTGAAGACGCGGGCCAGCCTCCTCCAGCCCTGGCACCTTGCTGGGACCTGCAGGAACACCACCAACTGTGGGCCTGCCCGAGGGGGCGGGAGACCCCAAGTGCCATCATCCCGGGAGACCAAACACACCCAGGCCATGTCAGTTTAACAATGGCACTGACTCAGAACAGTGGGAGTGAGAAGAGCCAGGGGCACTGGTCGGTGCAGGTTTTTGAAGCCCAGGGGTGACTGTGTCATGGCCAAGGGCAGGGCAGGGCAGAGGAGAGCCAGGGCGGGGGCCCAGATCCTCATGGGCACTGCTGATCTGACCATGAAATCCTCAGCACCCAGATCCCGTCCCAGACCCCCGTGTGCTGGGGAGGAGGTGGGGGGCAGAAGCCGGTGTGTCAGGCTGGCTCTTGACCCTGCCCACTGCCCCGGGGCTGCCCACTGCTCCCGGGCATGTGGCCTCCTGGTCAAAGAGCCCAAAGAGGTGCTTCCAGGCTGTCTGCCAGGCCCTGGAAGGCTTGTCAGCAGGACATCCTCAGGCACTAACTCTGAGCGTCCGGGCCAACCTCAGGAGGTGCCATCACCCACACCCATACCGGCTGTTCGTCAGACCCACGACTCTGCTCTGCTGAGGTGGTCACCGTGCTGCCTGCGATCGATCCACAGCTGATGCTGCTGACAGGCCGCCCAGGGCTTCTAGCGGATGAGGCCTCACCAGGGTGACTCCAGGGTGCAGCTTGTCGCCAGGACCCTGCACCTCCCCACAAGCACGCACCTGCCCACCCACAAGACGGCAGTGCTTACCTTGGAATAGGGGTCTGGGAAGTTAAACTCATTCAGACAGTGCTCTCTCGTGTCCAGGAGGCTGCGCACAGTCAGGGTCCCATAAGCGCTGGGGACAGAGCCAGGTGGAAGGCGGCTAAGTGGGCTGGACAGCCAAGTACCTGCCCATCATGCCCTCCACCCCCAGAGACGTCCTCAAGGTGTCAGATGCCAACAGGAGAAGCCCAGGAAGCCAGTGGGTGGTGAGGCTAAGTAGGCACCGGGCTGTGCTTACGGCCCCCAAGTGTGGGGGAAGGGCACCACCAGCTTCCTGAACCTGGCCTGGGCAGGTGTGGGGGCCACTCACAAAGGCTGGTGCCGCAGCGTCTGCAGCTTGTTCCAGTACTTCTGCCGGAACTTCTCGGCCCTCTCGGCTGCGTCCACAGAGCCCGGTTGGCTCGCCACAGCACGTTTCACGACCTGTCAAGGACAGGGTGGCCAGTGGTGCTTAGGGCAGCCCCAAGCCCATGGATAGCAGCCATTGGGGGCTTCCTCTGCCATGTGGAAACGGAGTCGCCACTGCCCTGACCCAAAGCTCATATTCATGTCCTCCGATATGATCCCCAGGGCCCACCGGCCACCAGCTCCCATCTGGCCAAGGGGACAGGCAATTTTGGACCATCTTCAGAGTCTGTGTGGGCAGAGTGGGCCCCTCACTCTGAGGACAGACCCCATGGGCCTCTCTCAGGGGCTCCATGGAGAAGGAGGTGCTCCCAGGGGAGCTCTGTGGCTTGAGACATGACTAGCCTGAGTCCAGGGTCCAGCCCCTGCTGCTCCTGTGACTTTGCAACCTGCCTGCCTTCTCAGGAAACATGGGTTGCCGGGCGAGCCCATGAGGATGAGCTTCGCTGACAGTGTCCCAACCAGATACGATGCAGAGCCACGTTTTTGAACTATAAACAACGCTGCAAATAAATGGATCCTGGAAAAGTCCCTGTCCTTCACCATGCCTCTCACGACCCCTTGGGAACCTGCGGCATTCAGAGATGGCTGTGATCAAAGGCCCACAGTCACCTTTCCTGATGGTTGGATGTCTTACTCCTGGGGGGGATGTCCAGCTCCATTCCCATCTCTCACCCCATCCCCACCCCACCGGCTCTGGTCCTCACCCCGTCCAGGGCCTCCTCGAAGCAGGTGAGCCAGTATTTGCGGGCCAGGGCATCGTCCGTGAGGTCGACCGTGTCGGGCACATAGGAGGATGGGTCCAGAAGGAGAGGCAGGTTGACCAGTGGCCTCTCCAATCGGTCCATTTCCAGCAAGTCAAACTGGAAGGATGAGAAGCAGGCAGGTCTGTCAGCCATGTCTTTTCAGAAAAATTAAAACCTGCTCCCGCAAGTTCAAGAACTGGCTTCTCTGCACAAAGGGAAGCTGTCCCATGGTAAGTGGACAGCCCCGTTCCCCCCCCATCTCTGGGCCCCTCATGTCCTCTCTCAGGTGGGTGTCCCCTCCACTTGTCTGGGGCCTGAGCCTGATGCTCTGACCTCCTGGACACCTTCCGTCTTCCTGCTTCACCCCGTGTGCTGTGGTCTAAGCTTGGGACGCTGTGCACACAGCCACCTGTCTGGTCCTCACCTCTCCTGCTGGGGGCGCCACTGCCACCATCCTCACTCCCTGCCCAGAGCCAGTTTTCCAGCAAGGACACACTGCCCCTTCCCGAGGCCCCAGTGCTGAACCACTGCTCCCACCGTGCTCTGCGAGGGCCTGGACACTCGAGGCTGATGCCAGTGTCATGGGAATAAAAGGTTCCATGTACTCGGCCCTGACCTCGGATGAGGACTGGGGCGGGCCGCCACTCCGAGGCCACAGGAGCAAGCTCAGGCTCGCCTGCCAGGCGTCCCTGCAACCCTCCAGGGAGTTGCCCACCTATGAGCACTTCTGACTGGCCCACTAGTGGGTTGGGGCAGCAGGCATGCTTGGAGCCATGAGAAGATCCACCCCATGAGGGAAAGACTGGTTTCGAGGACACTCCTGAACGCATGTTCAGCAGAGTAAAAGCTGCTGTGTTCCCAGGTCAAAGGTGGCGGCCTCCAGCTGGGCCGGCCTGCATGGGCTCCCCCACCTCCTTGATGGGAGGATATTCAGAGAAGCGGCTCCAGGACACAGTGGGGATCCCCACACCCACCCGCAAGGCTGCAGGGAGCCCAGCACACCAGGTGGGCGCAGGTCCTGGAGGGTGACTGTGTGCACGTCAGGGCTGGATTAAGGGTTTCTAGCTTTCCCACCTGCCCACTTAGTTTTGCAACCTGTAGAGCAGGGATCTGCATTGCCTGTCCTCCGAGAATCAGAAAAACGGGGCCTTCCCCTGAAAATCAGTCACAGCTCTGATCAGGCCTGGGCCTCACCACCCCTGCCCCAGGCATCTGCGCTCAGAAAGGACACAGCTACCCTGCATGGCTGGGCTGGGTGTGAAGGACACAGTGTGGAACATGGGCCTCGCCTGGGAACCGGGGCTGCCGCATGTGGGGGGCTCTCCCAGGAGAGAGAGCGTGGATAAGGCACATCCTTACCATGTTTATGCCAACTTTTTAGAAACTGCATCCACAACTGAAAAGCAATCTTCCCTCCAAACAGCCCACAGGATTGTCCTGAAGGAGGCACCCTGACCCGCGTACCCAGACCCGGCTCCTGCAGGCTCGGCCTGTCCTCCTGCCCCATGTGGTTCTCACAACCACTCCTGGGCTATTTGGGATATGTTGTCAACAAGCCAGCAACAGCGTTCAAACACTGCCCTGGGCCAGGGTGGGCCATGTGGGACCACCCAATCCCAGCTGGAAGCCCCACTTCACATCAGCTCCACAGGCCTCAGCCCAAGGGGAGACTGAGCAACAGGCAGTATTTCCCAAGGACAGCAAGCTCCGCACACCCAGGACTGCCGTGGAGCTGTTGTGCAGAGAACATGACCTAAGAGAAGGGGCCCCACTGGGTTTTCACTTGATTGTGCTGTGAACGGGCCAGAGCTCTGGGGAGAGATCCCCAGCTTCCCTAAACTTTATCTTTACTCTGCAAACACGGGGTGGACTGCATGGCTCTGGAGCTCCAGCTAAATGTCTGAAAAAGCTGAGATGTTATAGAAAGAAGGAGGAAAGTCAGCTGCAGGTACAAACATCGCTCCTTAGTCCCAGAGTATGTAGTTTGAGACCGGCCTGCACCAGGAAGGGGCAGGATTGAGCCTGGCTGCAGCAACACAGGGCCTCTGTTGGGGGACCACAGAGGTGGCACATGTGGGACCCCGGGCCCCTGACCCCGTACTCACGGTCCCGCTCCTTGCCCGCTGGGTGGGGCAGAGCTCGGGTGATGAGCTCATGAGCCCAGAGCTGCCGGCGTAGTTTTCTCCCCAGCTGTACTGGTTTGGGTCTGCAGGACAAGAGACCCAATGTCAGGGGGCGAGCAGCTCAGCAAGCTACAAGCTGGGGGTGGCTGGGCCACGTCTGGGAGGACCAGCCGCTGAAGGTCTCCCTGGTGCCAGGCAAGCCGGGGGGTTTGCTCTGCTGTGCTGTTTCTCATGGGCTCAGAGACCTGGCAAGATAATCACTGAGACCTTTCCAAGCTTCTGAAAGGTCTCCCTGGTTTATCTCATCTCACGTAAGAAACTGGACTCAAGGACACAGTGAGGGTCAGCGCATGCCACTCTGATTGGCGCTGATCCCAAAGAAGCCTGCCCTATGCTTCTGGGGACAGAATCACACCTGTGATTCCTTCACGTGTCCTTCAAAGAGGACAGACTGGAAGCACATCTCAACAGCTGGAGAGACAGTGGCAAGGGGCCAAAGGGTGCAGGAGGGCCAATGTCATGTGTGTGGAGCCTCTGCATGAAGCCCACCATGCACGAGGACCCTGTGGGCTGAATGCATGGCACCCACATGAGTTGGTTTCCACTGGCTCCTCAGGGATCACAGGAAAGGTTCCTGCCACTGCTGGGAGAGGCCCACGAAGCCCCCACATCCCACTCACAGCCTCCCCGAAACCTCCCCTTCTGGAATTGCCAGACACGGGCCAGGAGCCATAGCCAGGCTGGACTCACTGTCTTGCTCGGCTCCTTTGAGAAAGGCTCCGATGGCGCCCAGGTAGCCTTCGTGCCTCAGGAACAGCGCCTGGACCTCCCCCTGCCACAGAAACACCCCTGAAGCCAGCCTTGCACATGCAGTGCTTGGCCCAAGAACACACATCCACCTGAGGCAGGAGGCCTCCCTCCTAACATGGTGAAGGCTGCCCACAGTGCACTGGCCTCCGGGACTGTACGCACACACGTGCACTGGTCCCCAGGACTGTACGCACACGTGGAATTTAAAAGCCCATCACCTAGAGCGTGTGGAGCATCTTCCACAAAAACAGACAGCCACCCAGTTTCCTGTGCTCACTAGGTCACCCCCGCAGCACCCCAGCCTCAAAGTTCACCCAGAGCTCTCAGTGAGAAGCAGTCCCTGAACCTCACCCTTTGCAACCCGCCAAACTTAGGGACAGCCACAGCACCCTAAACACAGGACACCCAAAGCTAGCTGGTGGGAAGGGGCTGGGGGCTGGGGTTTGGGGGCACTCAGCTTCTGGTCCTGCCTCGCTCCCCTATCCCCTCAGGCCTGCTAGTTTTAGAGACACGGTAGAGGGGAGGCCGGGCTGAGGGCGGGCAGAGCCAGGAGGGCAGTGGAGCTTGTTACCTTGGAGAAGAAGTTGATGCTGTAGGTGATGGTGCGCATGGTGACTGGATGGCCGCGGATGAAGAAGCCGCCGAAGTACACACGGTCCAGGCAGTGCAGCCTGGCGTAGAGGCAGGCGAGCTGCCCGATGTCATTGCTGATCATGTGCAGCAGGCTCTTGGCCATGTCCTCCTTGGAGAACTCTGGGGGACGGAAGCAGCGCGCTGGGCAGGCAGCCAGGTGGGCGCCATGCGCTGCGGTGAGCAAGAGCAGGCGCGGGGCCGGTACCTTGGTCCGCAGTGGCAGACTTCCCGAAGCTGCTGGCGATGAGGTTGCCGCTTAGCCCCAGGGTCTCGTGGGCCCCTCCATAGATGTCCTGAACCAGCATGTCCACGTTCGTGTGTTGGCCTCTGGAGGCCAGCTGCAGCAACTCATCAAACTTCTGGGGGACAGAGCAGACAGGGCTGTCAGGGACCGAGAGCTGGGGGAGCTCCTCCGCCGGCCCCACCGCATGTGAAGGATGCCAGCTGCCAACTAGGGCCAACTCAAGACATGGGCCTGGGAGTATGGGGAGGGGGGAGGTCGGCACCCTCTTTGGAGCACCCAGCCGGGCGATGCTCTGGCCACTCAGATGCCCATCCTCCTGAGACTAAGTAACAGGAAGAGGCCAAGGGGAGAGCCACTTGCACACAATCCCCGTCAAGCACAGGCCCCAACCCCACAGCCTCCAGCCCTCTCCAGAGGGAACTGGAGCTGGAAGCATCCAACCCCAGTAGCCGAAATACCTTCGTCTTGGTGAGCAGAGCCCCAAGCCCCCAGAAGGTGCCACCCCCAATGGAGCTGCCGCCAATCCACTCGAACCTGTCCTCCGTCTCTACCTGGAGCAGAACAAGGGCAGGTGCATCAGCAAGCAGGCCCCCAGCCACCAGCCAGCAGATGTGGCAACTCGGGGTATCCCCTACCCAGGTGACAGGTCTCTTGGAGGCCAAGTCTGGGGATGCCTGGCAGGTGCTCATGGCGGAAGTAGAGATGCCACCTCCCCACAGACAGCCAGTGTCCAGCATTCTGCCTGTGGCCCATGAACACTGGAGCCAGGCCCACGTGCGTCCATGTCCCTATGCCCAGCACGGCTCTGACACACGGCCAGGGCTCGACATGCCACTGTGGAAGTCCCGCCCTCTTCCACAAGCTAGGCCGCACCTTCACGATAGAGACCCCCGAGCCGATGTTGACCAAGAGATATGGGAAGATGTTGGGGTGGTTCGTCTGAAACCGAAACTCAGGGTCGGAGTCTTTCTGGTACACGAAGGCTTCATGTGGGATGTTCTTCAGCACAAAGTTGCAGCCCTTGATCAGGCAGGTCATCACATCCTCCTTGTCAACCCTGAGAAGGAGAGGCCCGCTCACTGGAGCTGGTGTGCCCATGGACCCCAGAGCCTCCATCCAGTGGGCCAGGGAGCCTCATGTCACCGCGGGAGCAGGCAGACTTGGTCTCGGGGTTCCCCTCCCTTCCTTTCAGCCCTCGCCCCACCCTGCACAGTTCCCTTCCTGAGGTTTGGCCACCCAAATCCCGCTGCAGCTGACCCAGAGCCTGACCGCAGGCCCATGGCCCCCTGGCAGCTCCCCAAAGCCTCATTGTGGTCGTGGGGTTTCAGAAATCCCCAGAGCAGGGAGGAGGGGGTGTAGAGCATCTGGGCTACTGTGGTCACTACTTCAGAGCCCCACCTGTGAGCCGAGGCCAACCAGCCTCCGAGCTCTCACTGCACCCCATCCTGAGGTCCACACTTACTTCAGCTGCAGCTTTTCTTCGATGAGGTCTTTGAACTTGTATGCACCGCCCCCAGTCGCCTGGATGACCTTGGTCTCGGTGTTGACGAGGTGGTCTTTAATGAAGTCCAGGCAGGCTTCTATGTAGGTGTTTTCAAACTTTACAAAGTGCAGCCTGGCGGTTACCTCCTCTTGGACGGAGATCTCGTAGGGTGGCTCGTGGTCCTGCTCTGTGTCCTGGGGAGAAGTTGGGGAACCACGTGTGTGCACTGCTTTGGGGAGGGGGCAACGCTGAGACACAGCCCCGAGCACCCTGAGCAGTGCCAACGCAGGTGGGAGCCAGAAGCATGAGAGGGGGCAGAAGGGGAACTGAGCTAGGAGGCACAGAGGGGTGTCAGCATTCAACACTGCTAGGGCCTGCCCAGGCCCCTCCCAGAAGCTCACCTTGCCGGAGTAGTCAAAGGACCGCACCTTGGCGACTTTGTGCTGCACGGTGGAGTAGTAGGCCAGCTTGGTCAGTGACCCGCCTGCGGGGGAGACACGGACGCGGCAGATTCAGGAGCGGCTGGAAGGGACCTGAGGCTGCCCCTCCACAGGCCCTCCTCTGCCAGACCCGGGTCCTGCCCACGAGGAGTTTGGTGCTACTTGAACTTGAAAAGCCTGCAGGGCACCAAACAGAGAAAGGGAGTGAACTGTGAGACCCCAACCCTTTGCCTTCCTTGAAAAGAAAGGTCTGTTCTTCCTCGGGGCACAGCTGAAGTGGAAACTGTCTCTCCTCGAGGAGCAAAGAGACAGGGCTGCTTCTGGGTGACCTCGGTGACTGCTGGTGGTTTAGGAAAATTCGGTTTCAAGCTCTGATGGTGAGGATGAACCAAAGGAAAAAGCTGACGAATCCACTGTTTTCACTAAAAAGCACACACTTCACAGTCCATGGAGAAGCGGTGGAGGAGGCGCTAAAAGAAGCATTTCTCAGAGTGGACGGCTGGGGGAGGGACTGTTTTCACTAGGAACATGGAAGGAAGGGCCCTGGGAGCAGTGGCCTGAGGCCTGGACTCGCCAGAGAGATCGGCAGCAGGACTTGTTAACGCCCCTGGCATGTGACTGAGAATGGAACATCAGGAAGCAGATGAGGCCTTTGGGCAAGTTAAAAAGATGCCCAGAGTGGTCCTTTCCAGAGTCAGAGAGGAGGCATCAGGGAGGCTCCAGGTGATGCAGGGCTGTGAAAGCAGCCAACCACACACAGAGTAGAGAGAGGCAAAGGCTCAGCTCTGCAAAGCGACTTCGGAACAAACTGCTTCTCAGAAGGCCCGACAAAAATAAGGAGGAAGCCCTCATCATGAGAGGAAGGTTAAAATCATCAACAACCACTGTTTTGTGACACAACACCAAGGGAGCATACCGGAAACGCTCAAGTCACAACACATATCTGGAAACATCTCTGTACCCGAGGGCCACGGCTCTCCCAGGTAACAGAAATCAAAGCCCCATTTCTGAGACCAAGTGCACCATCCTGGTTGGAGCTGCCCGCATGGCAGTGTGGACAGGGCCTCCAGAGACATCCTGTGAGCCAGCCTCATCAGGCACAGAGGGGCCCACGTCCGGTGACTGAATCCACTGTCCTGGGCTTGCTCCCATCCCGAGACCAAGAGCTTAAGACACAGAACTCGGCTTTAAGCCTCCTTATCCCTCCTCCCTGCCCTCAATCCCAGCTTGGCCCGCAGCACCTTTCACTGAAATGCCTGTTGCCGGATTCACCTCTGTGAACAAATCCTTTCCTAAGAAGAGGCAACACAAGACCTGCCTGGAGGTCCAGTGGTTAAGACTGCTCCCCCGGGTTCGGTCGATCCCTGATTGGGGAACTAAGATCCCACATGCCACGTGGCATGGCCAAAAACACACACACACATACCGGCAAATGCAAAGGGATGAAGACCTATTTGAGAAGCTCATCAGAAGTTACTATCAACAAACTCTCTGGTCACAGCAATCCAACTGCAGATGGTGTGTTCTCCGGGTCAGCTACAAATCACAACCATGACTGCGATGATTTGTGGGGGGCCCTGGGTGGGGGGGCAGTAAGTTGGGTTCTGTGCACTGCACATCATGTGCACCAAGTGGGAGAAGCCTGGCCCTGCCCAGACTTGTCACCCAGCCCTCCTGAAAGCAGCAGCAGGAGTCAGCGGTATGGCTGCAGCCTTTGCTCTGTCTGAGCCCAGATGTGCTCACAGGGCAGCATGCAGGAGCCTGCGGGCACCAGGAAATCCCATCTGCTCTCAGGTCCCCTGGGATTAGAGTGCACGTCAACCTGTCCTCCCCCCGGCTCCACACGCCACACCAGACAAGGGCAGTGACCAGCTGCACCCACACAGCACTGTGCTCTCTGGTAGACACCATGGGCTCTCCAGGCCTCCCGCCCCCCTGCTCCCACCCTGGGGGCCACAGCATCCCCGACTAATGGGAGGAACTTGAACCAAGAGCTGTTTATCCAGATCCCTGGGGGCCTAGTGTGCGGCAGTCCCTCCTCTCAAGGCACCCAGAGGTGCAGGACATTACTGCGCACATTCCCGCCCTGGGGCCCCTTCCACTTCGCCCAAGGAACCCTCCCTCCGCCCAGTAGAAACCTGGAGTCAGAGCTTCCCTGGTGGCACAGTGGATAAGAATCCACGTCTAGGAGACACAGGTTCGGTCCCTGGTCTGGGAAGACCCCACGTGCCGAGAAGCAACTCAGCCTGTGAGCCACCATGACTGAGCCGGCCCTCTGCAGTGAGCTGCAACTAACTAGTGAAGCCTGGGCACCCCGGAGCCCATGCTCTGCAACAAGGAAAGTCACCACAGTGAGAAGCCTACAACTAGAGAAAGCCCGTGCAGCAACACAGGCTGAGCCCAGCCAAAACTAAAAAAAAAAAAAAAAAGCCTGGAGTCAAATCAGCTTCAAGTATGTGTTGATACAAAGCCTCCCTGAGGCTTTCTAAGCAGGGACTCCACCAGCAGACAGGGGTGCCCCACCATAGAGAGGAAGGGGCTCTCCGAGGACCCTGCAGCTGAGCCCTCCTGGACGGAGAGGCTAGGGGAGGGGAGACAAAAGGGGGAGCCTGCTCTTAAACCACTGACAAGCACAGTGGCTTTGCGGATTCCTGGGTGAGGACCACTGCCCCAAGTGGTCCTTCACCAGCTAGCTGCACTAGCAAAAGTCAGTCCTTACTAGCAATGAACGTGTCCTTACCAGAGACAGAGGACCCAGACCAAGGTGGCGCAGGAGCGAGGGGGGGGGGGGGGCGCGGGAGGAGGCGGCGCGGTGGCGGATTTCAGAGGAAATAAATACAAACACTGGAAACATCCGTTTGGGTCTGCCAAGGAACCTTGATTAGGGAGGACAGGCAGACACTCCTCCCTTTGCAGAGACAAGCTGGGGCCACACCAAACAACCGAAGTAAGACTTGTGTCCAGGAACTTTTGGGGAGCACTTCAAAAACGTTAGGTGCGGACTGGCTGGAGCAGAACTCCCAGAGCTGGGGCAGCAGTACCAAGTCTAGAAGCTCAGAGAACAGGACCAGTGGATCGGGGTCACCTCCGGAGTGAGCAGGGCTCAGAGGACAGCGGTAGGGCTCACTCGAGCTCCCAGGCTGGGCCTCCGCTCACCGGCTTCCAGCCCAAAGTCCAGCAGGGCACCATTCTGGTGAGTTTCCCCCAAGGAGGACGAGCTCCGGCTCACAGAGCTGCCCATGCCCGCCCTCTGCCAGGCTCCGCCCGGCCTCGCGCTTTGCAGGTTGGGACTCAAGGCGCTCCTCATTTCCCTGGATGCCCCCCACCCAAGTCCCTGATTCCAGGGACTCCCAAAGACCGGGGGAGGGGGGGGGAGGGGCGGGGCGGCCCGCCCAACCCTTCCAGAGAGAATCGCACGGTCAGTCCCAGCGTTTACTGAGCGGCCAGGCCTGGCCAGGCGCGTGGGAGTCCCGGGCGCTCAGGCTGCAGCCCGCACTGGTCACTGACCAGCCGGGTCTCCGAGCCGCAGCGACCACATCTGAGAAATCTGTCGCCGGCAGGCGTCAGCGCGTCGGGGAGGGAGGAGGGCCCCCGTGGGGGGCGGGTCCTCCAAAACCCTGGTCCCAGATACTGGGCCCCCGATCTCCCGCCAGCGGGGAGACGTCTCGCGCGGCGCCAGAACCCCACCCCACCCCCGCCCCGAGGCGGGTGCCAGAGCGGCCGCCCGGCGGCTTCTCCCTCAGGACTGCGAGCCCCGGCATGCCTTGCTCCGGCCACGCGGCGCCTGCTGGGAGCTGCAGTCCGGTCGCCGCGGCAAGCGCGCGCGCGCTGGTAGCCCACAGACTACAAGGACCTACAGGCGGTACACGCCGGCCGCCGCAGACCACAAGGCCCGACAGGCCGTGCGGCACCAGCGGCCAGCGCCCCTCCCTTCGTCCTTGCCGCCACCCCGGCCCGCCGGCCCCGCCGCCGGCGCCTACGCCTGCCCCTGCCGCCCCGCTCCCTGTGCCAGCCCGCGGCGACCTATGTCTATGGCGAAGCGCTTGGCGTTCTCCAGGTTGCGGAAGATCTCGTCGGGGGGCAGCGTGATGCTCTTGTCCAGGCTGTCCCCGCTGCTCCCGCTGCCGCTCGCTCCACACTCCGCCATTTTGAAAGTGCCCGGCCAGCCTCATCAGCCATGGAGATATATGCGCATATATTTGACTGCTAAACGCCTCCCGCGCATAGATTATGCTAATTAGCTCCCGCCCCGGCCCCGCCCCTCCCGCCGCTGCTGCTGTGAAGGCTGGAGGGCGGACACAGGCCGGCGGGCGCGGGTCTTAAGAGACTCTTGACAAGGCCAGCGAGGCAACTGAACACAAAACCTCTGGGCTGTCGTCGTCTCTGTTCTTTCGCTGAGCTAGCCGGCTGCTGACCTCGTGTGATATGAGCTAGTGCAAAGAGGGCACCTGGAACGTGCAGACCACCAGAGAGACCAACTCCTGCACGCGAAAGCACTTGTGACCTCACCAGACTGGTTCCCTAGGAGCACAGGCCCGTCGCTGCCAAAAATCCCATGCAAACGGGGGGAGTTGGGTACCTTGCTCTCTAGGAGCCCCTCCCCCACCCCACCGGGGTGGGAGATACCCTAGCAGCTGCGCAAGAAGTGTGCTTTAATGGAGAGATCCTCAGTGTGCAGGGGAAAGCATCTTCCTCCTGAAAGATGGAGTCTGTGGGAGTTTGCAGGGAACAAGCTGAGGAAGCTCCCAGATGGTGTTGGGGACAGACTTCAGGGCCCTGGAAGGCTTGGAGACTCTTAAGGGGAGTGTACCCTGTAAAGGCAGTGGGAGCTTTGCGAAAGAGCCCAGTGTTGGAGGCAGTGTGCCAGGTGTCTTTGGCACCTGTCTCCTAGGTGCCAAACTCCTGAGCCAGTTACTTTGGGTTTTGACCTCAGCCTCTTTCTGAGCATGCCACTGGCTGCCTGGCAAGGCCCACTGGAACATAGACCTGTGAGCAGCACAGACTCAGTTCCAGGATGATTCAGGCAGGGCTTCAGGAGAGTGAGGCAGCCTTGCCGGCTGGCCTGGCCAGGAGACACACCCACAGGGACAGATCAACCATGTATCTGCCACACAAACAATAAATGTGTGGGTGTGGGAGGGGCTGCTCCCAGGGCTCAGCAGGCACCTGAGGGCAGAGCAGAATTGTGCTCCTCCGGAAGGGGTGCTGTGGACCTCCCCTCCAGAGTGGACAGAAAGGGTTGGAAGGCGGGGCCAAGAGAGGTGCTGAAGAGGAAGGAGGGAGCCCCGGCCTGGGTGGTTCTGGGTCTCTTGCAGTTTCAACCAACACCCCGTGCCTGCCTAAAAATAGACAGCTGCCCTTTCTGAGTCGAGGGCTGGCCTTCCTGTTGCCAGCACTGCCTGTCTCAGCCCTGGTGAGCAGTCCACCTGCAGGGAGGTAGGCCGGCCACCTCTGGGCTGGCCAGGAAGGTGCCCCAGGGGCTGGTCCCGGGACACAGGGGCTCCAGGTGTGAGGGGAGGACCGTGGAGGGGAACGTCTCTTGTGTTTGGCACAACTAAACCCCTTTGACTGTAGCGAGATTGCTGCAGGCCGTGGGGTCCCTCTTAGCACTCCACCCCCACCTGCAGGGAGCTAGTGAGAGGTCCTGCAGCCCCCCCCCAACAACCCCCTTACTGCACAAGGGGACACAAGGTGTTCAGAGACCCTCTCCCCTCCAGCCTGCCTCTCCCTTGTTTCCCTGTCTCTCAGTCACTTCCTACCCCACCTACTTGTCCCCTCACTCCTCATTCCCAGCTTCTCTTCCCTCCGTGATGGTCAACTCTGCTTCCCAGCACCCCTGCTTCTCCTCTGCTTCCCCTCCTCCCTCCCTCCTCAGCCGGAGCCCAGCCCTTCTTCGGGTGTCCAGGGTCATTGGCAAGGACAGCGCCCACCTGTGGCTGCATATATCACAATAGTGCCTACTCCTCTTCATCCCTGCCGACCTGCCTGCCTGGTGGCCGCCAAGGACATGTGTGAGGCACAGAGACAGATCGCGAGGGGGCTGAACAGTCGGATTTTATTATCAGTCTGCTGAGCAGTCCTGTGGTTCCCACATGACCAAGAGTACAAATTCTGAGTACAAAGTTGTGCCCACGTGCACCCACCCACACGGAAATCCTTTAAGGATCACGGCGGAGACCCCCACCCGCCCCACACAGCCCACTGTGAGCCCCGACCAGACAACCAAGCAGATGTAGGGCCTTTCGGCCTGGCTCTGCCCAGCCCCACGCCCATCCTGGCTGACGCTTTCCTTCCTATGAGGATACACCTTGAGTTCTGCCTTCACAAAAGGCAAATGCGGCACGGCAGCACCTGATCTGAGAAAGCCCTCTACGCACAGCACGGGGCGCCGGCTGGCCGCGCCCCGCCATCTACAAATATCATAGAACCCCAGCAGTGGGGACTTCCCAGAAGTCACTTGCGGAAATGCAAACATAGAGCAACCCCATAGGGTCAGACATTTGGCAGAAGACGGGCCCTGATTGTCCTAAATGACAAGGACTCTGCACACATTCTCTGAGAATGACTCTCCTGCTGGCCGGCCAGCCTGGAGAGAGAGCCTTCCGGAGAAGGGGTGCATCCAAGCCTGAGGCCGCACAGCCGATGGGAAGGCTCTTCCCCATCCAGAGGAACGCCCCGCCCTCTTGTCCTCGGGGCTGGGCGGCCGCCCGCGGGTCTCGCTGGTCACCAAGGCCGCCAGAGGCCACAGGCGGGCTGTCGCGCAGTGGCGGCAGCGGCGGCCTTGGCCGGGGCAGGCGCGGGCGTAGGGCTGGGCGCCTTGGGCTCCTTGGCGGGCACGGCGGGCGCGGCCGGGGGTCGCTGGAAATGGTACAGCAGCTTCATCTGCGTGTCGCTGGCCGCGTGCAGAGTCAGGAACTGCACGGCCTCCTGCAGGCACCATGAGTAGCCTTCGCTGTAGTCCTGGTGCAAGCTCTTGGGGCCGGTGGCGGCGGCGGCGAAGGCTGCAGGGAGCGGGGGCCGCGGTGAGCCGGGCCGGGGGGTACGGGGAGCGGGGTAGCAGGCAACGGGGCCGGGGGCGCAGGGAGGGGGGCAGCGGTGAGGGGGTCGCCGGTGAACGGGGTCAGGGAGCGCGGGGCGGCGGTGAGCCGGTCGCGCGGCCCGACTCCTGGACGCAGGGCGGCTCACCTTTGCTGTGTTTCAGGTAACTGACGGCCATCTCCAGGATGTCGGCCTTCTCTAGCTTGGAGTTGGGCTGGTGGCGCGCGAACTCCTGCTCCAGCAGCAGCTTCAACTGCTCGATGCTGCTGTTGATGCGGTCGCGGCGCATCTTCTCCACCACCGGTTTCCGTAGCTGCAGGCGGGAGGAGGGGGCGTCAGCCGGGCTCGGGCCACGCCGGCGCGGGGGCCGCGGGGACCGCGCACCAAGCCGGCCGCGCACTTACTCGGTTTTTCTCTTTGGGGCTGAGCAGCTCCACGGCCACGGTGCTGGGAGCCATGCCTGGCGCGGGGAGAGGCGAGGCGGCAAGGCGGCAGGGAGCGGAGCAGGCGCGTCCCGGGCTGGCGCGGACCCCGGCCCCTATATAGGCGCGGGCGGCGGGCTGGCGCCTGGGGCCCGGGTGCCGCGGCCGTTCCCACACTCCGCGGCCAATGACGGCGCGGGCCGCACAAAGGCGCCGGCCCATTAGCGCACGCTAAATTGCCTGTGAATTGGCGCGGGCACAATGGGCGCTCCCCGAGGAGCAGGTGGGCCGCGCGGCACAATGTCCGGGCTGTGGGAACGCGCTCGCCCTCATTAGCATCCCGGGGCCTGATGCTGGGAGCCCCGCGCCTCAATATGCTGCCTTTTCCCAGGCCGCAGGGACGAGGGCGGGGGGGCAGGAAGGAGCGGCGCCCTCCCCGCCCCTGGCATCCCCAGCCTCCTTCTCTCCCTACAGCCCCCTCCCCAGCGACTCCGCGCTGCTGGCTTGCAGAGGCCAGGAGCGCAGATACCGAGAGAGCTCTAGAATGTACAAGTGTGGCAGCTTCCAGAGGGCTGGGTACCCTCCCAGGCAGGGACCTGTTGCCCTCAGGGGAGGGGGAACGGAGGAAGCAGACACAGCCACCTCCCTCTGCTCAGGTGGAAGAGGGGCTCTCAGCATTAGACCTACTGGCCTATGTGGCAAGTCCCCAGGCTGTCACCTGGGACATGTGACTTAAGAGCTGGAAAAGGTGCTGCTGCGCCTCCTAGGCTGGGCTTTGGGTCGCTTCAGGGAGCCAAAGTCCCTGAGATGCCTTCCAGGAGCTTCTGTGCCCCCTCCTCTGGGGCGCTAAGGCTTATCAGGCTGTAGCATCTGGGGTGCTCTGACCCAACAGGTGGCTGCCATGGCCCCACTCCACCCCCATCTGGATGGGAGTCTGACCCTGGCTGTCACAGTGGCTCCAGGCATGCTCCTTACAGGTGTGTGGTCACCCTTCCCATGGGACAGGGGGGAAAGCCTCAGCCACATGCTGTCCTATTCCAGCCCTGGGGGCACCTGTAAGGTCTGCTGTCCTTAAGCATTTTGCCAGTGATGGGGAAGGGGTGCCAGGAGGCAGACATGAGGCCCCTGCCTGGAGCCCACATGAATGCTGTACCAGCTCAGACCCACTAGTGGAATGGCTGATCCTGGTCCCTGGTCAGTCCAGCTGAGGGCCAGTGATGACTTGGGGGCCAGCCCCACCCTGGGTCCCTAGGGGAGTGGCTGCTTGGAGCCTCCCTCCACCCAGAACAGTCACTGTCCTCTGATTCTCTGCAGCCAGGAATCCCGTTCTGTAGGGACTGAGCGAGGGGGTGGGGCTGGGGCTGCCTTCTAGGGGCAGGGAAGGATCCAGGAAGGTCCAAGGGGGAGCAGGGCTTCAGTCTTGGGAGCCAGCAGTTGGCATCAGGGCGCATTAGCTGGAGTTCAAATCCAGGAGCACAGTTCCCTGGACAGCAGCCACGTCCGAGCGCGGCTGGGAATCACAGGGGCCTAACAAAGGTCTTGGCAGGGACTCGCAGCTTTGAGTGGCCTGCTTGGTGGACCTGCTCAAGAAGGCCACAGCACAGGAAGCCTTTGGTGACCCAGAGAGGGGCCCATCCAGGAAGCAGGAAGATAATGGGCAGGCTTGGCTTGGAGTCAGCCCAAGACAGCCCTGAGAGCCCCTGGTCACCCCTGGGATGGATTAGGTGAGGGGCTCTGGGGGTGGAAATATCAGGTGACTTTGGATTGAGATAGAAGGCAGCCCAACTTCACCCTTGGCACTTGCTTCTCCTCTGAAGCACCTCTCCTGAAGGGGACACAGGCCCAGGTTGGCTGTGGGAGGCAGGTGACCCTGAGGTTCCCGCCTTGGGCCTGGGCTCCTCTTTGAGCAGGGGGATCCCTGCCACAGATATCTGGCCATTTCTGGTTGATGCCAAAGGGCAGAGGGTACCTGGGCAAAATGGAGGTGGGTGTGTGGAGGACATGTGCTCTGTACTTTGCTCCACAGCTTATTTGGCAGCTCCCACATGCTGCAAGGGGGACCTGGTGACACTCAGCCAAAGTAGGGCTTATGCTGGGCGGCTGGCCTGCTTATGGACTCCCTGGGGGCTAGGCTGTGGGTGGAGAGCAGAGTGGCTGAGTCTCCTGTGTCCCCATTCCCACACCCTGTCAGCCCAGCACCCAGTGCCAAGGAGGAGCTTGGACAGGTAAAGGGAACGCAGGAGTAAGGGGTGGGCCCTGACTGTAGCCCCCACCTGAGGCCACGTATGCCTGACTGCCCAGCTGCTGGCAGTGGTGCCCCAGAGTCCTGCCCAGAACTGAGAGCAGCACCCAAGCTGGGACCTGTCCCCTGCCCCCGGCTTCAGAGGGGCAGTTGGCTGGGGGCGTGTGCCCTGCCCTGGCTGCCTCCCCCAAGCCAACTTTCGGCCCAGAGGAGACACGTGCCAGCAGAAGTGGTCCGGCCCCCACCACCCCAACTGCATGCCCACCTGCAGTGGGCCGGGGTGGAGGTGAGGGTGGCGGGTGGTCCATGGGGGAGCTGCCTCCTCCCTCCCTCCACCCCTTCCCCCTGACAGGAGCAGCTTTGATCCAATTTTGAGTTGTGGGAAATATGAAATGAATGGTGTTAAATCTGAGCCCGGCCGGATGAAAGGCTCGTTGGCTCCCTCCCCGCGTGTGGGCCAGATGGCAGCGCGGCCTCCGAGGCACACGCCTGGCCTTTGTGGGCCGCTTAACACTGTGAATGGGGCCAAAGTGTGGGAAAGTCGCTGGGCTCCCGGCTCACACGTCCGAGGTGAGTGGCCCAGCAGACTGGGGGGGCTGCCGAGGAGGGAGGGTTTGGGGGCAGGGGGAGAACCCAGGGCTGCTCCTGGCTGGCAGTCTTAGCGCAGAGGCAGCCCATGGTATGGAGGGGGTCAGATCTTCTGCCTTGGCAGCCCCCAGCATCTGGGGAAGAGAGAGGGGAGCTTGTCTTGCCCCCACCCTGGAGAGCTCACTAAGTCTGGGGTGGGGTATCTGGGAACAACCATTGAGACATCTTGCTGTGGATGTGGGGGCTCAGGCCAAACACACTAGCTGGGGGTGATTATGTTAGTATTCAGTAATCTAGGGCCACAACCCACACCCCAAGTCCACCCCTCCCAGGCTGACTGCAAAGCCAATAGCACCATGGGGGGGGGGGGCTTGCTCCAGGGGCATTTGCTCCCTGTGTTCAGGGAGGTCTTCTCGTTGGGAAGGCAAATGGTGCAAGCGGTGTGGAAAACAGTGTGGCAGTTCCTCCAAAGTTAAACAGAATCACCACGTGACCTGGCAATTCCACTCGTGCTCTGTACCCAAAATAATTGAAAGCGAGGTCTTAAAGAAACCCTTGAACACACACATTCACAGCAGCATATTCACAATTATCAAGAGGTAGAAACAACCTGTGTCCATCAATGGATGAATGGATAAGCTAAATGTGGTTCATCTATATGACAGAATATGATCCAGCCTTAAACAGGGAGGAGGTCCTGACACCTGTTCCAATGTGGATGGACGTTAGGACACGAAGCTGAGTGAAATAAACCAGACACAGGAGGACACATCCTATGTGATTCCACTTCTCGAGGTCCCTGGAGGAGTCAAAGACACAGAGACACAAAGTAGGAGTGTGGGGGCCAGGGGAGGGGGAAGGGGTGGGGAGTGTTTGACGAGGATGGAGCTTCGATTTGGGAAGGTGAGAACATTCTGGAGACATGGGGACAACTGTACAACAACATGAATGTCCTCAATGCCACTGAGCTGTGCACTTAAAAATGGTTGAGATGGTACTCTAATGTTATGTGTACTTTACCACAGTTTTAAAATATATATAAACAAGGAGGACTCTATGATGAAGAGCCACACAGTCACTCCCGCCCAGCCTTGTATTTGGCCCCAGGCGACTCTGCCCCGGACCTCCCAGTCCCCTGCAGGCAGGACTGGTCTGGAGGGGACACTGCCATACCCACTGGCCTCTGCCCAGCTCCAGACTGCCCCTCCACCCTGCCTGGAGCCAGATTCCCTAACAGGTTGTGCCGTCCACAGGGCTGTATGAACCCCCAGTGTCTCAGGTACAGGAGGGTTTCCTCCTTGGCATGTGGGGAGTGGGCAGGCTGGGGCAGGTAAGGAGCAAGGCTGGCCTTCTGGGAAAGCAGGGACTCCACCATCCACAGTGGTGCCCCCACATCCAGGGCCACCACAGGGACCCCAGGTTGTGCACAGGGCAGAGATGGGTGCCCCCTGGGATTGTTCTGTGCCATGGCCCTCGCCCTTGGCCCATCCAAACGCAGCAAGGGCTGTGCTGCCTCCTACTGTCTAGTGGCTTCCAGCGAGTCCCGGGCCAGCCCTCCATCACCACCTGGACCACCTGCTGTGACCCCTGAGGGAGCACCCAGGACAGCAGGGAGGCAGCCGGCTCATCTCCCCAAGTGTGAAGGGACAAGGCTGCCACTCAGTCACCCCCAGCCAGGCAGGCCCCTGAGGGCCCTGGATGGCCAGGGTCTGCAGGCTGCTGAGTCTGTCGAGGGGTGGGGAGGGCATTGGGGTCTCTCTGTGGGGATCCAAGTGGAGCTGGATGGGGATAAGAGTTTCAGTTTTTCAGCATCTACTAAGCACCACACAAGGAACAAGAATTTGCCTTCTTAGGATTGCCCAGGGAGGGGACTGTCCCTTCCCTATTTGACAGGCAGCAACCAGGGGGTCACAGAGGTTAAATCTTGCCCACGGTCCCATGAACTCAGGGACAGCTAACATGATGGTGATGGTGGTGATTCCATGTTTTTGAGCATTTATTACTAGGTACGAGGCGGGCAGAGCCCATAGGCACATCGAGAGGTTGCTGAAGCCACAAGGAGGGTGAGGGTGGGAGCTAGGACTTGGACCTGCGGAGGTGGGGTTGGGGAGGGGAAGGAGTGCAGAGTCAGGGCTGGGGGCCTGGGGCACAGACCTGAGTGGAGCCTGCTGTGGAGATGGGACTGGGGAGGGCTTCCCCCTCCCTTACCCCCGGGTCTGTGTGAGGGGGCACATTGATCGCTCCCTGGATCCCCTGGCTGGAGCCACGCTCCAGATGGCGGGTGGCCAGGACTCTGGACAAAGGGCGGCCGCAGCTCCCAGGCAAGCTGCAAGGCACGCGGACTGCCTTTGTGGCTTGAAGGCAGAGGGTCCAGAGTGTGGGAACCTCTGGCTACGTGGCCGCACTGCGGTGGAGGCGCTCTGGGGGAGGAGTGCTCTGGGGCCCTCCACTGTCTTCTGTCTTCCACCCTAGCTCCCCGCACCCCCAGAACCAGACCAGAGAACTGGGTGTGAGAGAGGGCTCTTCTCCCCTCTTCCCACTGTGGATGCTTCCCTCTCCTTCCCTGGGTCAGCAGACACCTGGATGATGCACCTGGCCCGAGAGGGGACTGAGGCCTGGCCCCTGTCCTGGGGCTGGGGCGGGGCTAAAATTGGGTTGGGAGACCTTACACGTAGGAGGTCACTTTGAGGGAGTAGTTAGCCCACCATGGAGTTACATGGAAGAAAGAATGTCCACCTGACATTAGCAGAGAGGTGGGGAGAAGCTTCCCAAATGCTGAGAGTTTGGGGTCAGAAACTTAGTTTTTCTTCTGTCTGCTTTCTTCAGATTTTCTGGAAGGAGCATCAGCTGCTTGTATAATTTCTAAACAGGTACATTTAGGCTCGCTCGGGGCCCCAGGGAACATGGGGCGTCTTGGGGAAAGCTTGAGACACTGACATTTTTCAGAAGAGCCCTGGATTTAGAGGGCTGAAGAGAAAGGTGTGGGTATCAAGGGAGGACTTCCTGGAGGAGGCGGTGCCCAAGGAGGTCCTTGAAGGGAGACTGGCTGTGTGCCTGGTAAGGAATTCTGAGAAGCTTTATCCAGGTAAAGAGATTGGGAGGATACGGACTTGGGGGTGAGCCGAAGCAGGGATGGGAAGTCTCCAGGTCTGGCTGGGGAGGCTTTCCCATGTGTGTACATGCATGCGTGCCCTGGCATGCACACCCATGGATGTGCACCCATGCCTGGGCTCTGGAGGTAAAGGGCCTGGCACTGCCCTCAGCCCCTCAGCCTGGCTCGCTTCCCTTGGTGGGTCAGTGTGTGTACGCACCTCAGGCGTCCTCTCCTCCCTCCTGCGGCTTGGCATTAGGGGCCCCAGCTGGAGGAGGACCCAAGTTGGGCTACTCTGGGTGCCCCCTCCTGAAGTAGGTGAACTCGGGGCTCTGGGTGGGTGTGGGAAGACCTTGTCTGTTAGCAACCCCCGACCTCAACTGTCTGGGGGTCAGTGCCCTCCCCAGGGCAGCACCATGCCTCACCCAGGCCTGCAGCAACATTTAGAGGCAGGAAAGATTATCCCCATCTCACAGGAGAAACTGAGGTGTTGAGAGTGCCATGGTCCACCACCACCCTTCCTGGGGCTGGGCCGTGGTGCCGGGCCACATGGCGGGTCAGCCAGCCCCCCAAGCCCAGAAGGGGCTGAGGGTTCAGGGTGACTGGGGAGGGTCCTCTCCCCAAGCACGGCACTCAGAGCTCAGGACCAGTGCTCCCGGGTTATGCTGGACCCGGGAGGTGGACTGGAAGTCCGGGGATGGCGGGCCAGGGGATGCTTTCAAAGAGCAGGAAACCCGAGGCCCGGGATGGAGGGGGCACACAGATGCCTCCTCCTGTCCCTCAGCCTGAAGCCTCCATAATAGAGGCCAGGCTGCAGAAAGGGGGCCCCCAGCCCTCTCCCCAGGGCAGTTGAGGTTCCACAGACAGCTTCTTGGCCAATTCTGGGTGCTGCTGGGCAGGGATTCCAGGGGTACCCCCTTTTGCTCCAGGACAGAAAGCAGGCTGCAGGGGGCGATTCGGGAAGGGGGGGTCCTGCCATACTCTCTCCACATCTCCTCCTCCAGTCAACCTGGAGGCTGGGCCACCCCAGCTCACAGGGCACTAAAGTAAAGCCGGCATTTCCTGAGCACCCACCGCATGCTGAGCCCCAGAGGAGAGGCTTGGCATCTAACTCTGGGATCCAAGGATGATTATTATCATGTTCATTGCACAGATGAGGAAACTGAGGCTTCAAAAGAGGAGGGGTCTGGCCCAAGGCCGCAGACTGAGCCAGACAGCCAGGGCCGTGCAGCTCCTCCTGCCCACAGGTCAGAGGAGGTGGCAGCTCCAGGGGCTGAAGCAGGAGCTGGTGGCTTTGTCTTTTGCACTCCTCTCTACCCACCCTTTGCTCCTGTTAGTTTTGCTCCTGTGCCCTAAGGCCGCAGAGCCCCTGCCCAAGCCTGCTTCTGGGGGTCAGGCTCTCAGCCCCAGGCTCAAAGTTCTCCAGGCTGGGTGCCCAGAGAACCACTGAGACCCCCATCCAAAGTGGGGTGGTTTCCAGGGGCACTGCTGGGGTCACAGACAGTGCCCTTCTCAGCTCTCACCCCGGGTGCTGGGTGGGACCAAGTTGCCCATCCTGTGGTGGGGCAACTCTGCAGCCAGCTCCCAGTTTCTGGGCTCTGTACTGCCCCTGTCTGTGTAGACACAGACCCCCCCCCACCCCCCACCACCCAGAAGATGGTCTCCTTCCCTTTGGCATTTCAGTAGTACACTGAGGGGAGCTGGTTTTGGGGGAGGAGGGACTGACTGGGCACAGAGTGTGTCCAGGCCGAGGCTGGGCTCTGCCCTTGCCTTTTGTGCCTCGATTTAGGGCTTTCTAATAGGATGGGCTTTCTCTGCCAAGACCACCTGAGGCAGGGGACCGGCTCCAGGTTGCTGGAGCTAACTGAGGGTGGCCAAAGAGGGGCTGGGCCAGGTCATAAACCTGACAACTGGATCAGATTCTGGGATCCCAGAGCTTGGACCCTCCCCAGAAGTTGCCCTTGGATGGCTGCCTGGCCTCCTCCACCCCTTACCCCCTTTTCTCATCTCATCAAGGTTATGCTCTATCCTGGGGTTGAAGCAAGGTGTCCAGAGATCGGAGGGACCCCCTGCATTCCATGAGGGGGTGGGGGGGTCAGCCAGGGACTGTAGATTTGGGGACTCCCTCCCCCGGATTTTGCGGACCAAACAGGCCCCAGGTTCCCAAAAGAACTGCCCGGCAGACTTGACAGACAGGAGCACAGACCAAGGGCTCCATCAGCCCCTACTTCCCGGGCTTCAGTTTTCCAGGTGTAAGGTGGTGGTGGTGGTGGGGGCGGGGGGGGGGGGCACAGGGGGGTAGCCACAGAGACGCGTGGAGGTGGGCGGTGGGAAAGTGCGGGAGCCGCGCGTCTCACGGCGCCTAGGGATTAGGGGCCGCGCGGGCCCACGTGGCCGCGCCCCGCCCCCGCCCCGCGAGGCCAGGGCAGGGCCAGGTCGCTGTCCCCAGCTGGTTAAAAACCCCGCGGTGTCAGAGAGCAGCTCGTTCCCAACCTCTGAAAGGCAGACAAGCCCTTTATTGCTCTATTATAACGCGGAGCCAGATGGTCTTTTGGGAGTTGCCCCCCCTCGCCCCCCGCGGCCGCCCTCATTCATTCAGGGGCAGACCCCGGCGCTAATGCCGCCGGGAGGCTGGGGGCGGGGGGAGCAGGCACGCTTCCGCGGCCGCCGCGCAGTGTGGGAACCGCCCGGCAGTGCGGACCCACAGCCCGCCCGCGGGGAGGTGCACGGATGGGCACGCACGGAGCTCCCGCGGGGCTGCTCGCCCGTGGAGAGCTCGAGGGCCGGGCTGGGCGGAAGGACTCCTGGCGGCCCTCACCGGGTAGCCTGAACCCTACCGTGCCTCAGTTTCCTCATCTGTAAATCAGGGAGGATGCCTGCGCCCACCTACTAGGTTTTGGAGTGCTGAACAGGGGCGGGCCGCGGCCTTCCGCCATTTTTCATGCCTTCCGAGAAGAGCGCTGTTACATGTTTAAATCCTTGAAAAAAACATCCGAAGAAGAGAAATATATTTTGAGACACGTGAAAATGAGATGCAATTCAAATTTCAGCATCCAGAAATAAAATATTACTGGACCACAGCCAGGCGATCCCTCTGCTATTAATATGAGGAGTGCTGTTCTCTTGGATGGAGGCAGACCCGAGTGGGTGAACCACAGACCCCTAAACCCTGACATATTTACTGTAGGGCAGGTTCGCTCACCTGCAGTCAGGAACGGCACCCACCACACGGTTGCTGTGTTAACTGCTATTCTTAGCCGTTCCCCCAGCCCCAGCTCAGGGATAGGTCTTGCCCACCCCTCCATCCCTCTTGCTTCTGGGGCTGGTGTGGGAGCTCCACTCAGAGGGGATACCTTGCTGAGGGTGAGGGTTTTCATGGCCACTGTGCGTGCCAGGTTCCTCTGTCCATGGGATTCTCCAGGCAAGAATACTAGAGTGGGTTGCCATGCCCTCCTTCAGGGGATCTTCCTGATTCAGGGATCACACCAGGGATCGAATTCCAGTCTCTTAAGTCTCCTGCACTGGCAGGCAGATTCTTTACCACTAGTGCCACCTGGGAAGCCCTCATGCCCATTGTACAGGTAAGCAAACTGAGGCCCAGTTTGTGGCTAAGACCAGACTGGATCCTGGGTTAGGGCAGATGGGGCAGCAGAAAGCACCACAGTGGTCACTCAGCTCCTAGACCCCACTTGCATGTCTTCCACTGCCTGGGGGGGATCTTCCCCTTCATACCCATTGGGAGGACTCCATGCCACCCAGCACAGGTGCTGTTGTGCACCACAGAGAAGATCTGTTTTGTGCTAAAAGCACCCAGCTCCACCCCGCGCCCCCTGCCCGGGCTAAAGTTAGTTTTCACATGGCTACCTCCATGGGCTCACTGGGGGCCTTAGGCTGGCTTGTCCAACCCCTTCCTCCACCGGCAGCCCAGATCTGGGCCTCAGTGTCCCAACTGATGGTTGGATTGGTCTAGCTGATCTGTAAGGCACTCACCTGCCTTGTGCTTAGGTCACTGGGGGCTTGAGGGATGGGAAATACAGGGGTCAGCAGCTCAGAGGAAGGGGGCTTTGGGCAGGCCCACTGGGGCCTGCCTGTTGTTGGATCAATTATGGGGGGATGCCAAGGAGACCTGCAATTCTGGGGCACTGAGTTTGGAAATCCGTTCTCTTTGCCTCACTGGGTTGACCCAGCCCCATCCCCCTACCCTATGATGACTGAAAGGAGAAAAGAATCCAGCTCTGCAGGTACTGTCCCAGCCAGGACCCTCTGCTCCCAGGTATTATGGGGATCACAGATGTGAGGCTCCACATCCTTCTTGGTCATTCCTCCCTGATCCCTGGACCCTCAGTTCCTTCCTATTGCCCCCACAGGACCCCTGTCCTGATGCCAAACTACTTCATCAGCATTCCCTGTGGGTACCTGCTGGCCCCCACCTCCTGCAGACCCAACATTATAACTGGCAGTCAGAGCCCAATGCCAGGGGCTCCAGGCTCATTGAGGGGGTCCCTCAATGAGGCTCAGCAGTGGCCCAGGGCACACTTGGTGCTCCCTGAGCCACTAGGCTGGGGAGTCTCCTTGGACCCACTCAGTGGGGCAGGGGACACGATGCCTGGTTCACAGGTGAAGGCAAGTGTGGCCAAACCAATCTTGGGCTCCTGGCCAGCCAAAAGCTTAGCGGAGGGGGCAAAATCAAGCCTGCCCACTCCCAGCTACTTAAAGTGGTGGTTAAATGCCAGGCAGAGTGCCCAGAGCCTGGCCATGAGGTCTCCGCTCAGGTAGAGGAGAGGCCTCCCTTCTCTGGTTGTCCCTGGGTCTGGCAATGACCCCATCTTCGGTGTCCTGCCTCTAGCCTCTGGGACTCAGACGGCTCCTGGTCTCAATCACAGGTGTCCAGCAGGCGACCCCCTGGTTTCACCCAGTAGCTCTGGGCCCCATGGGGCAGCTGCCACCTACCCTGGAGCTCCTCGGTTTCCCTGCGTGTGGAACAAGACAGGGGGAACCCCAGTGGTCTCGCTGGCTCTGTGGACCCCCTTCGTCAGATGCTACTTGAGAAAGCCGGGGGGCCTGTGGACAGGGGGCCTGTGCTGCCCAAGCCTGATGCCGGCTCTTGGCTCTGGGGCTTTTTCTGAGCAGCCGCCCCGCAGCCCTGCCCACCCCCAGTCCGCGGGAATTTGGGTGGGAGGCCCGCTCCGGGTGGCTTCCCACACCCCGCCCCCTGCTGGGGACATTCATCCAGCACAAAAGGCGCGTGGCCGGCGACAAACTCATTCACACGGGCCGCCAGGCTTTGTGTGCGGGGCTGCGGACCCAGAGGCCATCTGGGGAGCAGTCGTCCCAGCAGGGCGGGGCCCCGGGCTGCCTTTGAAGGTTAAGGAAGCAGCAGCGGCTGGAAGGCCACACATCTGGCCTGGCATCACCTTCCTGTCCCACAGCCCCCAGGGTCTCCCATGCATGCCCCAGCCTGGCACTGCTAGGATGACGAGGGGGCAAGGGGGATGTCTGCCTCCCCTCCCCAGCCCTTAGGATTGCTACCCTTTGGATGCACCCATCAGAGAGCCTCTGGGGGCAGCATGGCCTCAGGACAGGGCTGTGGGCTCAGGACTCAAACCCAGGCACTGCGACTACTACTACCACTTAGTAGTGGACCTCAGTTTCTTCATCTGTAAAATGGGACTAACAACAGCCCACCGCAGGACCATGCTGAGGACGAAGGGAGGGGATAAAGGCAGACTATTCAGGTGGCCATGCAGGCGCTGCTGGTACTAATGCCTTTGTTCCCACCCACCCCACTTGGTTCCATTTCTTGGGTTGGTGATCCCTGCCCACATCTGGGCCACATGAAAGCCACCTGATGGAACAGGAAAAGGCCAGGTGCAGGGCCAAGGAGCACCCAGGATGATGTGACCTCAGCAGTAGGGGGCTGGTCTGTCCTCTGTCCAGTAGAGCACAGGTGGGCCTGCCTCCGTCTCAGGATTCCAAGCAATTCCGGGGAGAAGCCACATGTCCTGCTCAGTCTGCATGCCATAGGCACTAAGTAAGTGTGCCCCACTCTCCCCATTCAGGCCCCCTGACCTCCACCCTGGGCCTGCCCTGAGTCAGCCCAGGGTGGGCACAGCCCCAAGCATACCCTTCTGCTGACTAGCCCCTGAAGGGCCAGGGACCTGGACAATCCGAGGGGAGAGCCCGAGGGGCAGGGTAGGGGGCTCCCTGAAAACTCCACCTCATGTGGCAGGAGGTTCTGAACCTGGCAGCTGGATGGCTGGGGGCAGGGAGCGGGGCGTCAGGGTTTCGCCCCCCCCCCCGCCCCCGCTCAGGGATCCTTCCTGTCCAAGGGGCTGTGGGGCCAGGGCTTAGCGGACAGGACCTCTGCGGAGGCGCCCTGCCCCCACCCCCGCTGGGAGGGATGTCCTTGAGAGGGTGTCCTGCAGGCCCCGAGATAATCCCTGCCTTTGAGAGGCTGTGAGAGGCTGGCCGCGGACTTTCCCACAGCCCCACATAAAGGCCGGCCGCCAGCTGCTCTCCCACAAAAGGCTCCCAGCCTTTCAGGGCCCGGCTGCGGGCGGGGTGAGCAGAGGCGCAGTGCAGCCTACCTGGCCACCCCCAGGCAGAGCTCATGACCATGGGGGTGGTGCCTGCCCACTGACCACCGGGGGCTGGGAGGTCCCTGGGCCTGGGAACTTGGGAGAGCCCTATGGGGCCACCAGGCCAGCCACCCGCCCCTCTCCTCCCTCTGCTGGAAGCTGGCATGGTTCTCGGGCCTGTCACTCATCCTTGGCCTCCTCCCTCGGACTGGCACACTCCCACTGCCGTGCCTGCCTCGCCACTGGGCTGCCCTCTCCCACTCCCCCGCTGGCCTCAGGACACCCATCACCCGCTGGCATGTTGCCTTGCTGCTCTCACCTCCTTTTTACTTAGACACCCTCACCTGCCCCAATCCCATTTTGCCACACCATGCAGGTGACAAGAGGGAGACATGGTGAAGGCAGAAGGCTGGGCACAGCCTCCACCTTGACCTCAGCTTCCTCATCTAAGATGGGGGATAGCACTGCCACTTCCCTGGGCTGGTGTGAGAGCCCCCTAAATTCAGGTGTTTCAAAATGCCAAGTCCTGGAGGAAGCAGGGGGTGGGGTAAGGGAGGAGGGGAGGCAGGGTACCTGGCCTCAGGAATTAACTGCCCAGAGCACATCAGACAAGGACCAGCCTGGGGAGGCCAGGGGAGCTTCCTGGAAGAGGTGGCAGCTGGAGGCTGGCTTCTCAAAAGCAAGGAGGAGTGTGGGAACTCCTGGGGGCAGAGGCAATGGCCTCTCGGTGCAGCCCAGCTGGTCGGACCCTTTTCTGATTCAGGCCATGCCTCCATGGGGCTCCACATTTGGGGGACCCTGCACCAATTGCCGCCCAGTGAGGATGGCCTTCTCCAGAAGGTCCCCTGACTGGGAGAGCTCCTGGTCAGGTGTGAGCCACTGGAGAGGTTCATAGGAGGGACCAAATGTGTCACCAGTGGACAGACAGTGACCAGAATGTGGCCACTGGGGACGCCTGTCCTCAGTGTCTGGGAAGGAACTGATCCGTATGCCAAGACCCCAGGGAGGGACACTTTGCCTGGTCCTGAGTCCTCCTGTAAGGCTGCTGCCGCTGGGGGCCGGGCCATGGGGCTTTGAAGACTGGTATCAGGAGCAGAGATATCCAGCTTGGGCCCACGTGTCCTCCAGCGCCCCGCCCACACCCCCACCTGCTGGGGGCGGAGGCACTTCCTTACCCCAGCCAGCGGCCTCTGGCGTCCGAGCTTCATCCAACTCCGGCCTCCGATTGGCTGCTGAGTGAGCCTGGGGAGGTGGGGAAGCGTGACCGCCCTTGGGCCCCCTGCCCTCGTCCCAACCCGGTCCCATAAAAGCACCGCCACTACCGCCTTCCTGCCGCCCTCCTGCACCAGGCGCCCCAGCCCTTGGCATGACCCCGTGAGTACCCTCAGAGTGAACCTTGACCCGGGTCTGGAGAGACTGCAGCGCAGGGCGTCCCTGGGGGTTCCTGCAGGGTCCAGCGGACGCCTCGCGCTACCGCTCTGTTCTCCCTCCTGTTAGGCGCCGTCAGGTCGGAGCCCGGGAAGGACGTGCTGGAGACGGCGGTGGCACCATCCCTGGTGCGCTTTGGGTCCGTCCTGGCGAGGGTCGCGGAGGGGTGTCACCCAAACCCGGAGGTCGGGCCCCAGACAGCCCTCGCTGCCCCCGCGCAGTCCCCAGCTGGGCTCACTCTCCCTGACACTGTTCACACTGCGGATGGATCCAGGGAAAGCGTGACCTGCGGCCTCCGAGAAGCCTTCCGGGCCTCCCCTGCACCAAGTGAGGATGGAGACCTAGGTGGAGCTGAAGGGCGACTTGCGGAAGAACCGCTGCCCCCCGCCGCCCGGGAGCCGCACGCGAAAAGCACTCCCCTCCCTCTAGGGTGCGGATGAGGCCCAGGTCGGGGCTTAGCCGTGATGGCCAGGTGCAGTGCTCCTCCCGAAGAAGGCAATGTGGATTCCCCACCCCACCCCCCCCCCGCCGCTTTTTCCGCCAAGGCCGAGCAGCCCGACCTGCCACTGTCCGCTGTGGGCTGTGCCGAGGCCTTCACCTTGAAGAGGAGTCCTGGGGACAAGGGTTTTGTATATTACAAAGGCGGTAAATGATCAAGTTTGTCCACGGCAGGGAGTGGGGTGGGGCCGGGGCGGGTGTGCCTGGTCATCCCAGCGGGGCCCTGCAGCTCCACCTCTCCTTCTTTCAGGCTGGGAGAGGACTGGATGCTTTATGTTAGAGAGGGAGTGAGGTGGTGGTATGCTGTGTCCTTGAAGGGTGTGCCCACCTGCTGGACATCAGTGGGCTAAGGGGCACGTGCCATCTCCGTGGCATACAGGGGTATGCGTTGCAGAGGCGCAGGGTTCATACCATGTGTGTCTCAGCACTGGACCACGTGGAGCTTGAATAAAGGTCCTGGTCTGCAGACTCCACCTGAGTCTCTGCCCCACCCTCAAGGGGACCACCCCCCTTGAGATTCAGGGTCCCTGCCCAGGGCATGGGGAGGGGTCTGGACCTCCAGGGGTGGGGCATTGTGCCAGGGTGTCCTGGGCTGGATCCCTGTTCTGCTGACCTCTTCCCTGGAACAGTGGTCATTGCTCAGTGCTTTAAGCCTTTAAGGACAAAGAAGACCCTCTGTCTTCTGGGGCTGCTCTGAGCCAGGCCTCCTAGGGGGAGCCTCCTGTCTCTGTGAGCTCCCTATGGTGCCCACGATGTGGGTTCTGAGCCAGGGCGACATTGTCCCCAGTTCACAGCAGAGCATTCCTAGTGTGACCCAGCTGACCCAGGGACCCTGACAAGGACGCACTGGGAATTGGGTGGGGGTGGGCTGGCCGTAACCTCCCTCCCTCCCATTCTGCCCCTGCAGTGGCTGGCCAACGTTACTGAGCAGAGCAAGGACTGGGGCTCCCCCAGGTACCTCTTCGTGGAGCCCTCAATCTTGCCCCCATCTGTTCCCCACGATTAGAGCCCCCTCCTCCCTTGGTGGCAAGGCTGAGAAAGTCACGGGTCCTGGGCCCAGCCTGTGTCCCGCACTGAACCGGGATGGGAGGGGACGCGGGTTCACAATCTTAAAGGGAGTGTGGCCCCAGGTTCCTTCCCCCGCCCGCCTCTCCGTGCTCCTTGACTAAAGTCCATCCAGGAAAGACCGGGGCACAGATCTGGGGTTTGCTGCCCCCTGGTGTCTCCTGGCCTGGTCCTGCCGCCTGGCGTTTTCCAGAAGGGAAGGGGCTCCGAGTTCCCTCGCTTCTCAGCAGAGGTGGAGGTGGAGGGTCCCTGGGCCCAAGCCTGCCCCAGGCCCGGTGCGGACGGACAGCCAGAGGCCGCCCCCGCCTGGGCGGGACTTCAGTCAAGCTCTGGAAAAGGGGTGAGGCTATGCGGAGAGCAAGCGGGAGTCAGAGAAGGTGGTCAGCGGGCAGAGGTGGTGACCACAGCAGCGGGCAGCAGCCTTGTGGATGGCACTGCTGCCTCTATGCCTGGAGTGGCTCCAGATGGTGGGGTTGTAAGCCATCCCCCACCCCTATGAAGGTTTCCATCTCTGAGCCCCCTGCTCCACACTCAGGGCTCCAGTTATTCCCCCTACCAGCAGGTCACTCCTCTGAGGGAGGGGGCAGCCACCGATGGGCCATCCCTCTGCCCCATTCCCCAGCATCCAGTAGGTGTTTAATAAATGTGGGTTACACAGAGCTTGGCTTCCTGGAGGCCTGAAGAGCCTGGACTCAGTGTAAGGCCCGCTGGCTCAGAGCCCTCCAGTTCCCCTATCAAAGGCGGGCAGAGACCCTCAGCTGTGCAGCGGGTGACTGCCTGGTCCCTGGGCCCTGGAGGGCCCCCCTCCCCGCCAGCCTATCTGGGGACCTTGGCTCAGGGGCGGGGCTGGGGCCGTGGACACGGTCCTCTGCTTCCGGGTCAATTGGGCAGTTGGTTAGCGTGGCTGGCTGGCGAATCCAGGGAGCCAATCTGTCACGTGTCAGATATCTCAGCAGCAGAATGTGGGGGATAGGTTGACCATGTCCATGTCACTGGCAGTGGAGACTCAGGGCTGACTCACAGTGCTGCTCAAAAGGGCAAGAAAGCACGAGTTGGGGGTGGGGAGCCTCTCACCAGGCTGTGGCCACACAACATTCCCCTCATGTCCCAGGTTTTCTTTGTGAAATGAAGCCTGTGACCACGTTGAAACAAAGGAGACAGGCCGGGGTGAGCATCTTTTAAATGTCCTGATAACAGTTCAGGGGAAGAATATGATCATGGTTCACATTTAAAAAGGAAACCATAACTCTTGAAGGTGGACAACACCAGCTCCCAGGCCCTGGGGCCCCACCCTCCAGCGTCACCTCCTGGAGGCAGTGGTTCCTTTTTCTGGCCAAGGAAGGAAGCTGGAGCAACACCCCGGGGTGGCATCTCAAGGTGCAGGGTCCATGGCCCACGAGCCTGGCTACCTGTTGGCCAACTCTTCCTGCGTGTAGGTGCAGACCTTTAGTTCACATGCTTCCTTATTTATATTCTTTTAGTTGAATGCTTTCTTTGGAGATAATTCACAAGGAATTGTGCAAAACAACACAGAAGGAGCTCATGCACCCTTCACCATCAGTAACACTTCACAAAACTATAGTGCAGGGGGACTTCCCTGGCTGGCCAGTGGTTAAGAATCCATGCTTTCATTGCAGGGGTGAGGGGGTGTGGGTTTGATCCCTGGTCTCGAATGCTGCATGGCACGGTCAGGGGTGGGGAGACCAACTATAGTACAGGGATCAGACTGGGGGTGCTGATTGGGTCCAGATATAGAACATTCCAAAACTGTGCGAGGATCACTCCTGCTTTCTTTGCAAACAAAACGTTGTTGAATCATTAATTTCAGATTGTGATAAAACATACATACATACTACAAGTTACCACCTTAGCCGTCTCTAAGTGTGTAATTCTGCAACCTTAAGGATATAAATATTGCTGTTCAGCCATCAGGACTATCCGTCTCCAGAACTTTTTCATCATCTCCATAGAAAGTCTGTCCCCATTAAGCACTCACTCCCCTTTCCCCTCTTCACCTGCTATCTCTGTGGACTTGGCTGCTCTAGACGCTCATGTGACTGGAGTCATTCGGTGCTTGTCCCTTGACGTCAGCTTGTCACGTAGCATCATGTCCTCAAGGTTCATCCACACTGTGGCAGGTGCCAGAGCTTTATCCCTTCTTCTGGATGAATAACCCTCCCTTGTATGGGGGTGCCATTCTTCTGTGGCTGGACTCCCGGGTGTCTTCCACCTTTTGGTGACAAAGGTGACTAACTCTGCTGTGCCACGTGAGTGTACAGAGTGCTGGACATGGCCCCTGGGGGCAGGACTAGACCTGATTCATTTCTGAATCCCACAGTCCAGGGCTGACTAGTGGGGGCCCATTGTGGAGGGTAGGAAGTGGGGGGTGCAGCAGGCAAGGAATACCTGGCAAGACTTCCTTCTGGGGACAGTATGGGGCCCCCAGGGCTGTCCTGGTCACCTGGCCTTGACCAGCAGTGAATGTTAATCCATATCCTCATCAGCTTTTTTCTCTTAAAAGTGAAAATGCAGTTCCAAAAACTCACAGCCCGCAGAAGAGGATAGAGGAGAAAGTGGAGGTTGTCTGTGGCAGCCCTTCCTCCTCCCCCCACACTCCTATCCCTCCATCCCCCATCCCCAGATCCAGAAGCTTTATCAGGCAAAGGGGCCCATGGTGGGTGCCTTCCCTAAAAAACGGTGTCCCCACACAGGGGGATTTGGTGAGGAGTTTTACAACAGTGGTTCAGGGGTGGGATTGCTAATAAGGATCAGGGTGCGGGCAGGGCCTGCACTCCTTTAATCTGGCATCAGTTGCTCTCCTCCATTGTCCCCTTCCTTCCCTGATTAGCAACTGTCTGAAACTGCTCTTTGGAACTCAGGGAAGGTCATGGAAGCTGGAATCTATTCCTTACAAACAAGAAATGGTGGACACAGAAAGTCTTCCATGCCTGGGAGCCCCAGAGGCTCTGATAGGTTTCACTGTCAGGGACACGGTAAGTCGATGATGGAGCATCTCAGTACATCCTGCTGAGTGGGTGGAGCGAGGCTGGAACTGAGGCTGAGGAAGGAAGGAGCAGCAGTCAATGCATCAGCAGGGTCACTTCTGTGGCCTGACTGCAGTTGCGTTCCGTCCACGGTCCGACCTGGTCGGCGTGTCTTTGTGGGCATTGGCTGTGCTGTGATGTTCTCTCAGTGAACAGCGAGGTGGGGAAGCGGCTCTCCTCGACCTCACTGTTGCCCATCGGGTTTGTTCTGAGTCTCTGCTCCGTGCCAGGTGCTGGGGACACAGACAGCACTGAACGAGGGGGAAAGTTTGTGACCCTTGGGAATTGCATTCTGCTCCTCAACTGTTTGCCCTGAAACCCATCTACTCTGGATTCATATGTTGAAGTTCTGACCCCCAGCGTGACTGCATCTGCAGACAAGCTCTCAGGAGGTGGGTAGAAGGGAGGGGCGCTGGTCCCAGGGGACTGGCGTGCTCCTAAGAAGACAGACATGGGGGATGTGGGTGAGGACATGGCAAGAAGGCGGCCATCTGCAAGCCAAGGAGGGAGGCCTCAGGCCAACCCTGGACACCTTGATCTCAGACTTCCAGCCTCCAGACCTGTGAGAAATGAGTTTTTCTTGTTTGAGCCCTCCAGACTCAGGTACATTGCCATGGCAGCCCTCACCACTAGCCCTGCCCCCTTCCAGGGAGGCCCCAGCCCCATTCAAGCATCCCTGATCTCTGTCACTCGTGGTGACGTCCGCCTGCTCCCAGATTTCACATCAGTGCAGTCATGCAGCCTGGCTCTTCATGCAGCATAGTGACTGCAGGGTTCCTCTGATGCTGTGTGCACCAAGACTCATTGTCTTATTGCTGAGTAGGGTCCCACTGTACGAATATGCCACGCTTTATGTGTCTACTCATCTATCTGGATGGTGTGCTGCTCTTGGTTATTACTGGGAAAGCTGCTCTGGACTTCTGTAAACAAGTTCTGGACGTGTGTGCAGGCTAGGTCGCTTCAGTCGTGTCTGACTCTGCCACCCTATGGACCGTATGTCGCCCTCCAGCCTCCTCTGTCCATGGGATCCTCCAGGCAAGAATACTGGAGTGGGTTGCCATTTCCTCCTCCAAGGGATCTTCCTGACCCAGGGATTGAACAAGTGTCTCAGGTCTCCTGCATCGGCAGACGGGTTCTTTACCACTAGGAACCACCTGGGAAGCCCTCTGGTGTGGACACGTCTTCTCATTTCTCTTCCCTATTTACCCAGGAGGGGAATTGCCTGGTCCTGTGTTAGGTGTGTCTGTAAGTTCCTAACAACTTGCCAATCCGTGGTCCAAAGTGGCCGTTCCATGTTCCATTCGTCCCTGGGAGTGTTGAGATTCCCAATGGCTCTGTGTGCTCGTCAGCATTTGGTCAGATGTTAATCTTGGCCCTTCCGTTGGTTTCACTTTGCGTTTCCCTGTTGACTCATGATGTTGCACCGCTTTGCCAGTGCTCTCTATTCATCTTATTGGGTTTGAAGGATTATTCGAATCTCTGCAAATTGGATTGTCTTACTGTAACAGTTCCCTGGTGGCTCAAATGGTAAAGAACCCGCCTGCAATGCGGGAGACCTGGGTTTGATCTCTGGGTTGGGAAGATCCCCTGGAGGAGGGCATGACAACCCACTCCAGTATTCTTACCTGGAGAATCCCCATGGACAGAGGAGCCTGAAGGGCTACAGTCCTTGGGGTCGCAAAGAGTCAGACATGACTGAACGACTAAGCGCAGACCCTGTAACAGTTATATCTTTTGGCTCCAAGATATTAATGTATGTGATGTATTTTTTCCCTGCAGGTGGTTTGCCTTTGCTCCAGCCCCTCTACAGGTTGGGCCATGGCCATCAGTGTCACCACCCCCTCCAGATCTCACCAAGAGTGGACCCGGTCACACTGCTCAGCACACATCCGTCCTCACTGTACACCTTTCTCACCTTGTCCCCCGGACTCCCAGGGCTCCTGTTCATCCTTCAGAGCCCTGCCTGGCATCTGCTGCCCAGAAGTGAGCCTTCAGCGCATGAAGCTACTTTGGCTTTTTAAAAAATTTTATTTTTTAAAAAAGATTTACTTATATTTTTGGCTGTCCTGGGTCTTTGTCGCTGGGCACCGGGTTTGTCTAGTTGCAGCGAGTGGGGGCTACTCTACTTGCTGTGTGAGGGCTTTCCATTGAAGCGGTTTCTCTTGTTTTGGAGCATGGGCTCTAGGTGCCCGGGCTCAGTAATTGTAGCTCGTGGGCTCTAGAGCTCAGGCTCAATAGTTGTGGCACCTGGGGTTAGTTGCTCCACGGCACGTGGGATCTTTCCTGACCAGGGATTGAACCTGTGTCTCCTGCTTTGGCAGTGGACTTTTAACCACTAGACCACCACAGAAGCCTTACTTTGACTTTTAGACTTGGCTTCCTCACTAGACTATGAGCCCCAGGAGGCCATCCAAGGCCTTGCAACCCAATGCTTGAGTGTGGTGGTGAAGGGGTGGGGCAGGGGGAGGATGGTCCAGCCAGCAGTGCGGCTCCCCATTCAGGCTTTGACTCACTGATGCGTGTGGGTAATGTCGGAGCAGTCCAAGAGCAAGTTGGAAAAAAATTTCCAGACACAGAGCATTTCAGAAGGGAGTGAGTTTATTAAGAACAAAGAGCAGAGATAATGTGTGCACTGCAAGCACAGTGGGCTGACCTCCTGACAAACCAGGGAAAATGGACAGTTTTTGTGGGTTAATAGCCAATTGTTATAACAAAATTCTGCTGGATGGTTGGCGTTAGGTGATTGGTTAGGGAGCTACAGGGTGCTTACTGGAGTGGATCTTTGCCTAATGGGGAGTCAGGAAGCTCCTGAGTGATCATCAGGGGCTTTTGGCAACAGTTACAAAGGGGCTCAGTCAGCTTCAGAGGTGACCTTGGTTCTGGGCTCTGCTTCTGTGGCCTTGGGGGCGGGCCTCAACAGGTAAGTCCTGCTCCTTGCTGTGCCTCAATTTCCCTACCTGCCCAGCATGGGCAGGGTGAATGAAATGATCTCTGAGGATGTATCAGATGTGGGGGGGGATTCAAGATGTTGGGGTAGTCCCATCTGGAGGAACACCCCAGGAGATGGGAGGACAGTGAGGGTGTGGGAGGGAGCAGAGGAGGTGCTAGCACCCCAGACCAGGCCATAGGCCCCTGACGTACTATTGGGGTTCCAGAATGTTCTAAAGCACTCCTCAGAGTCCATCATGGCTGAGCCAAGGCTTCAGGGGGGTGCGACCTTCACTGGAAACCCCCAGGTGCCTGCAGGCAGCAGGGAGACAGTGTCTGTGTAAATAGTGGGGCAGGAGCCCAATCTGATGTACCCTCCCAGGGGGATGAGAGCTGTGTTGGTGGGCGTCTCACAGGGGCTCCCAAGCTGCTGGGTTGAATGCCCTCCACGCTGCCTCCAAGCCCTGGAGTCCGTGGGGCTGGAGGCCGGGCTGGGGGCCAGCTCTGCCTCTGAGCTCTGGGAAGCTTTGCAGAACAGGAAGGCGGTCAATCCCTGCCTCACCCTCATGACTGAAACCCTGCCGTATCCCAGGTTCTCCTCCTCAGGCTCCCCTGGAAATGGAAGTTGGTGGTGACCATGAGCACGTGGTGGCTGCTAGCCAGTTCTACCAGCAGAACTCCTGCCTGGGGAGAGCTGGGCAAAAATGGCTGACCCATGTGCCTGCAGCTTGGGGATGTGACCTTCCCGTGGAGTCCTGCCCTCCCAGTGTCCTGCTCTGTGGGAAGCGGGGCTCCTCACACCCTCCTTCTGCAGCCCAGAGGTCCCTGTCCCCAGGCCTGCTCCCTGTCCATCTAAGGACTGCTGAGGCACTGAGAAGCCTGGGTGGGGATAGCCCCAAGACCCACTGAACGGGAAGATCGGGGTTCAGGTCCGAGCACAGGTGGCCAGGATTGCGGGGGAGAGTCTGGGCGAGGCCTTTCCCTTTCTGAGCCCCATCTCCCTTTCAGCTACGTGGAGCAAAACTGTCAAGCCCAGCCCTTTTCCAGAGACAGGTGGGGGTGGACACAGTGGGGAGCCCCTGTGGTCATCAGAGATGGCTCAGTACACCCTGCTGCAGCTCACGGGTCCTCCGGTGGTCGGAGAGGAGCCACCCTCTGCAGAGCTGAGGGAAATGGGGTAAACAGCCAGAACTACAGCCTGGCAGAGGTGGGGACATGCACTGGGCATGCTGCATGGGGGCTGCTGGTGCTTCTCTGGAGGACTGGTTACCGTTTCTGCAGAGTCTGAGACTGGTAAGGGGGAAGCCAAGCTGAGCTCTTTGGTGGGCTCAGTGTTGTGGGGAGCAGCAGGTGGGCTCTCTGGGGGTCAGAGCAAGGGGAGGGGCAGATGACCTTTGGGGGTCACCTGCTTCTATAGGAACGCTAATGCATGAGGGAGGGGCCAGGAAGCGGGTTCACTGGGTGAGGCAGGGGGAGGATCTGTGATTGTGGGGGGCCTCACCTCCCCACTTATGTGCCCCTCCCCTTGTGGCTCAACCAGTAAAGAGAGTTTCTGCAATGCAGGAAACCTGGGTTCAATCTCTGGGTCGGGAAGATCTCCTGGAGAAGGGCATGGCAACCCACTTGGTATTCTTGCCTGGCAAATCCCATGGACAGAGGAGCCTGGTGGGATATAGTCCATGGGGTCGCAGAGAGTCAGACATGACTGAGTGACTAACACTCACTTTCACTCTCCCTCCTTTGGCTGGTCAGCTCCTGTCGCCCACACAGGCTGCACCCCCCCCAGCCTGACATTGGTCTCCCCACTGGTCTCTCCCCTGAGCATAGCCGCACCTGACTCTGAGCTGCTCCACCGGCAGCTGTGGGCCCAGGGGACACTGGGGAGTGGGGAGCAAGCCCTTCCTGCCTCAGGTGACCCCTGTGTGGCTTTCCAGGGCACTGTAGCCGGGGTCTGAAGGGTCCTGAAGGGACATGGAGCTCTACGAGGTAAGGTCCACACTCTGGTGCCCGGGGCCCAAGGCTGACACTGGGAGCCTGGCGAGACCCCGAGGCTCTGCCTGTCTCACCAGCCAGCCCTGTCTCCACTCCTACCTCTTGGGTGCACCCCAGTGACCCCCTCTCTCCCCAGTCCCAGCCTGGGCCATGTCCCTGTCCTGACCTCACTTGGCCTCTGTCCCCCAGAATCCAGATCTCCTGGATTGACCCACGTTGCTGATGCCCAGTCCCCCTGACCTCCGGAGAGCCAGACCCACCCTCAGCAGAAGACCCCTCTGTGGGCCCCTTCCCAACAGCTCCACTCAGGGGTCTCAGGTGACCCCACTGCAGGTAAGGGTGCTCCCTGGCCTGGCTGCACTTGGCTGGAATGTGCCTTGGGGTGGGGCCCTGTGGCTGGCGCCCATCTCCACCCCCAGCTGGCAGCCGGTCCTGGGTGATAAGCCTAGATACTCCTGCAGCCGGGTGGAGACCACCTGCTCCTGGCCAGTGTGGCTCCCCTGCCAGTCCAGCTGTCACTCCTCAGGGAGGCCCCTGACAGCCAGGCAGAACCTGCTCTGGAACTAGGACCCCCAGCGGGGCTTCTCCCAGCCCCTGGCCCAGAGCAGTCTCTCTCTTTCTGGCCGGGCCTGCTGGGCCCCAGGCCCAGTGCTGGCCTGCAGGGAGGCTGATGAGCTGTTCAGCCTGGAGGGCCTTGGGATCCCGAGGGGTGGGGTTCCCACTCTGCCACAGGGAGGCTGTGGCCTGAGCAGGGCAGTCGTACTCAGCCATTCCTGGAGTTGGTCTTGGGTCCACTGTGGCATTTCTGCAGAGCGTGGTCAGCAGCAGAGCTGCTGCCCCATTTCACAGAGATAGAGACTGAGGCCAGTGCCATCTCGCTTAGGCGCTGTACCTCCTCCTCCTGCATCGCTGTGTCCTGGTGATGACCCTGGGCAAAGAGGAGGAGATAGGGTCTGAGTGCTGCCCGAGAGCAGCCCTGGAAGGACCTCCTCTGAGGGGCTGTTTCTGGGGGTCAGCACTATGTGCTGAGGGCAGACACCCCACCCCTCCGGGTCCAGGAGCCCCTCCATTCACAGCGCCCACCAGCAGCGGCATGAAGCTCCTGACAGAGGCACAGATACGGGCACCCCCTGTGGCTCCCATTCTTTCCCCCGAGATTCTCACAGCCACACTGCACAGGGAACCTGGCCTGGGTACCTGCCAGTTCATTTTTGGCCAGAGCCTGGGGCTCAGAGTGGCCCCTGTGAGAGAATCAGGCCCCTAGAGGGCCTGACATACTTGCAGAATGATCTGACATACCCCAGCAGGCTCACTGTGGGGCCAGGAAGAGCTCAGGTGCCTTTAGGTCCCTGTGGGTGGGTTGTACCTGCGGGAAGTATCCAGGTGGCAGTGGTGGGTGGGCCCCCTTGGCCCTGTCAGCCCTGAGTGCCCTTGGACCCCTGGGTGGCAGGTACCAGGTGAAACAGCCCTGGGGGGAGTTGCCTGGTATGCTGTGTGCTCCCCGCACCCTGGGGAAGCCCACCATCCCCCCCCAATGCCTGATTGAGGGCCTGCAGTGCCCTCTGTGACCCAGGTAGGAAGCTGACCCTAACCCCGAAATCCTGCTGCCAACTGATGCATGCCCTTATTCCAGGCAGACATGCTTCACTACAGAGGGTACCACATGTGGCCACCACCAAGACCACTTCTGATAGCAGGAATGGGGATGACCATCCTGGGGCTGGCCCCACACCATCTGCAGAGCAAGCCAGAGGTCTCTGGAGCGAGGTGAGCTGGAGGGGCTGGGTACCCTGATTCCCAGGTCTCTGGCCAGCACAAGAGCAGCCTAGTCCCCTGAAACCCTCTGAAGACACAGACCCCAGATCCAAGCCTGAGGTGGCAAGCCCAGCTCCCCGTCCTGACCTGGGTCCTTGGGCCCCTGTGCCCGTCCCTCTCATTGCTCAGGCACTGAGTGGTTGGACAGGCTGTGAAAACTGCCCTCCTGGGATCTTCTCTCCTGCCAGACCCTGGAGGAGTGCCAGCCCCAGACCCAGTAGGTGGTCCTCCTGGTCTTAGCCCCATGTTCCTGGGAGGTAAGGGCCCTCCCCCAGCAGAAAGCCCACAGGCCTCACCCTGGCTGCTCCCCGTCGTGTGCCAGCATCCAGAAGATGTCACCTGCACCCTGGGCTCACACACGCATCACCCCAGCAGAGAGAGGCAGAGACAGCAGGTACTGGTTTCCTGGAGGTGGATGATGGCCCTTCCATGGAGTGGATGCAGAGGGGTGCTGATGCCCCTCCTGTGGTTCTGAGGTCAGGGCTGGGGGAGGGCTCCAGGGGTCCTGTAAGGGAGGTTCTGGAAGTGAGGACCCCTCTCCTGAAGCGGAACCCCACAGGCTGATCCCCTGGCCCCCGAGCTGACCTGGGTGCTCAGAGACTCTGGAGGGAGCCTGAGGTCACTGGGCAGCGAGGGGACTGCCACAGTTAGGGAGTCTGAGGGTCCTCTCTTCCCACCCTGCACCCCCTTCGTCTTCCCAGGTCTGTCCCTCTGTCTGTGGTGTTGGCTCCAACAGTTTCCATCCCTGACACGGTTCTCTCCACACTCCTCCTCCTCTGGGTCTGTCTCTCTCCCACTCTGGGTCTTGAGGCCTCACTCTCCTCTCTTCCTTGCCCTCTCCTTTCCCATCTCTCCTTCCTCACTCCTTCCTGTTCTCCCTCCTCCAGCTCCCTCCTCTTGTCCCCACCCCCACCTGCCACCCTCCACCCCAGCATGGGGGCCGGAAAGTCAGATAGACCTGTGTTCACACACAGAGCTGCCCACTAACCATGTCACCCAGGCCACTGCCTCTGCCTCTCTGAGCCCAGCTGTGGGGCCGGGGACCCTTGTGGGCATATGAGCCTCAAGCAATCCAGCTGCTTTATTCAGGGAAGAAAATCAGTGGATAAAGAGCTTGATGAGAAATATGATATTTACACAGTCTCAACGTGTCTCCTGGAGCAGGCTCATTGCTGGGAAGTGTCCTTGCTTCTCATGACTTCCCAGAAAGTTTGAGGAGAAACAGATTTATAGAATCTCAGATCATCTCCTTCCAAATATATCTTTTTAAAAATTAAGTAAGTTTTGGTCATGCTAGGTCTTTGTTGCTGCGCAGGCTTTCTTGGGTTGTGGTGAGCGGGGGGCTAGTCTTTGCTGCAGAGCTCAGACTTCTCATTGCAGTGGTGGCGCCTGGGCTCTAGGTGCAAGGGCTTCTGTGGTGTGGCTCCTGGGCTCTGGAGGGCGGGCTCTGTAGCAGTGGCTCACCGGCTTAGCTGCTCCACGGCACGTGGAATCTTCCTGGACCAGGGATCGAGCCTGTGTCTCCTGCATTGGCAGGCAGATTCTTTACCACTGAGCCCCTAGGGAAGTCCCAAATATATCTTTCAATAACAAACTAAGGGAATTTCCGGGCTGTCCAGTGGTTAGAACTCGGGGCTTTCACTTCTGTGGACCCTGGTTGGAGATCTAAGGGGGCGTCGGTGGCTCCGACAGTAAAGAGTCTGCCTGCAATGCAGGAGACCTGGGTTCAATCCTTGGGTTGGGAAGATCTCCTGGAAGAGGAAATGGCAACCCACCCTAATATTCTTGCCCAAAAGATCCCATGGACAGAGGAGCCTGGTAGGCTACAGTCCGTGGGGTCACAAGAGTCAGACACAACTTAGCGACTAAACCACCAGAGGAGCCTGGTGGGCTACTGTCCATGGGGTCCTAAAGAGTTGGACATGACTGAGTGACTAACGCTTTCACTTTTTCTGGGGAACGAAGATCCTGCAAACTTCGTGGCCAAAACCCAACCAACCAACAAAACAAAGAAACAAACATAAGAAAGGAGGAAATGGAGCTGAACATGGTTCTTGTTTAGAAATCCCTTCCGAATGTGATATCCCTACGAGGCTGCATTCAGGCCCACCCTGTCCAGTCCAGCCCCAGGAGGGAGGGGCCCAGAGAACTACTGGGGCTCATGGGCTGGGGGAACAGGGGGGTGTGGTGCCACGAGGGGCTGGTGGCTGCCGCCTCACAGGGCTGGCTCAGTGCTTGCGCTGCTCAGGGGTGAGGGGCGGGCTCAGGCCGCCTGTGGCTGATGAGGAGGTGGGTGGTGGTGGGGTCAAGCCCTTTGAGTAGTAGCCCCTTTCTCTGCAGGGTAGAGTCTGAAGCGAGCTCAGGAGGGGTCCCACCAGCTCCCTTTGCCTCCACACTTGGGACTGAGTGACCTGAAGCCCCCAGCAGGCATGATCCGAGATACCTCAGGCGTCCGTGTCCTGGACCCTTTGTCAGCAGGTCGGCCTCCCAGTGACCTCGGTTGCTGTGCCCTCCACAGCCCCTGCAGTGACATCCAGCAGGGCTTGCAGCTCCTGGGGAGCCGTGCCCACTTTTTATCCTGCGGGATGCATTCATTAGGGTTGGCCCAGCTCCAGCCCCCAGCTGTCTCAGGACCCCTGTTTCTAAGGGAGGAGTTGGGTCTCTCTTTCCAGGTTTGCAGGCAGGGCTCTAGACAAAGGGCCCAGGAGCACCAGAGGCCTGGGAGCTTCTGCCCATCCTAACAGCATCACCTGAGTTGGGTTGGAGGGACAGGCATTATCACCTGGAGAGAAACTCTCCCTCTGATGGGTCTCCTGTGAAACAGATACACCTGTCAGGAGGGGGCCAAGCAAAGATGGGGGCCTCTCCCCAAGAAACTGACCCTTTCAGAGACAGGTGAGGCCAGGGGGACAGGGCTGCTTGCCAGCCTGACCCCCAATGGCCCGGGCACATGAAGAGATACAGGGGCAACCCTGCCCACTTCCTCACTGCCAAACCCTGGTGCCTAGCTTGCCCCAATCTGACCATCAGGCACAGAGTAGTGGGTCAGCACTTCAGCGAGGAGGGTCCCTCCACCTTTCAAGGAGGACATTGAATGCTGTCTGGCTGGCCTGCTTGGAGACTGGAACCCAGGCGACCCAGGGTGAGGACATAGCAAGGATGTGCTGACACACCCTGAGATGACTGCCGACCTCCCTATTTTGGCTATCATTGCTGAGAATCTGCTTCTCTTCGGGTGTGCATGGGGCTTCCTAAAGGTCAGAGCTGGGTCTACACAGCCCAGATCCTGGTGTCCAGCTGGGACCTGGCGCAGACGAGGAGCCCAGGGCAGGGCAGGAAAGAGAAGGGAATAAATGAACAAACACAGCCCTGCTCACAGGACTGCTACATCTTTATCCCAGTGCCTCTCCCAGCTGCTTGCAGCCTGCCCTGTGCCCCCACTGCCCCCTCAGGGTGGACAGGAGCTTGAAGTCCATGGCAGCGAGTGGGCATCAGGGAGGCAGAGAGCTCCTTGGGCAGAGGCTTCCGCATCCTCTCCCCCCTGCCATCGAGAGACCTCACGACACGGTGGCTCTGGCTCCTCAGGAGGTCAGCATTCCCAAGGGGTAAGGAATGCTGGGGAGACTCTTGGTGTCTGCCTCCTCTGGGTCTGAGGGATGAAGCTTGGAGGGTCTCCTGGGGACCTGAGCCTGGATGGCCCACAGCTTTGCTCACCAGGTGACTTTCTGGTTTTCAGGCCTGGCCAGTGTATCATGCCAAGTGCCAGATGATAAACGCTCCAGGAGGAATGAGTCCTATGCCGTTGTGCTGTTGGTCCCAGGGCTTGCTTCCATCTCAGAAGGGCTGCTGCACCCTGGAGAGACGAGAGGTGGGGTGTGGAACTACACACGTGGCACCTGGGTGCCCAATGCCCAGAGACCCCCAAGGTACCATGGCCTCCGGGGTTGCACTCCTGGGTTCGGGAACTGTGACATTTCCTGTTGTTTCTCCTTCCCTGGTGGACAAGGGGCTCCCTGCCACTGTTAGTCTCTGCATGGTCTTTCCTTCCTGCCTTCAATATCCAGCAAATTAAATCTTTCTCTTTTTGACATAGTAACTCAATTTTGGGGCCTGGACTTCCAGCCACCCCAGCACCCTCATCCTCTGAGGCCCAGGGGCAGGTTGGAGGCAGCAGCAGCCATCTTGGACCTTCCTGTTCCCCCTGTTGGGGGCCCTGTGGAATACAGTGAGGTAGCAAGATGGGGTGCCCCTCTTCTCAAACCCCAGCTGCTGGCTGTCGCTTCCTTCTCCAGCCAAGTCTGGAACCTGGAGCCGCCAGAAACCGCAGACTCTCCACGGGCGTCAGGGGACACCTAGGTGGGACTCCGCTGTCCGGCTTGCCTTGGCTCTGTCTCTCAGCCTCCGTGCTAAGGGCCCTCGATGATAAAGCTGAGCGATAGTGGAAGGTGTCACAAGGCTGTCGCAAGGAATAAGACAAATTGACAAGGCACCTAGCAAACTGCTGTTGTTTCTTTCAGGTCTATTTCACCCGAAGTTTGGGGGTTAAAGCAGGTGTTTAGCTGGCATGATAATGGACAGTACTTTATGATGAAAGCAGCACGGATGTGTAACTCAGAAAACGCTGCACTGTCATGGACATTCAAGATACGTTTTATCTTGGTCTTGTTAGACCACGGAAAAGCTAGGCCCTCGGGCTCCCTCGGGCTCCTCCACCAGATGGGACCCCACCGGGATCCCAGGACCCTGGCCGCTCCGCCCCTTATCTTCCCGCACACCAGGATCGAGCCCGCTGCTCCGGGCAGAGCACTACACTCTGCCCTGGCGCGCCGCGTGCCTGCGGCTCAGTTGCCAAGCTCCGCCCGCTATCAGCGGCACCTTTGGCTGGCGGGCTCACGCATATACAAAATCAAAGCACTAACAAGTACTAAGCAGGCCCGACCCTGCATAGCATCCGAGATCAGACGAGATCGGGCGCATTCAGGGTGGTATGGCGGTAGACGCGAAACACAGAGGCTATTTTGCATACGAGCCGCTGCAGTAGGCGGGGCCAGGGCGGAGCCAGGCTAGGGCGGAGCGGGGCCAGTGCATTCCCAAAGCGGGGCGGGGCGACACCTGGGGGCGTGCCCAGGGCGGAGCGGAGCTAGCTCACGCCCAAAGTGGGGCGGGGCGACGTATGGGGCGTGCCTGGGGCGGAGTGGAGTTGCCCGCTGGATTGGAGGAGGAGAAGGCTGTTGGGGACCCGGGCTCCCGGCTGAGATCTGGGGCGGTCGGCGCCATGAGCACCGTGGACCTTGCCCGTGTTGGCGCGTGTGTCCTGAAGCACGCGGTCACCGGAGAGGTGAGGCCGAGCGGCTCAGGGCGGTGGGTGCGCCCCGGCACCTGGCAGCGGCATCCGAGTCCCGCGTCTGGGCGGGTGGGGGTGGGGGTGGGGAGCTCGGCGCGATGGCTGGACGTGAGCGGCCCTGGCGCGGGGCTCGGGGTGTGGACGTGCTCGCGGGCCGTGGTCTGGCGGCGCTACTTACCCGCCCACACACAGGCCGTAGAGCTGCGGAGCCTGTGGCAGGAGCAGGCGTGCGTGGTGGCCGGCTTGCGGCGCTTCGGCTGCATGGTGTGTCGCTGGATCGCCCGGGACCTCAGCAACCTCAAGGGGCTCCTGGACCAGCACGGCGTGCGCCTGGTGGGCGTGGGGCCGGAGGCCCTAGGCCTGCAGGAGTTCCTGGATGGTGGCTACTTCGCAGGAGGTGCCTGCGCTACCCACCCTCCTCTCCCAGCACCGACCCCTCAACTGCCCAACCGCCCTGAGACCCCTCTTCTCCTCAGACTCAGGGCATTCGCTTGCCTCCTCCTCTTCCAGCCCTGACCCTTCTGTCTGCAGGAGAGGCTTTGACATGCTCCTGTGTCCTCTCCCCTCTCCTCCTCTCCTACTTCCGCCCTTTCCCTTCCCCTGCCTCCTCCAGCTGTGGCCCCTACCTGCCTGCTCAGCCATGATGTTCCTCCCGCTGTGGAGGCCTCAGTGGTGACTCTGGCCTGGAATTAAGACCAAAAGTCTTTGCTGTGTTCTCTGCCAGTCTCCCACCTCTCCAGTAGCTGGATCCTGAACTTCCTCGAATGTTTCCCCACAAGCCCAGTAGGAGTGGCTGGGCCTAGAGCCCAGACTGTACCGGCTCCCACCCTACCTACCTCTCTGGCCCACCTCTTTCTCCAACCTGTGATGTGCACTCACAGAGTCCTGCTCCTCCCTTTTCCCCTTGTCCCCTCTGGGCCTCTGCCCTTCTTCTTAACAGTGGGGACACTCAGCCCTGTTCTGCCTCTCCTGGTCATGGGTGGCTGAGCTGGGCACCAAGGGTGGACAGAGGGCCGGATGCAGAAGGGTGAGCCCCGGGGCGGGGGGTTGTGGGGGAGGGAAGACAGACCAGGGGCACACAACTGTGGTCTCTGCCTTCTAGAGCTCTACCTGGACGAAAGCAAGCAGTTTTACAAGGAGCTGGGCTTCAAGCGGTAAGCTGGGAGCTCCGGGTGTCACTGCTCCCCTCTTCTTCTGCCTGCCACCCTCTCCTTGGCCAAGTGGACTCTGGGGGCATCCACTGCTCCAGTCAGCCCTACTAGGCTCTCTCTTGGGTGCCTGTCTCTGTTACGGGCTATAGGTTAGGCTTCTCACCCAGGACTTCTCCCTAGCTGGCAGCAGTGGGGGCCTGGGCCTAGGGCGCTAGTCAGGGGCCCCTCAACTACCTTGGGTGCCTTGCTACAGGCTGGTTGCCTTGTCTGATTGGCGGTGCCAGCTGAGCCAGATCCCTGGACTCACCCCATCCACACTCCCCACACCTTCTGTGGGGCCCTAGGCCTGCCAGCCAGTGGCTCTGGCAGCTGCTCCTGGGGCTGGGCCAATTGCTGGTCTGGCTGCCCCATGTCCCCTGAGCCCCTGGCGAGTTGGGGTGGGGCTTGCTTGTGGGAACTGGTGGGTGCGTCTTGTGGAGTCGGGGTGGGGGGCAGATTCTGGGGCCCAGTCTTTGGTGCAGAGTCAGAGCCTTCACGAGCCAGCTGTGTCTTGGCAGGTACAATAGCTTGAGCATCCTGCCGGCTGCCCTGGGGAAGCCTGTTCGCGATGTGGCTGCCAAGGTTTGTGAGGGCCACGGTTGTATGGGGCTGGGGTACAGGGCTTCTGTCTGGGACTTACCTGGGCTGCTCCCCTCCTCCAGGCCAAGGCTGTCGGCATCCAGGGGAATCTGTCCGGGGATCTGCTGCAGAGCGGAGGGCTGCTCGTGGTTGCCAAAGGTGGGCTAGGGTACCGGCGTCAGGGGTTAATCTGTGGTCATGGGATGGGGGTCGCGAGGCCACATGCTTAGGTGGGAAGGTCTTGCTGAACTTGACTCTGCCCTGACCCTTCCTCCCTTCCTCCCTCTGGCTTGTTAATCACAGTTTCCCTCTTTGCAGTGTGACCCAGCTCTCAGTGTCCTCTTAGCTGGGCAGGGTGTGGCCAGAGCAGCTCACACATCTCCATAACCAGGTGGGGTGGTGGCTGCACAGGGGCACCCTGACCACCCCATCCCTGCCCCCACCTGCTGCAGGTGGTGATAAAGTGCTGCTGCACTTTGTCCAGAAGTCCCCGGGTGACTACGCCCTGCCGGAGAGCATCCTGCAGGCCTTGGGCATCTCTGCAGAGGTCGGCCCCAGCGAGCCGCCCCAGGTGAGCCCAGGCCTGGGGTGGGCACTGCACGAAGAATGCCTCCTCCCCAAACTCCCCAGGGTTGCGTGCTTGATGTGGCCATGCTTTGAGCTGGACCTGGATGGCTTTAGGTGATTCTGTGCCCACGGCAGCCCCAGGATGTCACTGTCACCTGCCCCACTTTGTGGTGACAGGTCAGGGGCAGGGTGGCTGTATGGGTGGGCACAGCAGGGCCTCTTTGGAGGACAGGGGTCACTCAGGGGCTGCAGAGAAGAGAGGTGGCTTGTCCTCTCAGCCTAGGAGGGCCGCGGTTGTCCCAGGTGACTGTAGCCCATATTAGCATGGTTCTACCTAAGGCCGACCTTCTGTGCCCCACTTGGAGGGGACTGTCCAGCACGCTCCTCCTCCTACTTGGGCCTTATGCCCTCCTGGAGGGTCTATGGCCCTGGATGGTGGGATGAGGGGCTCTTGGCTCCAGGGGCATGGCCTGCCTGATGGGGCCTCTGCTGCCTCCACAGTGCGATGAAGAGGCATGCTCAAGGTGAAGGTCCCAGGAGGTGTCACCTGCCCCGGGCACGCTGGGAGCTGGATGTGAGCAGGCTCCAGAATATCTGGGTGGCCTGGTCTGTGAGCAGTGATGAGCATTAAACTGCGGTTTCTGGGCAGCGTTTCTTCATTGCCTCTGAATCTTGCACTCAGCAGCTGGGGCCTTGATCACTGTTGGTTTCATCTGAGCGGGTGGGTGGTTGTGCGTCCTGAGGCTTCACTTTCCCCGCTAGGAGAGTCACTTTCCCTGGTGGGTTGGTGGTGGTGGACACGCCCCTGGCAGTTTCTCTGGAGACCCTGGGCCTTTGGTGCCTACAGGTTAGGGGTCTGCAAACAGGCCCAGGGTGTGGGAGACGAGGGTGGGATGGGCTCCATCTGATAGGAAACACCCCAGGTGGGAACCCAGCCTGGAGGGCTCAGGGTCAGAGTTCACGTCTGGTGGGAGCTAGCTGGGTTCTAGGGAGCACTGCTGGACAGCCGGGGACTTGTAGGGAAGCCGTCCTGGGGGAGGGAATTGCCTAGGGAAGGTCCAGCTCCTTGAGGCCCCGTCATGTGGGGGTGACCAGCACCTCAAAGTTGACAGGTACAGAGCAGAACTCCTGTCCTGCCCGGCTTCAGGGGCTCTCATCTGAGTCCAGATGAGTTTCTCAACAGCCCCCCCCCACCCCACCCCCGCCCTGCCCTGCCCTGTGTCCCTTGGTCTGGGCCTGGACAGCCACAGGGGCGGGGTCCACCCGACACCCTCACCCAGCCTCTCTGTGGTCATTTAAAACTCAGGGCATGTGACAAGCTTTAATCCCTCACTGGCTTCCAGTTACACAAAACCCCACATCCAGATAGTGGGGTGCAACTTGCATCCCCTCTGCCCCATCCCCCATCTTAGTTCCTTCCTGAGTGAGGAGCCCCTTGCCTTGTCTGAACCCTTGGCATGGGGTGGGCATTTGGGGGCATCGTGGTCACTGCTGTGTGTCCAGCACAAGGACCCTGGGGGTCTGTCAGGAGTGCCCTGCCATGTTCCCACTCGGCCTCCAGCTGTCAGTGGCAGGTGCAGCGGGAGAGGGGGTACTTTCTCTGGTACTGTCACACTGATGGCTCGCCCTGGGCCCTGCTACACAGACAAGGCAGCCGCTTCTTTAAAGCGTTTACTTAGCTGAAGTCTGAAGCTCGTGGACATCTGAGGAAGACGCGCTTTGGAGCGCGGGCGGAAGACGGATAACTGCATCTACAGGGCTGCGTTGGGCGGCGTAGACCTTTGCGGGCGGGCGCAGAGGCGGCACCGGGATGGGCGGCGCTCAACTCCTGTTGTCTGAGGCGCCAGTCGGTTGTCTGAGGCGCCAGCCGGGGTCCAGGCCCGGTGTGGAGGCCCCGTGCGGCGCGGGTGGGTCGGCTGCTGGCTGCGGGGTCCCCGCCGGCGGCACTGCCTCCGTGCGGATGGGACGCCTCGGGGCGGCGGGTGGGCGTGGGCCGCACAGCGCGGCTCGGCCTTGGCTACCAGACGCGGCATCGCACCTTTGGGTTCATGGGGGAGCCCTTCGTGCAGTGGAACGCGTCTGCGAAGGCGTCCAGGTTCTGCAGCGAGCCCAGCACCCTGCAGGTGGACGGGAGGGGCCTGAGACAGTGCCGGCCTGGGCGCGGGGCGTGGGGATGCCAGGGCCACTTGCCTGTACTTCAGGGGACTGTGGACATCAGTCTTGATGGACTGGATGGCGAACTCTGGCCGGTAGGATCCGCACCACACCTGTGGGCGCATGAGGGGCGTGGCTGCGGAACTGGGGAATGGGCGGGGTTGGGAATGCAGGGGTAAGGAGGACCAGAGGGGATGCCCCCACCTACACGATAACAAGGGCCTGGGGAGGCGGGCTCCCCTAGGGCTGTGGCGGTGCGGGAGTGTGGTCTCCTTCCTCTAGGCACAGAGGAGTTCCGCCAGGACCCCCTGCTCCTTGGGTGGGGAGAGGGAAGGCAGCCGGTTGCCCCCTCCCTCCACAGCTACATCTGAATCTTCCCCAGTCCCAGCTCCCCTGCCATCCTTTCCCTCCAGGAAGCCCTCTTGGCCCATTAGTTCTGGTTCTGCCTGGCTTGCCAGCCCACAGTGTCCCTGGAGGCACCCTGTAGTGAGGGCTCACCAAGGATAGGAGGTGGGAGCCAGTTCCCAGCGGTGGGTGAGGGGGCAAGTGGGGAGGGGAGGTAGAGGTGGGGAACTGACTCCCACCTGTGCATAGTTGATGAAGAACAGTTGCTGGTAGGTCAGTTCCAGGCCTGGCAGCTGCTGGTCCTTGCCGCCTTCTGCCACCCACTTCAGGTAAGCCTGCAGGCACCAAACGGGTGCTGGGCCAGGGCCTGCCCTCCCGGGGGCAGCACCAGCCTGGTCAGGACTCCTAGTCCTTGGCTTGGGGCAGGATGGAGGTCTGGCTCCCAGGCCTCCCCTGGTGGGGGGTCCTGCCTCTGCAGCGTGAAGCTTTTGAGCACCCCAGGGACCATCTGAGCACGGAGCCTGGCTAGGCTCTGTGGGGGCTCACTGCCTGGGCAGCCTGCCCCACAAATGAGCTCCTGACACCCAGTGCCCAAGGCTGTCAGTGCAGGAGTGTCGCCGAGGCTGGAAGGTGTGCAGTGACTGTCACTGTCTTATTTGGCAATGGACAGGGTCTCCCCAGAGTGCAGAGGCCACAGCTAAGATTGGAGTGAAGTGAGGGCCAAGTGGCTGTGGTACTTGCCCACCTGTGGCCAGGGCTCTCCCCCAGGGCTCTGCTGCCTCCCCGTTAGATGAAGAAGGGTCCCAGGATACACCTGGGCTTGGGCAGGGGACAGTCCCTGCCACACTGAGGGGCCTGGCCCTGCCTGGGCCTGACCACTCCCTTCTCCGACTTCCTCTGGGGGGCCTTACTTGGACCCACCTTGTATGCCTGCCGCACCCCTCCATTGTCGGCGATGTTTTCCCCGAGTGTGCTGAAGCCATTCACCTACAGGCGGGAGACAGGATTGTGGTGGGGGGAGAGCCTGGGCTGCCCTCCTCTGCCCTCCCCCAGGCCAGGGCTGCTGCGTGGTCCTGGGATGGCTGCTCACATTCTGGTCATCAGCCAGGTCCCAGGAGTAGTTGCCATACTGGTAGACCATGCACTCTGACTGCTCCCTGAAGTGCTGGGCGGAGAAGTTGCTCCACCAGTCCAGCATGTTCCCGTTCTTGTCGAAGTTCCGGCCTGAATGGGGAGGTTAGGGGAGGGGTAGGCTACCTGTGATCCCCAGCGATCCCCAGCCTGCCCAGCGCCAGCCTCTCCCCCACATCCTCCTGGAACCCCCGTGTCTGGAGCTCATATGAACAGAGAATGGGCCCTGGGTTGGGGCTGCTTAGGCCCTGGGGGACAGAAGACTTCAGTGGTGTCCACGCCACCCCCAAGGTCAGGGTCTGGGGTCTCTCTCAGGTCTGTGGACTAGTGACTCTTGCTGTGATGTCCAAACTCTCCAAACCCCAGGGAAGGGAGCATGGATCCTGGGGGCCCGCGGCTGCCCTCAGAAGGTCTGGGTGGGTCAGCCCTAGGGGAAGGCCAGCCTCCCTGGGTGGCAGCTTGAGGCCCCTGGAAGCAGGTGGCGGGGGTCCCCCAGGCAGCGGTGGGAAGAGTGAGTGTGTCACTGGAGGTGTGGCTCGGCGCCCTGGGCAGCCCCCCACCATTGTCGTCAAAGCCGTGGGTGATCTCGTGCCCGATCACCATCCCGATGCCCCCGAAGTTCAAGGCCTGTGGCTGCTCCTTGCTGAAAAAAGGGGGCTGCAGGATCCCGGCGGGGAACACTGTGGGGGGTGGGAGGTGGGGGGAGATAGAGTAAGCTGTAGGTGAGCACACCCATGTGCAGGGCTCTGGGCGGGCACATCGAGGGGTCCTGCCATTTAACCCATGGCCGGGGAGGTAGAGGTTATGACCCCCCCATTTTACAGAGGAGAAAAACCAAGGCTCAGAAGGCGGGAGGGCAGGACTAGAGGAGCAGGGTGGAGAGGGAATGTACCAATCTGGTTTCGGTTTGGAGAGTAGAAGGCATTCACCACGGCGGCCCCGATGATCCAGCTGTAGAAGACAGGTGCATCGTTCAGAGCCCAGCTTTCCTGGGCCTTCCCTCCAGGCCCCTCTACTTGGCTGACCAAAACCCACTCTGACGCATGCACAGTGTTCACGTCACAGGGCCAGCGCTGCCAATGGCCAGGGCTGGGTCTGGGCCAGTCTGACCACCTGGTTTCTCCTTGGAGCCCCACAAACAGAGGGTAGGTGCAAGGGGCTCGGAGTCATACCACTGCCCTCCCCAGCTGGCCTGGCGCCTGGCCCATCCCCCACCCCACACCATCTCCACTCACAGGTTCTGGTCCACCTTTTCTCTAAGCTTCTTGAGGCTCCGCTGGGCACCAGCCTTCAGATTCTGCAGTCCGTTCTCAAAGTACAGGTGCTCCGAGAAGTTCAGCTATAGGAGAGAAGTGGTCATTTCTGGACATGCATTCAGGGTCCTCGAGGGGCTGGCGGAGAAGGGAGGTCAAGGACGGCTACACACTGGCCTCAGGACTTGCCAGGCAGTCCTGCATGTGGCTCACAGGCTCTGGATACAGGTGGACTAAGGGCCAGCCCTGGCTCTGTGTGTTTACCAGGCAAGATCCGAGACCCTCCTGGCCTCAGTTTCCCCACTGGTAACGGAAGGTGATGCTGGAGCCCTGGCACATGGCCAGATGACTAAGTTAGGAGGGGTCCACCCCTGGTAGTTGAGGGCCCAAGGTCCCCTGAGCTGGTTCAGGGGCAGGTTGGGTTGTGGTGAGGGGACAGGTGGGGCTCTCAAGGGCCCAATGGGGAGCCCCCATTGGAATACACACATTGGAATACTCCTCATCCAGGTGTTTGTTCGCCTCCTCCAGGATGTAGTCAGGGTATCCGATCTGCTCCCGGATGTTCATGGCCTGGGGAGGAGAGGGGGCCAATTCATGACCACCCCACCATGGGCATCCTGGTTCTGCCCCCCACCATGTGGGTCAGGGGCTAAGGGACTTGGCTTTCCTTGCAGGCTTGGGGGAGGCTAATGGGGACAGAATGCGGAAGGGCTTGACTGGAGACCAACCTTCACCACCGACCTTCATCCAGCCGCCAGCCAGGGTCTGGGGTAGGGGTAGGGCCGAGCTGCCATGCTGCCCTCTGTCATACGGACCCAGAGAGACCCCTGCTCCTTGCAGCCGTGGCCGCCCCCACCTCTTGCTGGGGGTGCTGGGGGAGGCCTCATATCTGTCCAAAGCCCCTTCCTGAGCAGGCCCCACCCCCCGCTCATTGCCCTCTCTCTGAAGTGGGTGTGGTGATGGTCACCCCATGGCCATCGCACTGGGGCTGTCCTCCCTGGCCTCCTTCCCACCTTCTCCTGGGCCTTCTTCTTGGATGACTCGTCCATCCAGCTCAGCTCATCCAGAGTGTCCACGAACACTGCCCGCACCTTGTCAATGAGCTCTTTGACCTGCAGGAGTGCATGGCCCTGGTGCCTGGGGGGCTGCACTGGGTCTCTGCAGTGGGCTGGTACCTCCGAATGTGGAGGGGGTTTGGGGTGGGATCCAACCCCCTGGGCACTTGGTCCAGGGTGGGCCTTCCGACCTCCTGGGCAGAGTCCCTATGGCTGCACTTTGTCTGGGGTGGGCCTGTGGCCTGCTGGGCCCTGGACTCATGCCTCGTATGACTTGTCCCCCCTCCCAGGAAGGCCAGCAGGGCTGGGGGTGGGGCTGATGGTCCTATGGGGGGCACTGGGGCCAACACGTGCTCCCCAGTGTGCACAGGTGCTGCTGGACAAGCAGGAGCTCCTGACCAAGGGCCAGGAGGTCCCTGCAGGGAGGCTGCACCGGGCCCAGGGCAGGTCGTGGAGCACCCACCACGTCCTTGCTGTCACCGGGGAAGGCCTCCTTGACGTAGAGCGAGCCCAGGGCGCTCTCCATGTTGCTGTTGACGTAGCTGACGCACTCCCGCCAGCGAACCTCCTCCACCGTCGTGCCATAGAGTGCCTGGCATGGTTCACGTCGTCATCATATTTGCCAACACCTACTCCCTTGGCCTCGGCCCCAGGGTGTCCAGGGACCAGTGGGGTACATGGAAAAACTCAGACACTCCCTTTGAACCCTGACCCCCATGGGTGGGAAGACAGGGTGTGTGGCTTGGAGGGTAGGGCTCCCGGCCCAGGCTGGCCCATGGAGGCTGGGGGTCCTCCTTGTTCCCTGTCCATGGCCTGATTATTTGCTCTCCAGGAGTCCAGCCCCACCCGAAGCACAGGGTGGCGTTGACCTTGGGGGCCTTGTCTAGCTCAACTGTGAGCCACCAGCTGCCTGGGGCTCCGTTTTCCCATCTCCAAAGTGACGATGAGAATGCTTGTGGTCCTCGGGGACACAGGGCACAGCCCACCAGTCTCCTCTGGCCATGGGATTCTCCTGGCAAAAATACTGGAGTGGGTTGCCATTCCCTTCTCCAGGGGAATCTTCCTGACCCAGGGACTGAACCTGGGTATCCCGCATTGCGGGCAGATTCTTTACCATCTAAGCCACCAAGGAACTGCCTGACTATATTTTTCCAGTTTCCAAAGTGATGGTGAGAATGTTTGCTGTCCCTGGGACACAGAGCACAAGATGGAAACGTTTCCCCTGTCAGATTTCCGGCTCCGAGTCCCGGCCAGCCTGGAGCTCTGGCCCCGCATTTGGCCCCACGCTTCAGGGCTGTAGGGTCTCCTGACCTCAAAGCACTCTGACTCAGCCTCTCTCCACTGAGCTTCGGGCTCCACTCTCTTCCCCAGCTTGGCTGCTAGCGTCTCCAGCTTGGCTGCCCCAACCTGGCTACCACTCTTAACACCCCCAGTGCCTGTGGAACCTGAGAGCTGCTCTGGCCCACAATTGCCGGTCCCCCACCTCATCTCCCTCCTTCCCCCATGTGACCCTGGGGTTGCTGTCCCAAGACCTCTGTACTGGCTATTTCTCTCCTGGGGAATCTGGCCGCGGTCTTTTCATGCCTGGGTCATCTTGCCGAAGGTCTCTACTGCCTACATGGAGAGGCCCTCCCTGCCCTCATCCCCTCCCTTTGCATCTTACTTGCTGGTTTTAAAGAGCAGATCAAGGTTTGTTCAGCTGGCCCAAGAGGACCAGTGCCTCGTCAGCCTCCATCGTGGCTCTGACCCCAGGGTGGACTTTGGTGCTTGGCCCACGGCAGGTGGTCAGTGTCATAAAGGGACAAGTGGCAGGCCAGTTTCGGTGTACGGGGAGAGCCATGGGGGCGGGGTGTCACTCACCTTGCGGTAGCTTGCACGTGCTTCCTTAAACCTCTGGCTCAGGCTGCTGATACGGTCCAGCACCAGGCGCCAAATCAGGTAGTTCTGCATGGTCCTAGGTCAGGAGGCACAGGGAAACAGATGGAACAGGTGGGTGGTGCTTGCCCAGGGAGAGGATGAGGTTTCCAGCCCTTGGACAGCAGGCTCCACACCAAGCAGGGCATTCAGGGTGGTGGGGGAAACATCCAAGATGACCCCCACATACATCCTGCCTGCCCCTGGATGCCTCAAGGAGGGGTTCGCGTCTCTAATGTAAGGTTCTATTGGCCACGAGCATTTACCCCCATTGTGTCCCTCATGCCTCAGAGTGATGCTTTATTGGGTCCTTTCCTGAGAGGAGGAGCTGTTAAGGAGGAGGAGAGAGCGGGGGAAAGATGCTGAGGCCTCTTGGGGCCTTCCTTGGCCCTACCTGGGTGAGTAGACATCGATGATGCCTTCAAGATTCTGGAGGTAGGGGATGCCATAGACCACCACTTCTTCATCAGGTAGCAGATTGATTTTGACAGAGGATAGCACGGATTGTATAAAGAGAGTCCAGTTAAATCCCTGGGGACAGAGGGATGGGGAGAAAGAACGGGAGACATAGTTCTTAGGCATCCAAGAAACCCACCCCTACCAGAGTATTCTGGTGGAGAAGGTGGGTTTCCTGGTGGCTCAGATGGTAAAGAATCTGCCTGCAGTGAGGGAGACCTGGGTTTGATCCCTGGGTCAGGAAGATTCCCTGAAGAAGGCAATGGCAACCCACTCCAGTATTCTTGCCTGGAGAATTCCATGGACAGAAGAGCTACAGTCCTTGGGGTTGCAAAGAGTCGGACACGAATCCTGCCAGTGCAGGGGACATGAGTTCGATCCCTGGTCTGGGAAGATTTCACACACTGTGGAGCAACTAAGCCCATGCACCGCAACTACTAAACTCATGCTGCAACTACTGAAGCCTGCAAGCCTAAAGCCTGTGCTTTGCAGCAAGAGAAGCCACTGCAATGAGAAGCCCATGCACTGCAACGAAGAGCAGCCCCCACTCCCTGCAACTGGAGAAAGCCTGCTCAAAGCAACGAAGACCCAAAACAACCAAAAAGAAATAAATAAGTAAAATAAATCAGCTCAAGGTAGACTTTGACCTAAATGACCTGGACAGGCAAAGATTTCTTAAGCAGAATGCAAAGAATACTAGACATAGATACAGTATCCATCCAACTTTAATAAGTTAATAAGCTGGACTGTTTTAAACCTCCTTAATAAAAAATAACCAGTATGAGAGTAAAATATCAGGCTGCCCATTGGAGAGGACATTTGATACACAAAAACTGACTGGGCGATCACATCCAGTGTCTATAAAGAGCTAAAAACCAGTGAGAAGGCAGAGGTGGGAAGAGACTTGAACAGACACTTAGGAAAAGGGGGTCATTGCTGGCCAGATGGTGTGGAGTAGTTCAGGGAACATCAAATCCAACCCAGACAGAATTCCACAGCACATCCCTAGACTGGCTAAGATGGAAGGAATGGGCACACCCAAGCAACAGAGGGAGCGTTTCACTCCTGTTGGAGAGTGTAAATGGGTATGAGGCTTTGGAATGACCTGTGTCCTACCCCTGGGTGGATGCCTGGCAGAGATGCTTGCGTGTGTGTGCTAAAAGACATGCAAGAAATGAGTGCAGCAACATCACTCAGAAAAGTCCAGAACTGGAACTGGCCCAGAGGTGCAGCAAGAGTAGAAGAGACGCACAAACTGTTGTGTGTTCTTAGAATCGATCATGCAGTGATCAGGACAAGTGGGAGGTCGCTGCTGCCCCAGTGAGGTGAGATGTCGACTCGTCCAGGGAACGTAGAACAAGGCAACTGGTATGAGCGTGTGGTGGGAGAAGCAGGTGGCACTGTTTCAGGCGGAGGGCAGGATGGGGGCTATGTGGATATGCTCACACGTGACAGTTATAAGCTTTATAAGCCCATTATCATCCAGACATTCTGAGCTCTGGGTTCCTGGATATGCCCCCTGCTGTTCCAGGGCTGTCTCCTGGGCAACTTCGGGCCATCTTGAGTTCCCTTCCTCTCACTTCCCATGTTGAGTCCATTTGCAAGTCCTGCCCCATCTCCTTTCCAAATTAACCCACAATCCAGGTCTCTCAGCACTTCTGCTGCCATTGGTCCCAGGCTGCCACCTGTCTGGGTTGTGCATCAGCCTCCTGAGCTGTCTCTCTGCTTCTGGCCCTCGGTCCCCTACCTATGCCCTCAGCAGCCAGGTCCTCTTTGTGAGCCAAGTCCTGTCCCATCACAGCTGGAGCCTTCAGAATGGCCCCAGAGGCCCAACACGGTATACCCCTCCCCGTTGGTCTCCACTTACTTCCAGACATCCCGCAGCCCTGGCCTCAGGACCTCAGCACGCACTATACCTTTGTCTCCACCTTGCTGGCCCTCTGACATACTCTGTAGGCCACCTCTCTTTTTCCTGACCTGAGCTCCAGGCAGGGGCTGCCTTCTTTGTTCATGGATGGAGCCAGTGCCAGAGCAGGGCTGGCCACGAAAGTGCCCGCTGGGGAGTGGGTTGTGGGTGAGGGGTGTCACAGCAGGCCATGGCTGAGAGTGGGGAAGGAAGAGTAGGATTGGGTGCCATGGGGCCTTCTAGAGCACCAGGTGCAGAGCCCTGGGCGGGGCCTCTCCTGAGTCCTGTCTTGTTCCCCAAGTCCTCCTCTCTTGTTCCCTGAGTCCCCTCATGTTCTGTGGCTCCAGACACTCAGGTTTTCTGGCAAAGGAAGGAGCTTTCTGCTTCTGCCTTTCTCTTGCTGACTTGGTTCTGTTCCCAGCTGCACCCTCCTCCCTCTGACTTGGGCCTCAGTTGCTGCCTTCAGTTGGCAATGCTGCCTTCAGTTGGCAATGGCTAGAATGGCTTTCCTGTCCCTCCTCCCACTGGGGGAGGCCCCTCTGACTGCTCAGGGTGGTCAGAGCAGGCTGTGGGTGGGTGGGGGGTGGGGAAGGGTCCAATACCGACCTAGGGTCCAATTCCTAGGCTGGGCTGCCTCTCCCCAGCCCCTGGCGCTGAGCATGAAGCTTGGCCAGTGGGGAGGGTAGGATTGGAGGGTCTGGCCACAGTGGGGGTCCTGAGCTGGGCCTGGGGACAGAAAGCCCCAGGTGGGGGTCTGCACGAATCAGCCAGGTGAGTCCACAACCCCTACCAGGCTGTTTCCTGCTCAGAAAACTGGGGATGTTGCAGCAGCCACCTCATGGGAGGGTAGCCCCCCCATCCACAGACAGCCAGCTGATGTCTGTTGTCCCAGTGTGAAGGTGTCCCTGTTGAGTGACTGGTTCCACAGCCCCTCTCAGGGGGCCATGTATCTAGGGGTCTCATGGCTCCTCTTAAGGGAGTGTATCTGGGGGGCCCCATGGCCCCTTTCAGGGGGTGTCTTGAGGTTTAGACTGTCCTGGTGTGGAAGTAGCCCTGTTGGGTGTACCTAGGGGTCCCATGGCCCCTCTCGAGGTGGGTATCTAGGGGTCCCAGGGCCCCTCTCGGGGGGTGTCTTGAGGTTTAGACTGTCCTGGTGTGGAAGTATCCCTGTTGGGTGTATCTAGGGGTCCCATGGCCCCTCTTGAGGGGGTGTATGGCCCCTCTTGGGGGACATATGTGGGGGGGCATCCCACGGCCCCTCTTGGGGGTGTGTATCAAGGCTAAGAGGAGAGGCACGCAGGCGGGGGCGTGGCTCACCTTCAGACCGAACCTGTTCTGGAGCTGCTCCAGGTCCATCCTGTGGTACAGGGCAGTGACGTCATGGCGCTCCTCCTGGGGGGCCGTGGCCTGCAGAAGGGCGGGTGGTCACAGGGGCCAGCATGGCCGGCCAGTCCCCCCGCACCTCCCTGCCCGGGGCACGGCCTCACGTTGGCCAGCTGTGTCTCCAGCTCCAGCACCTGGGCCATGTCTTCCTGCACCAGGTTGTTGTTCTCGGGGAGGTTCAAGTCCGCCCGCAGCATCGTGGCCACCGACACCATGAACTGCAGGTAAGCTTCCCGTACCTGGGCCAAAGGATGCAGGACAAAGTCTGGTGGCCTCGGCCGCCTTGGCCCCCATGGTGCTCTCTGTGGGGGTGGGGTGGGCATATGACAGAGAGCAGCCCTCAGGCGCTCACCCGGACAGGCATTGCAGACGGCTTGTGCCTCCCAGAACAGCGCCCTCAGTGCTGGGGCTCTCCACCAAGCCTGGGTGGGGGGCTGCGAGCTCTGTGTGGATGGTGCCTATGTGACCTGCATCAGGCACTCAGGGCCGGGCTTCCCGCTCCATCCCTCCGGTGTGTGACCAGGGCCTGAGACCTAATCCAGAGGACTGCATGGCCACATGGGAAGTGCGGGGCACACAGTAGGTGCTGGAAAAGGCCCAGGGTTCAGGGGGGCTGCCCCAGCCAGGTTGGCTACAGCTGGGCACCGGGAATCAGTCCTGAGGACGTGTGCCTGTCTTGGACCCGCCTTCTTTGTGGCCCATCATCTGTGGGCGGGAACAACAGAGGCCTCCTCCTCCCAGTTGCCTGGTGTCAGGCTGGGCTAGTGCCCACATGCTAGTGTTGGTAGGCTCTGCTCCCTGGCTGCCAGGTGTGAGCCCATCCACATACTCCAGCCCCTGCTGCTCTGAGCTGGGTTCCTTGGTCTGATCTCCCACCCCACAGCTCATCCACAGGTCCTGCTTTTGGTCACCCTTGTCCTTTCTCTTGGCTGGTCCCATCCTTCACAGCCTAGCTCACAGCCTGCCTCTTGCAGGAGGCCCACCATATTGCTTCCGGGTCATGGGTCATGTCACCTCCTGCCTTCCAGCCCACTCCCAGTCTTTCCTCTCCAACTTCCCCCTCTTCCCCTCGCTGGCCCTGTCCTCGCCACTATTTGGTTCCCCATTTCTCTCCTCCTGTGTGCACAAGCACGAGAGCTCAGGGAGCAGACTTAGGGCCTAGTTGGTGGCTGTGTTCAGATCTCTACAGGCCCTGAGCTGGCCGCATGGACTCTAGTCCTGCCCTGGCAAGGGGGCGGGCAGGGTGTGCCCCTCAGGGCTGCAGGGCTGAGCTGATTGCCAAGCCTGGCTCCAGGGGTCCAGGGGCACCCCTGCAACAGTGACAAAGGCAGGTGTCCAAGTCTGCATGTCTAGCCCTCAGCACCGGGATTGAGCGATGCAGGTGCCTACAAAGGCTAGCTGTGGGACAAGGGTGGGGCAGACACACAGGGAGCTGGGCCTCAGGGGGCCCTCAAGTGACATGCAGGGGGCACCCGGAGTGGAGGGGGCAGGCAGGAAAGTGCCGGGGGTATGGGGCTGCTCTAGCATCAGGCAGCCCCTGACTCACCTTCTGGTTGTTGCCCTCCTTGAAGTAGTACTCTCGGGACGGCATGCCCAGGGTGGGTTGGTCTATCTGCAGACAGAGTGTGGGAACCTGGGCAAGGAGCTAGGTCCCCAGCTTCGCCCCTCCCCCAGACTGTGCCCGGCAGAAACCTGAGCTCCATGTGGAGTGCATGCAGGCACCAGCCCCAGCTCCTGCCCTGGGCTGGCCTGCGGGCGGGCTGAGGGTAGGTCTACCTGCAGGGCCTTAGGCACCCTCTCCCGCCCCCCAAAGTGAGCGCACATTCCACACGGGTCCTCTGTGGCCTTCTTACTGTGGCCAGTGGTAGCTCTCTGAGGTCAGACTTTCTGAGCTGGTGCCAAAGGCCTGGACAGAGAGTCCTGAAGACCAGCTCGGCACATGGGCTTACTCCTGGTCAGGACCTGGGTCCCAGAAACCCAGATGGTCGGCACCAGTCCCCTGTGCTGCAGGTGTGGATGAGCGTAGGGCCCCGGAGCACACCAGGCCCACCCGGCCCTGCGGAGCCCCGCCTCCCCGCCCCCCTGGCTCGTACGTAGATGATGTGCCGGCTGGAGTTCTGGTCGTCGTTCCAGATGAAGAGGTCGATGAGCACCCGCCGGTTGAACTGTGCGTTCATCACGGCCAGCTGCTGTTCCAGCTCCCACTGGGGGCCTGAGGGTCAGCGCCTCATGCTGGAGACCCGCCGGCCTTGGGGTCTAGCCCAGCCCCTCGTCTGATGGGGAATCCCAGAACTCGGGGGTGTTGGGGACCCTGGCTTGTGGCAGCAAGCACACCAGTGGGCCTTGGAGGGGGGTTGGGGTCTCCCTTCCCCACATTGTCCACAGGGAACAACAGTGCGGGAAGCAGAGCCTGCACTGAAAGCTGGAGCCCTGGGTCTCTCCTTAGGGCTCTGGAAGGGATGCCACTCTGTGGAGCTGGAAGGGACCGGCTGGCCAGAGCCCACTAGCAGCTGCTACACACTGCCCAGCTCAGGCCTAGAAGGCCTCGGCTCCAAGGAGCCCCAGGCCCAGGGCCACCTGCCCTGCCTTACCTACGCTCTTGTTCCACTTGTCCATGGCCACTGGCCAGCCTCCCACCACCTCCAGGATATTCAGCAGGGGCTGTGAGTCTCGCTTCTCTATCTCACCTGAAAGGGGAGGGAGCGGTCACTCACCTGATGCCCGAGGGGTGTGTATGTGTGTGACACCTGCTGCACACCCAGGTATGCTGATGCCCAACACTAAGTCTGACCCTCCCTACACAGACTGCAGAGTGGGACATGTGGGGCCCTGGAAAGAGCAGAGACGGGACACAGGCGGGGAGGGGCCCAGGGTTGATGAAAGCCAAGGTGCTACCAGGACAAGGGTATTGGGGTCTGTGACCCAGAGCAGGTGGAACTCAAGAGGCCCAGGCAGCACTCTGGGCAGAGGTGGGGGACCAACTCGACGGTGGGGAAGCCCTCGAGCCCTCCAGTCCCAGCATCGAGTGGCTGAACTGCTGACAGAGCTTGACATACAACCTCCCAGTGTGGTGGTTCAGGAAGTTTGGGAGAACCTGGGTCAAGAATCAGTGTAAGTGGGAACAGAGAGGCCTGTGGAGTAAGCAGAAGCTTCGGGGTGGGGAGGGACTGGCCAATCACTTGATCTGGACGGGCTTGAGAACCGGCTGGTGGGGGAGTGGTCCAGGGGGAGGGGGGCCAGGGCCTGGGGGAGTGAGAAGTATGGTATCCCACGTGGCTGGTGAGGGCACACTGGGTTTGCTTTCTTGGGTCCCAAGCTGAGAGCAGGTTCAAAACTTAGGGAGTCCTGGCAGTCTCAGGCCAGTTGTGACAAGAGTCACCGGCTTGCTGGGCTGGATCCCACAGGTGATGGACTGGCCACCAGACTGCAGGCCGTGGGTCCCACCTGTACTTCTATACTCAGTCTGGCATTGTCCTTTTGGATATTTGGTCTCTCAGGTCAGAAACTCTATACATGTGGGAACCCAGGACACCTCCTTCACCTGGCAGGTGCCAGCCAGACCAGATCAGGTGACCTCTTGTTTCCATGGGGAGGAGGGAGTGCACCAGCCAGGAGTTGCAAAGAGACACCCAGATAATGCTGGGGTCCCCACAAGTCCCACTCAGGTACACCAGCAACAAGCCCTCCTCCCAGAGACCTCGGGGAAACAGCCAGCCTTGAACCCTGGCACCGAGGAGCTGTCCCCAGAGCAGCCAAAAGCATGAGCTAGGCTTGAAAGCCCCAAGGCAGGTGGCCCGAGGGGCCCAAGTGTATGAATCCTTTTAATAGGGACCAGCGCCTCGGGAAATCCCCCAATACCCCCCCAACATACACACAGGCATACACATATACACACAAGTCACACAGACACACAGACACATATAAATACACACACACACACACAAAGACACATACACATATACACACAAGCATACAAAGACACACACAAACACATATGCCTATACACAAAAAGACATATATATGCATATGTATATAGAACATGCACACATATACACAGACACACACTACACATATCCACATATATATGTACACACATGCACACAAATGCATAAATACACAGACATACATACACCAATACACATTCAAACATATACACACACATTCCTACACATGCATATATACACAAGCACACACATAGTAGACATACATTCGCAGCTATGCACACACATGCATCCCTCACCATCTCCCTCCTGCCTGAAGATGTGTCGCCCACAAGGGTCAGGGTGTGAGCTGGTTCTGGGTAGCTGGCAGTCAACCCAGGCTCACAGGAAGCCTGGACCCTATGGTCAGGCAGTGGGGGTGCATGGTCCCCCCAGGTGAGTTTGGAGTGGTGCCCTGTCCCTTGCTCTGCCAAGGGCCGTGGGGTCCTAGAACAGGGTCCTGGCAGGGAGGCCCCATTGGCCACTTACTCTCGTTCATGCAGGAGCGGTAGAGCACCTTGGCCTTCTGCACGGCCGGCCGGTCCTTGGTGGTGGAGTTCTCCAGCACCGCTGCGTGCAGAGAAGCCAAACAGAGGCCTCAGGTGACTGCTGGTGGCGGGGGGGAGGGTCAAAGTCCCAGCCCAGGGTGAGGCTTCCTCCCAAGGAACTCCCTCTCCCCAGCCCGTTGGGTGAGGAGGGCTCTGCTGGCTGTCCCCCTGCTCCCTGTGGTGGAGGCTGTGCTCACCTTTGAGGATGATCTCCAGCTCGTCCCGAAGGATGTCGAAGACGCTGTAGCGTGAGTTGGTCTCAGGGATCACGTGGCGCCGCAGCCAGCCCCCGCATGCGTACTGGTAGAAGTCGTCACATGGCTCCATGGACGGGTCCATGTTCTGGAGGATCCTGGCAGCTGTTCGTCCCCAGAGGGTGCAGAGGGAGAGGGGGGACCCGGTGTGGATGGCCCGATGGGCAGTCAGATATTCAGTCACAGCCAAGTGCCCTCGGGAGCATTAGTCACCCTGGGACCTCAGGGTGGTTGGAAGCAGGGGCTCCAGCTCTAGTGTGTGTTAGTCGCTTAGTTGTGTCTGACTCTTTGCGATTCCATGGACTGTAGCCCCCAGGATCCTCTGTCCATGGGATTCTCCAGACAAGAACACTGGAGTGGGTTGCCATTTCCTTCTCCAGGGGATCTTCCCAATCCAGGAATTGAACCCAGGTCTCCCGCATTGCTGGCGGATTCTTTACCGTCTGAGCCACCAGGGAAGCCCCCAGCTCTAGGGACCCCAGTTATCAGCCACACAACCTCGGACCCCTGTGACCGCTCTTATCCTCTCCTTCCACATCTGCAAATCTGCAATGCTGGTGGTCTGGGCCCACCTGGCTTGCAGCAAGTGCTCGACGCTGGCCCTGCCCCAGAGCCCTGTAATGGGTCACTGTGTCCGTGCGGAATGGTGGCTGTCATCCACCACAGGGCTTCATTTCCTGTTGGAGGGCTGTCTTTGCCCCCAGAACCCCAAGTGGCAGGGACAGTGGTGGGATGCTTTCAGCCGGGCTGGCCAGGCTGGACCCTCACCCAGGACCCTCCCTCACCTTCTGCTTTACGTGGCTGGGACCTTGCAGGAGGCAGCACTACACGGGTCTCTCTATGGCCCCAGTGTGGTCCGAAGAATCACATTTCGGAGTTTTTACACTAGTGTTTCTTTGTGCCATTTTCACTGTGTTTTATCTGCAAATAGCTACACGTGGCACCCAATTTTAAGATGAATTCCTGGGAGAAAACTCGAGAGAGAGAGTGTGTGTGTGTGATCTTCTTTCTGTAAATGCGAAAAAGAGCATGTGGGGTCCCTGTGCTCGCTTCGCTGTGGTCACAAGGGCCTCAGTGGGCAGGGAGCGGCTTCCTGGGCAGCACAGTGGGTGAGACACCCGCAGAGGAGTTCCTGCTTATGTTCACAGCCGGGTCTGCCCACCAGCCCAGCACCGTGTGTGTGTGTGTGTGTGTGTGTGTATACGTGTATATATGGGTGTATGTGTATATGTGTGGGTATGTGCATGGGTATATATGTGTGTATGTATGTGTGTGTGTGGCTCCTCCTGGCCTTGGGCAGTGCCTACACCACCATCACTGCCACCCCCCTACCCGGGGCAATGCTCGGCAGGGAGGCGGGCTTACCTGCCATCACGCAGCCAGGGGTGGTGCAGGTCTCGACTTTGTCCTTGGGGGTTTTGATGTCTGCAGGTAAGGAGCGATGAGCGTGAGTGCTGGATGAGGACGGTCAGGTGCCAGTGGGGCAGGCAGGGGTGGGCGGGGCACCCATGGGGTGGGGACGGCTGAAGTGGGCAGGGTCAAGCTTTAAAGTCATCCCACCCCCATGTGGCCCAGCCAGGGCCCTGAGGGCATCCTCCTCGGGTTGCCCAGGCCTTGGCCTTAAGTGAGGGTAAGCTCATTCTGGCTTGACCCCTGCAGTGACCCTGGAGCCCCTTTATACTCTCTGAGCCCCCTCTGAGGGCTGAAGCCGGACGTGGTGCCCTCCACCCTGTGGGCCCAGCCATCTCCCACCCATGAGCTGTCACCTCCTCCAGGCAGTCTGCTTGTGCTGCCCTGTCGCTGCAAGCCCCTACTCTCTCCCTACTCTCAACCCCCACCATCTGGCCATGTTCGTGGAGCAGCTCCCAGTAGGGCTGCAGTGTGACTCCTGCCGGTCCCCAGGCTTGGGGAAACATCCTGCATCTAGCAGGTGCTCATGACTGCATCCTTACCACTGCCTCCCCCCGCCTCCCGGACACTGTGTCCTGGGCAGGACCACCCTCCTGCTGCACAGTCCAGCTTGCTGTGGAACCCGGCCTGGCTATAGGCTCCCCGGCCCTTGCTGGTGGCTTGGCCCATGGGGATGCAGATTCCTAGCCCCCTCCCCGTGTTGAGAGGGGAGGCAGGGCTACCTCGGGGTGCTCGTTTTACAGTGTTCTTCTCTTCCTTGGAGAAGCAAAGCCGGCTAGAAAAGAGTGGCAGCCGCTTCCCTGGGGAGAAACACAGCACTCAGCTCTGGGGTGGTAGGGCCTGTCCGGGGCAGTACAGGCATTCTCCTGCTGCAGTGGGGGGCGGAATCGTGCGTGGGGTGGTGGCCCCTGCCCACTGTAATGAGGGCAGGTCATCAGTCAACTGAGACAAGGGCCCCAGCAGAACTCAAATTTGAGTGGAGGGGGCGGGGCTCCCCTGGCTTGCCAGCCTCTCTCTCTGGGCCCACCTGCCTGGTGCCCCCCTCCCACTGCCGGACCCGTAGGGGTCCTGAGGCAGGACCTCTTCCCCTAATGAAGTGCCTTCTGACATCCTCCTTGACCGGGGGATCATGGTCCTCACCCAGGTCAGGGTGGGCAGCTTCTGGAGTCTGCTAAGGCAGGGACAATGCACTCCTTTAGGGTGAAAGGATGTCCTCTGGGGGGGGGGCGGTGGGTAACTTCCTGACCCACTCTCCACACCCTCAGCTCCAGCTCCACCACTTTTACTGGCAGCTGAGAGTGCAAAGCTGCCCTCCATCATTTGTCTACTGCGTGGGAGGGACCACTGCTTGGTCAGCATCGGCCTGAAGGGGTTGTGAGAAGGACAGGCCAGTGGCAGGAGGGGGTTGATCAGGTCCAGGGAGAGTGCCCACCAGCCCTGGCCACCTTCCCCACCAGAGACACACACGGAGGGCCTTGTCCAGGTCAAAGCTGTGAGCACTACAACTAGGGGGGGTGCAGGAGGCCCTGGACATGCTGGTGTCTCCTGGGGGCTGTGATCTGGGATAGGGGTAGGGAGAGAAGTTTCCCTGCCATCTGTTTCTTTGTCCGTGAGTCCAACTTGTGTTAATACTATCAACCAGCCCTGGTGCTGGACCCCGGAGAATCAGATCTAAGGCCCGCACAAGCCCTGCCCTTAAGGGGCCCCTGGTTCAGTGGAAACAGGAGATAAGTGATACGTAGATTGAGGCAAACAGTTTAAAAGCAAATCTGAGCTTTGGAGATGAGGAGGACAGTCTCACAGATAAGAAACAGAAATGCAGTGCTGAGTGGGTGCGACATCTGTCTGCCCCATGGGCATGGGCCAGTTGCAAAAACCCACAGGGCTTCCAAAGGCCATGCCTTTGTGGAAGAGTGGACTAGTTATCTGAGCTCTGGCCAAAGAGACAGTGGTGAGTTGGGGGTGGCAGGGAGGACAGGGATGAAGAGGCCTTTGCTTCTGATTAGGGCGTGGATTGTGGCTCCCACCTGAATAAGGACAGCAAGCTGGAGAAGCGACATGAGAATTTTAGAAAGCAGCAGAGAGCTGAAGACCTAAAGAAACCCAAATGAATTCCACAAAGAGCCAAGCTCTCCCAGGACCAGAGGGACCTGTGGCTATTTCACCTTTGCCTGGGGCAGGGGGAGGGGCAGGAGGAGGATCATGCCTCCTAGAGTGGAAGGATTGGTAACAAGGCCTTTGCACCTGCTGGGTAGAGAATCCACCTGCAAAGCAGGAAACACGAGAGATGCAGTTTTGATCCCTGGGTCAGGAAGATCTCCTGGAGAAGGAAATGGCAACCCACTCCAGTATTCTTGCCTGAAAAATCTCACAGACAGAGGAGCCTGGCGGGCTACAGTCCATGGAGTCCCAGAGAGTTGGACATGACTGGTGTGCACCTGCCCTTGGGCTGGTGGGAGGGATACTGGGTTCCAAGGAGCCCCTGTCATAAGGCTCTGTTTCTTTCTCAGGGCTCCCCTGATGCACTGCAGTGATGCAGATGAAGGCAGGGCCAGGGCAGGAAAGCTGGGAGAAATCCTCCCCCATGAGGAAGCAGGCAAATGTGACCCATAACCAAGAAAATAAACAAAAGCCCAAAGTGGATTTGTTGGTGGACAGATATCAGAGTTATTTAACTTATTTAACTTCTATGCAGAGTACATCATGCAAAATGCCAGGCTGGATGAATCACAAGCTGGAATAAAGATTGCTTGGAGAAATATCAACAACCTCAAATGTGCAGATGATATCTCTAATGGCAGAAAGTGAAGAGGAACTAAAGAGCCTCTTGATGAGGGTGAAAGAGGAGAGTGAAAAAGCTGGCTTAAAACTCAACATTCAATAGCCTGGAGACAAAGATTGAGAAGATGCAAGAAATGTTTAGCAGGGACCTAGAAGAAATAAAAAAGTCAATTAAAAATGAATAATGCAATAAATGAGATCAAAATCACTCTGGAGGGAACCATGAGTAGAATAACGGAGACGGAAGATAGGATAAGTGAGGTAGAAGATAAAATGGTGGAAATAAATGAAGCAGAGAGGAAAAAAGAAAAAAGAATCAAAAGAAATGAGGACAACCTCAGGGATCTCTGGGACAATGTGAAACGCCCCAACATTCGAATCATAGGAGTCCCAGAAGAAGAAGACAAAAGAAAGGCCATGAGAAGTTACTCGAGGAGATAATAGCTGAAAACTTCCCTAAAATGGGGAAGGAAATAGCCACCCAAGTCCAAGAAACCCAGAGAGTCCCAAACAGGATAAACCCAAGGCGAAACACCCCAAGACACATATTAATCAAATTAACAAAGATCAAACACAAAGAACAATTTTAAAAGCAGCAAGAGAGAAACAAAAAATAACACACAAAGGGATTCCCATAAGGATAACAGCTGATCTAGCAATAGAAACCCTTCAGGCCAGAAGGGAATGGCAGGACATACTTAGAGTAATGAAAGAGAATAACCTACAACCTAGATTACTGTACCCAGCAAGGATCTCATTCAGATATGAAGGAGAACTCAAAAGCTTTACAGACAAGCAAAAGCTGAGAGAATTCAGCACCACCAAACCAGCTCTTCAACAAATGCTAAAGGATCTTCTCTAGACAGGAAACACAGAAAGGTTGTATAAACGTGAACCCCAAACAACAAAGTAAATGGCAACGGGACCATACCTATCAATAATTACCTTAAATGTAAATGGGTTGAATGCCCCAACCAAAAGACAAAGGCTGGCTGAATGGATACAAAAGCAAGACCCCTATATATGCTGTCTATAAGAGATCCACCTCAAAACAAGGGACACATACAGACTGAAAGTGAAGGGCTGGAAAAAAATATTTCACGCAAATGGAGACCAAAAGAAAACAGGAGTCGCAATACTTATATCAGATAAAAGAGACTTTCAAATAAAGGCTGTGAAAAGAGACAAAGAAGGACACTACATAATGATCAAAGGATCAATCCAAGAAGAAGATATAACAATTATAAATATATATGCACCCAACATAGGAGCACCACAATATGTAAGGCAAATGCTAACGAGTATGAAAGAGGAAATTAATAGTAACACAATAATAGTGGGAGACTTTAATATGCCACTCACAACTATGGATAGATCCACTAAACAGAAAATTAACAAGGAAACACAAACTTTAAAGGACACAATAGACCAGCTAGACCTTATTGACATCTATAGGACGTTTCACCCCAAAACAATCAACTTCACCTTTTTCTCAAGTGCACACGGAACCTTCTCCAGAATAGATCACATCCTGGGCCATAAATCTAGTCTTGGTAAATTCAAAAAAACTGAAATCATTCCAGTCATCTTTTCTGACCACAGTGCAGTAAGATTAGATCTCAATTACAGGAAAAAAAATTATTAAAAATTCAAACATATGGAGGCTAAACAACACGCTTCTGAATAACCAACAAATCATAGAAGAAATCAAAAAAGAAATCGAAATATGCATAGAAATGAATAAAAATGAAAACACAACAACCCAAAACCTATGGGACACTGTAAAAGCAGTGCTAAGGGGAAGATTCATAGCATTACAGGCCTACCTCAAGAAACAAGAAAAAAGTCAAATAAATAACCTAACTCTACACCTAAAGCAACTAGAGAAGGAAGAAATGAAGAACCCCAGGGTTAGTAGAAGGAAAGAAATCTTAAAAATTAGGGCAGAAATAAATGCAAAAGAAACTAAAGAGACCATAGCAAAAATCAACAAAGCTAAAAGCTGGTCTTTTGAAAAAATAAACAAAATTGACAAACCATTAGCAAGACTCATTAAGAAACAAAGGGAGAAGAACCAAATTAACAAAATTAGAAACAAAAATGGAGAGATCACAACAGACAACACTGAAATACAAAGAATCATAAGAGACTACTACCAGCAGCTCTATGCCAATAAAATGGACAACTTGGAAGAAATGGACAAGTGCTTAGAGAAGTATAACTTTCCAAAACTGAACCAGGAAGAAATAGAAGATCTTAACAAACCCATCACAAGCAAGGAAATCGAAACTGTAATCAGAAATCTTCCAGCAAACAAAAGCCCAGGACCAGATGGCTTCACAGCGGAATTCTACCAAAAATATAGAGAAGAGCTAACACCTATCTTACTCAAACTCTTCCAGAAAATTGCAGAAGAAGGTAAACTTCCAAACTCATTCTATGAGGCCACCATCACACTAATTCCAAAACCAGACAAAGATGCCACAAAAAAAGAAAACTACAGGCCAATATCACTGATGAACATAGATGCAAAAGTCCTTAACAAAATTCTAGCAAACAGAATCCAACAACATATTAAAAAAAGCATACACCATGACCAAGTGGGCTTTATCCCAGGAATGCAAGGATTCTTTAATATCCACAAATCAATCAATGTAATACACCACACTAACAAATTGAAAGATAAAAACCATATGATTATCTCAATAGATGGAGAAAAAGCCTTTGACAAAATTCAACATCCATTTATGATTAAAACTCTCCAGAAAACAGGAATAGAAGGAACATACCTCAACATAATAAAAGCTATATATGACAAACCCACAGCAAGCATTACCCTCAATGGTGAAAAATTGAAAGCGTTTCCCCTAAAATCAGGAACAAGACAAGGGTGCCCACTCTCACCACTACTATTCAACATAGTTTTGGAAGTGTTGGCCACAGTAATCAGGGCGGAAACAGTAAAAGGAATCTAGATAGGAAAAGAAGAAGTGAAACTCTCTCTGTTTGCAGATGACATGATCCTCTACATAGAAAACCCTAAAGACTCTACCAGAAAATTACTAGAGCTAATCAACAAATATAGCAAAGTTGCAGGATATAAAGTTAACACACAGAAATCTCTTGCATTCCTATACACTAACAATGAGAAAACAGAAAGAGAAATTAAGGAAACAATACCATTCACCATTGCAACAAAAAGAATAAAATACTTAAGAGTATATCTACCTAAAGAAACAAAAGACTTATACATAGAAAACTATAAATCACTGATGAAAGAAATCAAAGAGGACACAAACAGATGGAGAAAGATACCGTGTTCATGGATTGGAAGAATCAATATTGTCAAAATGGCTATACTACCCAAAGCAATCTATAGATTCAGTGCAATCCCTATCAAGCTACCAACGGTATTTTTCACAGAACTGGAACAAATAATTTCACAATTTATATGGAAATACAAAAAACCTCGAATAGCCAAAGTAATCTTGAGAAAGAAGAATGGAACTGGAGGAATCAACTTGCCTGACTTCAGACTATACTACAAAGCTACAGTCATCAAGACAGTATGGTACTGGCACAAAGACAGAAATATAGATCAATGGAACAGAATAGAAAACCCAGAGATAAATCCATGAACCTATGGTCACCTTATCTTCGACAAAGGAGGCAAGGATATACAATGGAAAAAAGATAACCTCTTTAACAAGTGGTGCTGGGAAAACTGGTCAACCACCTGTAAAAGAATGAAACGTTCTTCTAACACCATACACAAAAATAAACTCAAAATGGATTAAAGATCTAAATGTAAGACCAGAAGCTATAAAACTCCTAGAGGAGAACATAGGCAAAACACTCTCCAACATAAATTACAGCAGGATCCTCTACGACCCACATCCCAGAATATTAGAAACAAAAGCAAAAATAAACAAATGGGACCTAATGAAACTTAAAAGCTTTTGCACAACAAAGGAAACTATAAGCAAGGTGAAAAGACAGCCCTCAGATTGGGAGAAAATAATAGCAAACAAAGCAACAGACAAAGGATTAATCTCAAAAATATACAAGCAACTCCTCCAGCTCAACTCCAGAAAAATAAATGACCCAATCAAAAAATGGGCCAAAGAACTAAACAGACATTTCTCCAAGGAAGACATACAGATGGCTAAAAAACACATGAAAAGATGCTCAACATCACTCATTATCAGAGAAATGCAAATCAAAACCACAATGAGGTACCATTACACACCAGTCAGGATGGCTGCTATCCAAAAGTCTACAAGCAATAAATGCTGGAGAGGGTGTGGAGAAAAGGGAACCCTCTTACACTGTTGGTGGGAATGCAAACTAGTACAGCGGCTATGGAGAACAGTGTGGAGATTTCTTAAAAAACTGGAAATAGAACTGCCATATGACCCAGCAATCCCACTTCTGGGCATACACACCGAGGAAACCAGATCTGAAAGAGATATGTGCACCCCAATGTTCATCGCAGGACTGTTTATAATAGCCAGGACGTGGAAGCAACCTAGATGCCCATCAGCAGATGAATGGATAAGGAAGCTGTGGTACATATACACCATGGAATATTACTCATCCATTAAAAAGAATTCATTTGAATCAGTTCTAATGAGATGGATGAAACTGGAGCCCATTATACAGAGTGAAGTAAGCCAGAAAGATAAAGACCATTACAGTATACTAACACATATATATGGAATTTAGAAAGATGGTAACGATAACCCTATATGCAAAACAGAAAAAGAGACACAGATGTATAGAACAGACTTTTGGACTCCGTGGGAGAAGGCGAGGGTGCGATGTTTCGAGAGAACAGCATCGAAACATGTATATTATCTAGGGTGAAACAGATCACCAGCCCAGGTTGGATGCATGAGACAAGTGCTCGGACCTGGTGCACTGGGAAGAGTCAAAGGGATCGGGTCGAGAGGGAGGTGGGAGGGGGGATCGGGATGGGGAATACATGTAAATCCATGGCTAATTCATGTCAATGTATGACAAAAACCACTACAATATGGTAAAGTAATTAGCCTCCAACTAATAAAAATAAATGAAAAAAAAAAAAAGAAAAAAAAACCCCTCAACATTCAAAAAACGAAGATCATGGCATCCAGTCCCATCACTTCATGGCAAATAGATGGGGAAAAATTGGAAACAGTGACAGATTTTATTTTCTTGGGCTCCAAAATCACTGTGGATGGTGACTACAGCCACGAAATTAAAAGATGCTTGTTAAAAAAAAATGCTTGTTCCTTGGAAGAAAAGCTATGACAAACCTAGACAGTGTATTAAAAAGCAGAGACATTTCTTTGCTGACAAAGGTTCATATAATCAAAGCTATGGTTTTTCCAGTAGTCATACATGGATGTGAGAGTTGGACTATAAAGAAAGCTGAGCACTGAAGAATTGATGCTTTTGAACTGTGGTGTTGGAGAAGAATCTTGGGAGTCTCTTGGACTGCAAGGAGATCAAACCAGTCAATCCTAAAGGAACTCCAACCTGAATATTCATTGGAAGGACTGATGCTGAAGCTGAAGCTCCAATACTTTGGCCACCTGATGTGAAGAGCCGACTCATTGGAAAAGACCCTGTATAGTATACACGCTCTGGTATAAAGATCAATGCAACAAAATAGAGGATCCAGAAATGAACCCACACAAATATAGTCAACTGACATTTGACAGAGGCACAAAGGCAATTCAATGGAGAAAGTATAGCCATTCAGTAAGTGTTTCAAAATGAACAACTGGACGTTCAAATACAAAAACAAACCAAAAAAATTAGACACAGGTCTTATGCTTTACACAAAAATTAACTCAAAATGAACCAGAGATAAATATAATATACACAGTTTTAGCATTTCTTGAAGTAGACAGGAGAAAATCTTACATGAACTTGGCGATGACCTTTAAAATAGGACACAAACTGTGATCCAGGAAAGAAAATACTTGACAGGTGAGACTTAAAGAATTAAACTGAGACTTAAGAATTAAAGTGAAAAACTTCTGCTCTGTGAAAGTCTTGCTAAGAATGAAAATAAGAGCCACAAACTGAGAGAAAATATTTGCAAACACATATTTGATGAAACACTGGTATCCAAAAGTTACAAAGAACGCTTAAAACTCAAAAGTAAGAGAACATAAAAGATATGAAGACACCTAACCAAAGAAAATATACAGTTGAAAAGCAAACATATGAAAAGATGCTTAACATCATTTTTCACTAGGGAATGTATATTAAAACAACAGTGAGGTAGCATAACAGACCTATTTGAATGGACAAAATAAGCAACTGATGATATCAACTGCTAGTGAGGGTACAGAGTACTGGGAACGCTCACTCATTGCTGGTGGGGATGAAAAATGCTACAGTTGGAACTGTTGTCTTAGAAGACAGTTTGCCAGTTTCTTATAAAACCACAGTCTTACAACATGACCAGCACTTCCACTCCTAGGTGGCTACAGAACTGACTTCAAAACTTATGTCTATGCAAAAACCTAAATGTGAATATTTACAGCAGCTTTATCTATAACTTCAAAAAACCTAGAAGCAACCCTGATGTCCTTCAATAGGATAATGAATAACTTGCATTATATTTATTGAATGGAATTTTCATTCAGCAATAAAAAGGAAAAAGCTATCAAGTCACAAAAAGATGTGAATGAATCTTGTTGTATATTGCTAAGTGAAAGAAGCCAGATTGAAAAAGCTACATACATTGATTCCAATTATATGACATTCCAGGAAAATAAAGCTATAGAGAAAGTAAACAATAATTGCTAGGGATTTGGTGGAAGGTATGAAGTAGAGGTGGTACTGGTGGATGCAGGAGAGGTGAAGCACAGGGAAATTTAGGGCAGTGAAACTATTCCTTCTACTACTGTAATGGTGGGTATGACACATTAAACACTTGCAAAACCCCACAGAACTTTATACCAGAGAGTGTAAACACTGATGTATATAAATTTTAAAAAGACCATTTAGAAGGTCATGAGACCCCAGGATGAAGTGCAGCATGAGAATTTAAATATATCACAGTGAGTGCAGTAACCTCACTGAAAGGGGTGGGGGCACAACATGCTGAGCTCACTCACCTTGGAAATGAGTAGATTCCACAAGACTGAAGGCAAAAGAGCTGTATGCAGCACTGCGCTCTAGTTGATAAAGTTCTCCCCCATGGGAATACACGTTAACAATTCTGAAACCATGATATGAGTATGTTGGAAATGAATAAGTAGGCAAGTAAATAACAGAAGGCCAGGTGCATCAATGCTGCAAGAGGAGTTACAGATAAACAAGGAGAGGGGGCAGAATGATCCTTGTGGTCGTGGAGTAGAGGTGGGGACATCAAAATAAATTCATGTTTAGCTTACATACACAGACAGATACATATACAAATGTTTATAGATAAAATGAAAGACATTAGCCTACAGATCCCCAAACTGCAATATATCTCAAGTAGGACAAATACAGAGAAACTGCATGTAGCAGCATTAAAATCAAACTACTAAGAACTACACACAGAGAGAGACATTTGTAAAGGCAGCCAGAGGAGAAAAAGACTTCAGTTCACAGGAGCTACAAAAAACAGGGGGTCCTCCCTGGTGGCTCAGTGGTAAAGACTCTGCCTGCCAATGCAGGAGATGTGGGTTCAATCCCTGGGTTGGGTAGATTTCCGGGAGAAGGAAATGGCAATCTGCTCCAGTATTCTTGTCTGGGAAATCTCATGAACAGAGGAGCTCGGTGGGCTAAAGTCCACAGGGGTGCAAAGAGTTGGACACAACTTAGCAAATAAATGACAGCAACATTAAGATTAATGGCTGGCTTCTCATCACAGATAATGTTGGTCAGGAGATGATGCAATGAACCTTTGAAGGGATGCATGAAGAAAACAAACTATCAACTTAGAATTCTATATTCAGCAAAAATTTAGTTAACAAGTGAAAATGAAATAAAGATATCTCAGGTAAAAATTGAGAGAATTTGTCTCCATTACAGATGCATTCACTACAACAAACATTGGGTTGGCCAAAAAGTTCATTTGGGTGTTCTATAGCATCTCACAAATGAACTTTTTGGCCTACCTAATACTAAAGAAAGGATTCCCACAGGAAGAACAGCTAACTAATTGGAAGTACAGGTTTGTGGGAAGGAATGACCATGACCAGAAAGGAAAGCACAGTGTAAATGGGGTGAATGAAGCATCATGGGGACCCAAACAGTGCATCTGTCTGACCTGCTGTCTAGTCAGACAAAACCAGAACCTATGACCGGCACTGTGGAGGTAAGTTCATTTCTTCTCCATGCTATGTCCTCCTCTCATTTCCTCCACTGCATTCCCAGCACAGGCTGCTGTAACTTTCTGAGTGGGGAACATTCCTGGGGTAAGTTCATGTGATGCTACAGCTCAAGAATTGCCTGAGGATGCAGTGGGATATTGACAAAATGTTTTTGAAATGGAATAAGGCAAGACCACTGTGTTTGTGCACATCACCTTTAACTTACACCACCTCATTTGTGTCACCACCTCCACTTTCCTGATGAAAAAACCAGCTGGCATGTGAGGTCATGCACCTATGGCCAGTCACTCACTAATGAGTGGGCAAGTTTGGCCTTCCAGCCCCCATATTCTCATTCAGAATCTGTTCTTCTGAGCAAGAGAAAAAGCAAATCAGCAAGCGCTTGACACAAAAGCTGAAGAGGAATGAAGTCTTCCTCTAAATCTAAAATAGGATCAATGGACACAAGCAAACAGACCCTCAAAAGGGATATTTCCCCATGGATTCCAGAAAGAAGTAGCCTTCCTTATACCGAATTGACATGTGTTGTTTGTTCTTTTTTATATATGCTTGAATAACTTCTGTAATATACCAATTATTTTCATACAGACTCTCTACATTAAAAAATAACTAAATTTTCCTTTGAATGATCTGTTCTCCTAAAGATTGGCCTTAATGTGAATAATTTGTTACCTCTTTCTGTCTCTCTGCTCTTCCTGTTTCTGTCTCTATATCTAACAAAAGAGGGCAAAGAAGAACTTTATTGGGTGGAAAACAACTGTCCTCCCTGGAGAATGTATACTCCCAGGCTGATTGTCAGGCAGGTATGGAGCATGAGTCTACATGATCCTGTGTCAAGGAAACCTCAAGCTGAGAAATTAATTTTAGGCTGGTAGTGTCTCCAGGTGCCTGATGGAGATAAACACACATATTCTCTGGAGGAAAACTTAGCTCAAGTAACAAAGGATTCTCACAGACAAAGCCAGTTTGAACATGGTCTTAGGTTTATGAAAAGACCAGCTTCCATGAGTGAGAAACAGCTAACAGCAGGACTAGAAACCCAAGGATTCATATTTTGGGATTATCTGATTCAGAATGTGTGGAGGCTGGCATCACGGGTCCCAAACCTTGACATCTCTCTGCCTCTATGCCTTTGTAGTTGCTGCTCCCGAGGAGGCAGAAAATATGTCCTCCCTTCCTTCAGTGTAGGTAGCTTTGGTAATGAGGTGTTTCAGTTCTGAGGCCAGGTCCTAAGTGTGCTCCTACTTGTCTCCATGAATTTGTACATGGAGAAGGACGTGCTTGCTTGTCCTCATGGAAGATGAAGTTCATGGTACAGAGCTGCCCCAGCTGAGCCTGACCCACATTAGGTGAGCTGCCACCAGCCCACTGATGAATGTATGTTGTGGTAAATAATTGTTGTTTTAAGCCCCTGAATATGGGGGCAATTTGTTAGGCAGCAGTAGCTAGCTGATGTAGAAATAACTGAAGTATGTTTGAAATATTTAAAAAAAATAGAAAAAATCAATTTGGAAAAGAATCACTTGGAAATTATAGAAATAAAAAAATGTAATTGTTGAAATTAAATTTTAAAAAATCCAAAGTGGATGGGCTAAGTGGAAGATACAACAGAACTGAAGACAGATTTAGTCTTCAGATTTAGTGAATTTGAATGTAGTTCTAAAGAATTTACCCACAATGTGGGGCAAAATCAAAGAGATGGAAATTTTTCTCTAAAAGATATATGGAAGGTAGAGTGAGAAAAATTGAGTGCATACATAATCAGAATTTAAGAAGGAGAAAAAAAGATTACGTGGTAGCATGTGTATGTACTTGTGCTAAGTCGTTTCAGTCATGTCTGACTCTTTGTGACCCCATGGACTGTGGCCCACCAGGCTTCTGTCCATGGAATTCTCCAGGCAAGAATATTGGAGTGGGTTGCCATGCCCTTCTCCAGGGGATCCTCCCTTCAGTAATAGTTTAACTGGTTAAAAAATCTTCACTTATAGACTTAGTATCCTGAAGATTTAGCTTTACTGTCTCTGACTTCCACTGCTGCTGTTATGAGTTGTCCTTGTCAGATGAACTGTTTTCCTCACTGAACTGTTTTCCCCTTGGTATCCTGCATTTTTACCATGAGGCACCTTACTATGGGACTCACTTTATTTATTTTTGGCTGGGCTGGGTCTTCGTTGCTACGCATGGGCTTCCTTTAGTTGTGATGAGTGGGAGCTACTCTTTGTTGAGGTGCACAAGCTTCTCATTGCAGCGGCTTCTCTTGTTGCAGAGCACTGGCTCTAGGCTTCAGGAGTTGCGGCACGTGGACTCAGTAGTTGCTTTCCCAGGCTCTAGAGCACAGGCTCAGTAGTTGTGGCACGCGAGCTTAGCTGCTCTGTGGCATGTGGGATCTTCCTGGACCAGGGGTTGAACCCACGTCTCCTGCATTGGCAGGTGGATTCTTTACCACTGATCCACCACGGAAGGCCCTTAATGAGTTCTTGAAGGCCAAATGTGAGCTAGCCAGTGTGCAACAGTTGGAGCTTCAACACATGGGGATTTTGCACTTATTCACCAGCTATTTCCATGGACCCTTACCAGGTGCTGATGAGAAAGAGTGTGGCAGTTCTCAGAAGGCCAGAGAGAGTCCCCCTCAGGGGCACAGGCATGCAGGAGATTATCTGCTTCTGCCACAGTGCCCGCACATGGTGTCTCATGCTTGCCTGGACTCTCCTCTTATGGGAAGCAAGAACTTTACACCACGGAGAGGAAGGGCAGTAAACCTTCTCACCCCCCAGGGACCAGGTGAAAATCTACTGGTCTGGAGGAGAGTCTGATGTAAAAATCCTCTGCTCACGGAAGAGGCAAAAGAGAGCCTTGTGGGCCCAGGATCTTAGCTGAGGTCTGCTGCTACTAGGTAAGGGGGAGGGGACTTAGGGAGACAGCAAAGTTTGATGGACATGGGGATCAGGGCAGGGATGCTGTGACAGCTCCACTCCAAGACTGAGCCTTGGCCAGGACACCAGAGCTCCCCCCCTACCCCTTGCCAGCATAAGCCAAGCACTAAAGAGCAAGGGCCACCTACCACCTGTGGAGGGACAGAGGCACAGAGGAGAGAGAGACACAGAGATCTGTGTCACACACATCTAGGGACTGCTGATTGCTGAGGCTGGAGCAGGAGCAAAGTGGGGCCAGAGGTTCCTTCTCTAAGCACAGTAATCATCACTCACAGCTGGAGAAAGGTAAAGTCTGCAGGGCACCGAGGGTGACAAGGGTGAAAACAAAACCCCAGATCAGCTGACTCCTGACTAGATGGATTCAACCACTTACACTAAGACTGACAGAACAGGTGTGCTTATTTCTGGGTATAAGTACTGTTTACTCCAGTCTCTGCTCTTTCTTCAGATGTCCAGCATTCAGTAAAAATGTGTGACACACAGAGACACACATACACACAGGGAAGAGAAAGCAATCCACTACCATGAGATAAATTAATCAATAAAACTAGACTCAGAGATAGCTCAGATACTGGCATTATCAGAAAAGGACTTCAGAATAATTATGATTAATATGTTAAAGGATCTAATGGAAAAGGTGGATAATATGCGTGAACAGATAAGAAATTTCAGCAAAGAGATGGAAGCTATACAAAAGTGGAAAATGGGAAACATCAGAAATATAAAGCATGTTATTAGAGATGAATTTAGAGTTTCTTTAACTGACTGACCAGTCCAGCTGGTCAGCTCTTTCCTCAAAGATTAATTAGGGTCAAACTCTTCAAATTGTATCACAGAGAGTAAAAGAATGAACAAAATCTGAACTGGGCATGCAAATAATGTGGGATAATATCACACAATCCTACAGACATGTATGCAGAGTCTGAGGAGGATGGAAGAAGCAAGAGAAAAATGAGAGTCCTTAAACAAGATTGCTATTAATTAAAAAACCGAAAATAACAAGGAAAGGAAATATAATCCAGCTAGTCTTCATAGCTCAGCTATGAAAAATACTCAGTAAAATTATTGTAGTGATGAATATGGATTTATCAAAGGCAATGGTGTAGTTATACTGGGACCATAGAAGCCTGGGTGGCTTAAGGAGCCAAACCTGCCTCCCATTTGGGATGTCAATAATGATACTGATAGAGGATCAATGACAAATCTAACATTCTATTACAAAATCTGATCCTAATATCATGATAGACATTTTTCTAAGTGTTTTTGATGTATTAAATCATTGAACCCTCAAGTAAGCCTCTAACTATGTTATGTGCCATTTTACAGATAAGGAAACTGAAGCACAAAGGTGTGATGAAAACCCTCCAAGGTCACATAGCTGGGATTTGGGGAGGCTGGCAAGCCCACCAGACTGTCATACTTTGGAGCCTGGGTATAAACCACAACTTTATAGTGCCTCCCTGTGATATAGCAATGACAGTAAAGAGAGAAGAGTCCAGAGATGAAGTTCAGACATTCCAGTCCAGGGATTGGCAGTATTTTTCTGTAAAAGGCCAGATAAATATTTTAGCCTTTGTGAGTCACATATAGACCCTGTCTCACCTACCTGATTTAGCTCTTGTAGCATGAAAACATCCATAGGCAATATCCAAGTGAATGGACACAGCTGTGTTCCAATAAAACTTTATTTAGAAAAACAGGCAATGGGCCAGAGGTATCCAACCTCTGCACTAGACAATGAATATGACAGCTTCTGAGGAGCATAATTCCAGGATGGGCAGGAGTATAGGCCTGGGGCTGTATTTGTTACTATAAATTTTATTTTAAAAAGTTGCTTTTATGAAAAAGGCTTATCTATAACTTTTGAAAAACATATTAAAATGAAAAAGTCTGAGATAACCTTTAAAAGGATTAGAAATATAAAACTTTCAAGCTAGTTAAGGTAAAATGGAGTGAAAAATAATAGCCCAATCCCAAAGAAGGTGAGGAAAAAAGAAAAAAGGCATCGAAGCACAAAAGAACACAACAGAAAAAAACATACGTTTTTGTGTGAATAGACATAGTCTAAATCTTCCAGGTAGAAGACAAAGACCAAAATCCACCTATACATGGTTCCAAAAGACACACACGTAAAGCTAAAGAGACGAAGTTTCAAAGAAAAAGCACGGAGGAAATAGAGAGCAAATGCTAACTCCGATCAGATGAAACAGAATTTCAAACAAAACATAATAAAGCAAAAAGCATAGTAATCATGGGGCACTACACCATTATACAGACTTCCCTTGTGGCTCAGCTGTTAAAGAATCTTCCTGCAATGTGGGAGACCTGGGTTCGATCCCTGGGTTGGGAAAGGAAAAGGCTTCCCACTCCAGTATTCTGGTCTAGATAATTCCATGGACTGTATAGTCCATGGGGTGGCAAAGAGTCTGACACGACTGAGTGACTTTCACTTTCACACCATTACACTGAGTGAAGATACACTGATTCTAAATTTGTATCTGTATAATAATGTTGCTTTTTTTTTTTTTGGTCATGCCCTTGGTACTGAAAGCATGGAGTCCTAACCACAGGACTGTCAGGGAATTCCCTTAATGTAGCCTGCCAGTGCAGGAGACTGAAGAGACTTGTGTTCGATCCCTGGGTTGGGAAGATTCCTTGAAGAAGGGAATGGCAATTCACTCTGGTGTTCTTGCCTGGAGAATCCCACGGACAGAGAAGCCTGGCAGGCTAAAGCCCACGGGGTTGCACAGAATTGGACACGGCTGAAGTGATACAGCACACAGCACAGACAGTCTTAAAACAGGCAATTTAATACTTGACATAACTACAAGGAAACTTGAAAGTTCTCTAGGGCTAAGTTTTAGTACACACATCTTTCAATAATTAAAAGATCAAGAAAATGGAAAGAAACAAATATATAGATTTGGTTGACCTAATAGATGTACTAAGCCTCATCTGTGTCTCCACTTTCACCTCATGGTGATTGGGTGTATTCCACATGCACACGCGGATTATTTATAACACTGACCTTGTACTGGCCCTAAAGCAAGTTTCAGCAAATACCAATGAATCAGTATCATGTAAACCATGGTTTCTGATGAAAATTCAATTAAATTAGAGACCAGTTACAAAAGGCAACTAAGAAAAAAATCTCCATGTATCTAGAAATTTAAAATAGAGATTTCTAAGTAATTCATGAATCAATGAAAAGAAAAAAAAAAAAAACAGTGGATGAGAAAGTACTTAAGAATAAACAATAACACAGCATATAAACCCTTCCACAGGCTCTATCAGGACCTGAGGCAGAGACTGGCTATGGGTCATTTGTGGGGGTAGGGGAGGACACAGGAGCCCCACTCGTGTTTAGGGAACCAGGCAGAGGAGGAAAGGCCGTTACAGTCAGAGTGGACTCACACTTCTCAGTACTGCCTAGATGAGGACTGGGGTGGGGGTGGGGGGTCAGCCCAGTCCCCAGGAAGCCCCTCAGCTGGGTTTCTGCAGCCCAGTAGCTGTGAACAGAGATTCCCTGGGGTCTCTCTGAGAGCTCTGTGATGCAGTGCTCATCTACCCTGACAGAAGACCCAGGGTGGCCAGAGACCAAAGCAGCTGGAAGGGTCCAGCCGGGCACCTGGTCAGGCGGTGGGGGGGGGGGGGGCGGGGAATGCCCACTACATCTGGGGGGTAGTGCCCACTTTTGGTTCAGAGAAACAGTACTGCCCAGCAATGTCTGGATGGTCCCACAGCAGTGCAGGTGGCTCCGGTCAGTGAAGGAACATTCTAGTACAAAGACTGCCACTGCCCTATTGTTGAGGGTACCAGGGTGGTGGTGGAGATGGTGTCTTTTCCTGCAGATCCTCCTGGGTTCTGAGCCCGCTGCCTACCCACCCGTCTGCAGGAGGAACCTAGAGCACCTCCCAGCTGGTGTCCACCCATTGCACATGCCCCTTCGGGCAGCAAGGTGCTCCAGTGGGGACAGTTGGCACCCCAGGGCTTGACCTGGGCTACCTGGTGCCCAGGTGCAGACACGTGAGCGCCTCCCCTTGTTTCCCATGACCCCGGGAGGGGACAGTTTGGGCTCTGTGAGTGGGGGTGTTCCAGCAGGGCGTTCTCGCTTCCCCACCTCCCTAGGACCCCAGCCTGCTCCCACCCTCCCCTACAAGGTTCGAAAAGCAGAGCCAGAGACGCCAAGAGGCCGGGAAACCCAGGCCGTCAGGGGCCGAGGAGGAGGATCCCAGCGAGGTCCCTGCTGGCGGAAGCCAGGGAGGCGGCAGGTGAGCGCGGCGGCCGGAGGATGCTGCGCCCCGAGTCCCAGTGCCGGAGCGCGGGCTCCTGCTGCTGGGCCGGCCGGGAACTGCAGCGCTCTGTGCGGCAGCGGAGGGGAGGGGGCGCGCGGATGGGGCGGGGGACAGGGTCTACCGCTTCTCGGAAGTCCGGCAGAGGCCCGCCTAATCAGAACCAGCCTGGTGCCAGCCCGCGCCTGGGCAGAGCCTTCCAGAAAGGGCCCCGATCCCCACAGGTCAGTGCACCTCATCTCCAGGCTACAGCACAGCCGGGCCGCCCCCGGTGCCCCGCGCAGACCCCGCCTGCCCTGCTCGTCAGGCGGGCTCATCCGAGTGGGCGGGCGCGCAGACCTTCCGGAGGTCGGGTGCGGACCAGCGCGGTGAGCAGGGTGCCCGTGACCCGTCCGGGGGAAGGGGGCGCCCCCACTCACCTCTGCTGTCGGCGTAGAGGAGGCCCAGGGTGACCAGGGCTCCGGTCACCAGGAGCAGCAGCAGCAGCAGCCCCGCCTCCAGGAAGCCTCGGTGCTTCTGCCCCGAGCGGCCGGCGATCTCCACCATCCCCACTGGGCTCTCGGGCTTGCCCATCGCAAGTCTCTAGACGGGGAAAGAGCACAGCGGAGGAGCCCCAAGGCCAAGGCAGGGGCGGCGTCCACCCGGGGTGGGGCGTCAGGGCAGCGGGGGCTGGGTGTGGCGCTAGGGAGGCCCTGCCCGAGGCTCGAGGGTGCTCGGCCCTTTTCTCCATCCCAGGTCCTGCGCCTGAGGGTTCTCCTCCCTCTCCCAGGGAGTCTGAGTGCAGGACACGGCCCGGGGTGGGTCAGGCCCGGCCCTGGCCCAGCCCTGGCCCAGCCCTGGCCCGTTGACAGTCCCTTTTGGAGGTTGGCCTCTCTAAGTCTGCTTTCGGGCAGAGATTGGTCTGGGGTCGCTCAGCTCACAGCTTGGGGTGGGCACGCAGGACCCAGGAGACCCAGCTCCCAAGTAATCGAGGGGCTTCTGCAGCGGATCCTGCCTGGGGCTCTTGTCCCGATTTGGGGGATGTCCTGGAGCTGTGGGCCCCCTGCATCAGGGACACTCTCTGGGAGGTGGCTTGGGCCACTGGGCTCCCTGCTCACTGTTCCTGCCTGGAGCCTAAGGGGTCTAGGGGGAGGCAAGAGTGACTGTGGTGACCATGTAAGCCAAGACAGGACACGGCAGGACAGCTTCAGCAGTTGTCCCCCCACCCTGTCACTACAGAGGGGACGCCTTCTCCAGCCGGCCAGGTGGTGACAGCCAGGCTCCAAGCAGCATGGAGGACACCCCGGGCTGCAGCTGTGGGCAGGAGAGGGTGCACTGCCCGGGTCAGTGAGGACGGTTCACAGAGGGCTGCATGAGTCCCCTGTGCATGTGAGTATACGTGTGGATGCACGTGTGTGTGTGTGTGAGTGCATGGGATGAGTGTGTGAACATGCACATATGCATGTACACATGTGCATATGCTCCTGGGTGTATGTGTGTGTGTGCGCATGTGCACGCCTCTGTTACTGGCACTCAGGGCCCTGACTGAGAAAGGTGCCTGGATCCCCAGGGAGAGTGGGCTGCCCTTCCAGCTTCAGTCCTCACATGAGCTCACACTCCTGATGTCGGGACTGGGGCCCAGTCTACACCAGCACAGAGGACAGACCCAGTCTTGCCTGCTGGCAGATAAGCGTGGCCTGAGGTTGCCCATGACTGGATTAGCTGTTCTCAACGCCAAGACGTGTCCAGACTCACTGTGGGGTGAGGGGTGGAGGGTGGGTCTCTCAGCCCTCTGACATCACTGCCACACAACCCAACCAGGGAGGAGCAGCCAGGCCTCCATCACTTCCCTCTGCTCCCCTCCCCTTCTGGAAGTCCTTGCTTAAGGTCCCCTTAGCCAGGCCTCCCCCAGTCTGGCCCACCCCCAGACCTGAACTGTTTCACCACCTCATCTGTGGTTCAGCCTCTACAGTCCTTATTTCTATTCCCATTGCCCACCTCCCCATTGGGGGTGTCAGTGTGGAAGTCACAGGGCTCCTTCAACCTGGTCCTGAGGACCTAGGTGAGTGCCCATGACCCTGGAGGCATCCACTGACTTGAATGAATGAACCAAAGGATGAGTCAGGCTGACTTATCTGAGCCCAACTTAGCACCTGTGGCCCTGGTTTTGCCAGCATCTTCTCTGATCAGATCTAATGAGTCTACTCATCACTCAGTTAGTCCACTTTACTGTGTCCTGCTGACTCCAGGGCACTCCGCATAACAAAGATAGGCACACAGTAAAAACTCTGAGGACTGAGGACAAAGCCAGGTGCCGACAGGGGGAGAAGCTGGGGACCCCACCTCCCCAGAGACACGGTCATGGCATCTTCAGGCCTCTGTAGCCAGCTGGGTGGACAGGGCTCCTTACAGGAGTTGGGGGGCTGTGCTGGGCTGCTTGTCTGTGGCCTGGACAGTGGGCTGGTGCTTGGAGGGTGTTCTCCTGGCTGCACTGCCCAGGAAAGCTGGCCCGGCAGTCAGGCCCCTTGCCCGGCTCACCTTTGGGTTACTCAGAGAGGCCACCACAGACATGTCTCAGAAGGCTGAGTCAGGAGGGCTCCCAGGGTGGGAGACAGTGGCTCCAGGCGGGGCCAGGAGAGGCTGGTGGGGCTTCTGGCCTCCTTTGTGATGCAAGCATGGGTTCTCTGGAGGCGGACCCCCTCCTGCTCACAGTTGGCAAGTTCCATCTAGGTTTGGTGTGGGGGAGGGGCCAAGAGCTGCTCTGGGGGCTCTAGGCTTCCTGCTGAGCGAGCGAAGTCTCTCGGGACTGAGGCTCCTGCCTCCTGCCTTTCTTCCATCCTTCCTGTCCCCTGGGTTCAAAGAGGCCACAAGGCTCCTGGGAAGGAAGGCCAGGCCCTTCTCCTTACCCTGGCCACCTTGGCGGAGAGGTTGGAACCAAGAACCACCCTTGTCACGGGGTTCCTTTCTCTTTTGTCTCCAGGGAGGGTCCAGTGAGGGTGGTGGGTTCTGGGGGCCTTGCTGTGCTGTGAGGGGAGCAGGCATCCCTGCTCATCATGATGGGGTGGGGGTGGGGCCGCCAGGGAGGGTCCCCACTCTGAGACACTGACCCCCAGAAGGCAGGTGGCTCTGACTGGGGGAACAGGAGAGGGCCTCTGGGGTTGGCAGGGGCACCCCAGTGCTTCAGAGTTAGGCACCCCTGGCCGATGATGGGGCCAGAGTTGGGGGCTCTGGGTAAAGGAGGCCCCAGTCAGAACCCAGATGTCTCTTCTCCAGGCCTGACTTGGTCACCAGCATGGTTCTGCTTCCATTTCAGAATCTCACAGATGGAGGGATCCCCTTGGGCTCCTGGGATTCTGTAAGAGTGTCCAAGGCTGGGGCCAGGCCAAGAACCAGGGATCTGGGGTAAACAACTGCTCACTCCATCCCCTCACCAGAAGACGCACCCTGGGTCCTGTTGGAATGTCCCAGTCCACGTTCCGGTGGTCTCTTAGGTTGGCCCCTGTGCTGGGGGGAGGGTCATGCTTCAGGGACTCAGATTCCAGAAACCAGCCCTAGCCCCCAGGCAGGGCTTGTCTCAGCCCCCTGGTTGTCCTGGCAGACCCCCAACCAAAGGCCCAGAGACATAGCCTGAGCAAGGAGCTACCCAGGCTGCTGGTCTGAATGGAGACAAGGCCAAGGTCAGGGGATTGAGAAACAGGAACTGCCCTTCTCAGGAGCCAGGGCTGGGTCAGGATCCAGCCTGCTGACTAGAGATTCCTTTCCAGAGTGTGCTGGCTCTGGGGACCCATGCTCTGTGCCGTCCAACCAGAGGTGCCCCCATCCCTGACCCAAGGCCACCTGGATGGTATCTGGAGCTGAGCTGCACTTTCCCACTCACGCTGCCCTGTTCAGGGTCCTCCCTGTCTGTAGCTCTATCAATGAAAGAAATTGCATGAGCAACGGGCCTGGGCCCTGGACTTGCCTCATGGTGGGCACTGCACTGAGGCCAGCAGGTTCTGGGGGAACCCAGCATAGTGGTACTGGGTGCCCTCCAAGAGAATCTGGAAAAGGGGAGCCCACAGGCTAAGGAGCTACAGACCTCCAGCCCAGTCCCTGGATGGGCCGTGACTTAGCTGCCTGGAGCACAACCCCCCCAAGGTGGACTTTAGTCCTTTCTCCTAGATGAGCTCAAGGGCCAGTGCAGGCTCCCTGTCTACTCCTCCCCATCTCTTGGGCAGTAGATGTGGGAGGTGGAGGTCTGAGCCCAGCCTTAGCTCTGGGGTCCAAGGAGGCAGCACCTTCATGAGGGCAGGGAGTGGGTGCCCCTTCCCTCCCCAGTCCTGGGACCAGGGCAGGTCTAGAGCCTGGGATCTAGAACCTCTGGTCCTGGGGCTGCCCTCAGACCCTGCAGACACCTGCCCTTTACTGCTGGGTCTAGTCCTTCCCTGCCCCATGCCCTTGGGCCGGGCGGTTTCGGGCAGGTCCTATCCTCTGCCCGAAGCCCAGCGTCCCCTGGCAGGCATGCCTCTGGTCCTCAGCCCGGCAGGAAACAGACCTTCCCTGGGTCTGCCCACCCACACTCCAGGCAGGCAGGAGGTGCCCCGCTTGGAGAAGACAGGCTGGCTGGAAGAGATTAAGTATTTCGAGGCAGTTGGAGAGCTGAGCTGAGAGCTGGGCCTCTGGGAGAACCCTGAACACTGTCCTGCTTGCTGCCTCCTGGAGTCAAGTGGCAGGCATCCTAGACAGGAGGAGGGGGCGGGGCGGTCTGACTCTGCCCCAGGTCTCCCATCACCGAGCCCCGCCCCCAGCCCCAACAGCTGGAACATCAGACCCCTCCTCTATAAGATTTGTCTTGGAGTCAGACAAGAGGACAGATGTGTGGTGCCTGGCACAACTGTGTGGTTGGGAAACACCTGGCGGGGGTGGGGGTGAGGGGCAGGTGCAGAGGAGCTGAAGGGTGCACGTGGTGGCTGACAGCCCATTCGGAAGGGCCAGTCATCTGTCTTGGAACTCCGGCTGCTACTTTTGTGATCCCTAGTTATTTTACTCCTGTATTCCTGATGCTAGGAGACTGAAGGCTAAAGGAGAAAGGGGCGGCAGAGGATGAGATGGTTAGGTAGCATTACTGACTCAATGGACATGAGTTTGAGCAAACTCTGGGAATAGTGGAGGACAGAGAAGCCTGGTGTGCTGCAGTCTATGGGGTTGCAAAGAGCCGAACACAAGTTAGTGACCAAATTAACAACATAATTGAGACCCTCATAACTAACTGTTCTTTAAATTCTCACTATTTAAATCACGTGTGTGGTTTCTGTCTCCTAAGTGGACCCTGATGACACATGAATTGGCCACTAGGAATGGCCCCAAGAGGCGCCCCCAAACATGGAGTTTGGGAACCAGCCTGGTTGTATCCTTGGGCCTGACCGTGGGACTGAGTGCCTGGGAGACGTGACTCATGGCAGCGGCTTTAGGAGTGACCGAGCCACCACCATGCTCACTGTCACTGTGAAGTGACAGCTGAATCTGGGCCCAGGGAGCGAGGGCTGTGTGCTGCTATGGTTGAGCAGCCCCGAGGCCCCTGGTGTCCTGCACACTCACGTGGAGGTGACACGAGCTCAGGTCTGGGCTAAGCTCCACCATAGCCCTGAGAGGCCCTCCTGTCTCACAAGCACAGGGCTGACAAGGCTGAAAGACAGACACAACATCTGCTCCTGTTAGTACAATCAGTGCTGGGACTTTCACAGCCTTGCCAAGTTTCTTAGGAGAAAGTTCAGGCACTGATAGGGAAGGAATGGGACCCTGAAACTAGGAATGTGATGTCTGGTTGGCCTCAGATGGGGCTGAGAACCTCAAACCCCTGGGGCCTCTGAGCCACTCCCATGTCCAAGGAGACAAGCCCCTTTCACTAAAAACCCTGCGAGAACCTCCTGTGGACTAGATACTTAGAAAGAGGCTGCTCGTTCTACTTGACATCCATAGTTAGCCCCCAGACCCACAAGTAGGGTCCAATCTCTGCATGCTCAGGGTGGGGGCGAGTACCCAGAATAAAACAGCTTACAGTAATGGATCCAAACAATTTCAAGACATAATTAATCGACACCGAGAATCCTGGGGATTATGTGGGGACGGGTCAGGGCTGGCAGACTGCAGTGGAGGGAGCACAGCACTGAGCTGGGTTGGCTCCACTCACATGGGTGCACCAGCCAAAGATTCTGAATTTGTGTGTTGGTCATGGGCTTCCCTGGGATTCAGCGCTGAAGAATCCGCCTGCCAAAGCAGGAGATGCAAGAGACACGGGTTGGATCCCTGGGTTGGGATGATTGCCTGGAGGAGGAAATGGCAAAGAAATGGCAATAATTCCAGTGTTCTTGCCTGGGACATCCAAGGGACAGAGGAGCCTGGTGAGCCAATGAAGCTGAGATGCCAGAACCTCTCCTGTGTAACATAGAGGAAGGAACCCAAGGGCGCAGGGAGGTGACACATTGGAGAGGACTTATTATGCGTGACCCGTACCTCTGATACAGTCCCCGGCATGGCCACAGACCTTTTCTTTCCTTAAGTATCTCTGTGGTTAACTATACAAACACATTTCCTGATTTTGAAAAACCCTTGCATTCCCATGTACGTTGCTGTCAAACGTTTTGTTGAATTCAGGTTTGTTGGCACTTCATTTAGGGTTTATGAACAGATAATTTGTAAATGAAATGGGTTTGTGGCTTTCATTTGGTTGAGATTATGGTTTCTAAAAAAAAAAAAAGAAACTTGGAAGGGAACTATATTTGGTATTTTGTAATAAACTATAATGGAAAAGGATCGAAAAAAAGAATATAGATATATACACATATACGTGTAATGGAATCTCTTTGCTGAGCCGCAGAAACTAACACCGTATTGTAAATCAATGATCCTTCAACAGAAAAAAATAACTTGGAAGCTTTTCTTCTTTTTCTTGGCTGTGAAGGAGTTTAAAGCAATTACGAGCTGACTGTTCTTTAAAGGCTGGCAGATCTCCCCGACACCATCTGGAACTGGAGCTGTTTTGGGGGAAGCTCCCTAACCACCTTCTCTTTCCCTCCATGATAACTGTCCTGTGCAATTGTCACATCTACTCTGGAGTCAGTTCAGTTAAATAATATTTTCCTAGGAACCAACACATTTTATCCAGGGCTTCAAACTTATTTGCATAGAGTTGAGAAAAGTGATGTCTTATGATTCTTTAAATTTCCCGTGTGTTGTTTTTACTTCTAAAAATTTTGTGGCTTTGTGCCTTTCCTGTCTTTCCAGATTAAGTCAGCTACTGGTTCATCTGTTTGATTTTTGAAGAACTGTATTTTGGGTTTTTGAGTTCTTTCCCTTTTCTATTCCTAATTCATTAACTTCTGCTTCCTGTTATTCATCCCTGCCTGTTAATTTCCTTTATTCACTGTCCTTTTTAAACTTCTCAAGTTTAGGATGCACTTCATTTTGATTGGCTAGTGATGCACTCAGGGCGTGAACTTTTCTCTGGGCACTGCAACACATAGGGGTTCCCCTGGACTTTTTTTTTTTTTTTAACTATTTTTCCAATATTCTGAAATTCCAGTTTTGATTTGTTTTTGGATCCAAGAGGTGTTTCACCTGCAGGGAATTTTAAAGCATCAATTTACAGCTTTATTGTCTTGAGAGTAGGTAATGCTCTCTGTGCCACATCATAAACATTTTCTTGGTAACCTTGGATTTTGAGAAAACAAGGTGCAGCCTGTGTTCTCAGGGGGACAATATGATTCATATAGAAACCACCAGATCATTCTGCTATGATGGAGGCCATCCAGGGCCTATGAGTTCTTGTCCACTTGGGCGCCATGGTGGGAGGCTGGGATATGGCCTCACATGGACCTGCAGATGTGGTAACGACCCCTGGCCCACATGGAAGTGGATGGGGAGGACTCGGGGTGGGGGTCTCTGCCAGCTCAGCAGTGAGGGGCTGGGGGTGGGAGACTGGTTGGGGGCTCTTTGAAGACCATCAGCTCCTGGGAAGCTGTGGTGAGTCAGGCATCTGCGAGCTCACTTGAGTGGCCTTGAGTGGACAGATGAGGGCAGGACGTCTTGCGGGAAGGAGAGCAAATGCACCCTCTGTTCCTTGCTTTACTCAATGGCCTGTCCAGCAGTTGTGTTCATAAACAGGAGAGAAAAACTGCACAACTCAGACCTGGCTTCTTTGAAACCAACAGCAATGGGACCATGGCTGGACTTCTCCACTTCCCCAAGGAGAGAAGGTTTTCCAAGGCAACTGTGGTGGGGGTGGGTAAGTCTAATCATGTAGGAAGCACCTTTACATCCAACAGGAGATCGGATGCCAAGTAGATGCCTGGCTGCTCTGCTCACTGTGGGCCCCTTGGGGTAGGTATCTCTGCTTGGCAGGGGAGGGAGACCATATCATCTTCCCAAGGTGCTGGCTTCCCTAGAGAACAACCTTGATGAAAGCATAGGTTTTGGGCCCAGCTTGAGAGTTTTTGCCCTTGAGGGGCTCCAGGCCCTGCAGGATGTCTGGCCAGAGGTCAGGCCAGGGTCAAGGGCTGCTCCACATCTGGAGAAGGGTTTCCTGGGCTGTCACTATCTCCCCAGGGCTATGAGGGGCCAGCCTGAACCCCACTCAACCTGCAGGTCCCAAGCGAGGGACAAGGAACAGGACTTCTCTCTAAGGCCCAAGCCCTACGTGTGGGCCAAGAGGGCCCCAGCTTTGAGGACCAGGTAGCTGTTAAGGGAAGAGGCTCTGAGCTTCCTAGGATGGTTGCTCCAGGCAGGTGGGGAGCTTTCTCCTCTGCTTGCCCAAGGCTGGCCATCTGCCAACCCACCCAAGTCTAGGAAGAGGGAGAGGGTGGGGGGAGCACCTCCTTGAGCAACCTCCCCAGGGACTGGACGAAGAATGACGATGACAGGGTGGCCCCACAGCTGGGCCCGGGGAGTGCTGGTCAGTGGAGCCGGCAGCCAGAGGATGCCTCCCTCCGGATTCTCGCCTTCAGCCTCTTCAGGCTGCTGTGCTCTGGGTCCAACAGGAGGCCGGCCTCGGCCGCCGTCCAGGCCTCGCTGTAGCGTTGCTCAACCAGGCAACACCGCGCCTGGCACAAGAGTATGTGGGTGGCTGGAGCCCGGCCTGGCCGCTCCCACAGGCTGCTCTGGGCCTGGGTGGGTGCCAGGTGGAGGGCCTGGGCGAAGGCCCCCGCAGCCCCAGCCTCATCCCCCAGACCCAGAAGCAGGCGGCCCCGGGAGCAGAAGTCCTCCACCTGTGTCTGGAGGTTGCTGTCCCTTGAGCCTTCTTGGAACACGTGGTCTAGGTCCCCAAGTGCCCGGCTAAACTCCCGTAGCTCGGCCAGGCAGGTGGCCCGACGGCGTAGGTGACAGGTGCTGCTGCCGCCCGCCAGGACAGCCAGTGAGCAGTAGCCCAGCGCCTGGCGGGGCTGTCCCAAGTTCAGGAGGGTGTCAGCTTCCTGGGCTGCAGCCTGCACAGAGGGGACAGAGGGAGGGAGGTCAGGCCATCCCCTCCAAGCCCTGCACAGCGAGCCACTGCTTGCTCCCCTGTGCAAATGCTGTCTGCTTCTTCTGGGGGGTAGTGTATGGAGGCACAGGGCAGTGACCACTCCCTTGTAATCCCTTCACCCTGCTTCTCACAGCCCTACTGCCCCAACTGTGGTCCCAGCTCCTCTTACCTGGGTGACCTTCTCTCTTCCCTCTGCTCCTCCCACTCTGATGGGGCTGCAGCCAGCCTTCCCCCTTCCCCCAAGGCTGCCCAGCCCCAGGACAGCAGCAATTGCTCCTCTGTCCAGCCTGTTCCTGGAGCCCCCTCCTGGACCCCAGATCAGAAAAGCAGGGTCTGCTCTGTGCTAGCGCTCTTCTCACTTCACTAACCAACCAGTCCAGTGGAGACAGAGTCAAGGCCAGGGAGACACTCTCCAGGCTCCCCCGGTGTGTCCAGGAAGACTGTGGTGGACTCACCCTCTGCCCCGTGGATGCAGCAGGGAAGGGCCAGAGGTCAGAGGGCGCTGTCCATCCTAGCACTCTTGCCCTGGGGACTCCTGGACTGAGGCCCTGGCCGCCCCCGTCTGGGTGGAGCAGCTCCAAGGGCCAATGCCACCCCTCTGCCCCCCAGGCTCACTTTCCTTTCCTGAGTGTGGTGGAAGCCCACTCTTCAGACCTGCCAAAATGCCTTACCTTCTCTCACCATCCACCCCGGATAAATCCGCTTGCCTCCCTTGGCTCCTCCTGCTCTCAAGAACCCACAGTGGCTCCCCAAGGCCTGATGGGGAACAAACCAGACGCTGCCTCTCCTGCTGTCCCTCCCTCTCTCATGCAGCCAGGTGATACCAACGCCCCCGGCCACCGCCTGTCCCCAGGAAAGCACAGTGCACCCAGCAGGTGAGCACGCGGTCTTGTCTTCCTGGCCGTGCCACAGAGGATCGGCGACTCTATCTCTCGGTGCAGCGCCCTCTCTACGGGGAGGTCAAGAGCATCAGCAAGAGGGTCAACCCCCCGCACAGCCCAGGGCAACTATTCCACCTCTTCTTACTTCACCTACGGGTTCTGCGAAGTAGGAGTGGAAAGTGACAAAGCGACACCAGCCGCGCAGGCGTAGTACCGCCGGAAACGGGGCGCCACTACTTCCGTCTTACTTCCGTGTTGGCCCGCGTCGCCCAGCAACGGCCCAGCGTCTCACTAATTCTCTCAGTAACGAAACCAGTCTCCAGGCGGCCCGGCTCAGCGCTCATCTCCCGGCCCAGCCCTTCCAAGAACTCAAAGACACACCTTTGCCCAGCCCTGTCTTGTGAACTCCGAGACCTCAACCTAGCTCCCTTCTCCTAGCTCACAGCCCTCCTCCCCTTCCTCTGGGCTCTGAGACTCTAGCCCAGGACCCGCCTCTGAGATCTCTGGGCTTCGCAGCCGCCCCTCTGGTTCTCGGTCCTGATAACACGCTCCTTGGTCTGCTCAGGGCTTCCTTGATATGCTCTTGGACTTCCCTTGTAGCTCAACTGGTAAAGAATCTGCCTGCAATGCGGGAGGCCTGGGTTCGATCCCTGGGTTGGGAAGATCCTCTGGAGAAGGGAAAGGCTACCCACTCTAGTATTCTGGCCTGGAGAATCAGTCCATGGGGTTGCAAAGAGTGTAAAGACATGACTGAGCGACTTTCATTATCAGTTTTGGCCTGCTCAGCCCTACAAGGGCAGCCCGCCTACATTGCTCTTGGCTCCCTTAGCTCTTTCTGTCCTTAATGCCCATCCAGCCAACTTCCATATTGACTCTTCGTTGAAACCCCTAGGTGGTTCTGTTTTCCTGATGGACCTGGAGTGACAGAGCCTGTGGAAGCATAAAGCGGTGAAATTCTTGCCCCAGGTCGTGCAGGGGTTCTTGACTGGCCTGCTGATGCTCTTGGCTTCTACCACCTACTGGTCCCTTCACAGCCCACCTGATCCCCTGCTCCCTCAAAAAAAAAAAAAAGTTAAATTCAGCCACTGCAGGGAAATCTATTCTGCTGTCTGCATTCCCCCAGTCCTCTTCCTGTACTTGCCTGGCTGCTTCTGCCTCCAGCAGGTGAAGGAAGGGGCCCTTTCCTCTGCCCCCACCCTGAACCTCTCCTCATGCCCCTTCCCCTGCACTCCACACCAGCTGCATTTTGCTCACCTGTTCCTTGAACACTTCCAGTTCTTTTCTGCCTCCAGTCTTTTGCCTTGGCCTCTGTATTGCCATGGCGATCTCACCTCCAGAGCTGCCTCGCAACCCCACTGCCCTGTCTCATGGTCTTCCTACACTTTCACCCTCTGAAGTGACCCCCCCCCCCCCACTGTGGTACCCCCCTGAGATGCGAGGGCATGGTGCTGGCAGTGGCTCCACCCAGGGCCTGATGGAATGTGCTCTTACCTTCTTGTCAAATGAGCAGCTGAAGGAAAAATCCCCTACCCAAAGAGCCCCAGCCCAACATCCCTTCAGGGTCCCTTTTGGTTCACTAAGTGTTCACCTGCTTGCTCTCTGGATGGACGTCCTTCACCTGGCCTGACCAGGGGATTGGGGCACGGTTCCAATGAGGGCCAAGTGTTCCTGCTTAGCTCAATCTGGCTCTGAGGGTGCCGTCCCCTCCCTCTCCTCAACCCCAAGTCAGCTTATATGTTTCACGCAAAGAAGACACCCTGGGGGTGTCAGGGCTTGAGCTGGCCAGACCCAGATGCCTTCTCCTGATCAGGTGCAGGGGGGCTTGCAGCACTGCCCAGGGCTCCAGACCTGGGGGTCTCACACCCCAGGTGCTGGAGAGGGGCTGGGCTGGGGACTCTGAGGGGTGCTGTGCCCACCTGGGTGAGGCTCTGCCGCTCCGAAGCCTCCAGGAGACATAGTAGGAAGCCGAGGTCCTGGGCATCGGTCTCTGCAAGGCACTGCAGGTCGTGTACAGCGGCCACCACATCCCCCTGCTTGAGCCGGAGCAGCCCACGCCGTGCGCGGGCTGCCTCTGATGGAGGGGTGGGGTGCAGGACTTTTTGCAGATGGGCACCGGCCTCCTCAAAGCTGCCTGTCAGGGATTGGAGGACAGTCACAGTGGGGCTAGGGCGGTGGTGGAAGGGGACACTAGGAAGCTCAGTAATATTTCTTGTTCAGCTCTGGCTCTGGGAGTGGCTGGTTAATGGAAGGCCTTAGTCCCAGAAGGAAGGAGCAGGGAACAGAGGGGCACAGTGACACCTTGTCGGTCACATGGATTCACCTGATGACCGAGCCCCTCATCTAGGGGGTGTCATTAAACTCTATGACCCCCAGGTGGAGCAGCAGGACTCGGAGCTCCCTCACCATGGTCACTGAAAGGACCTGCTTTCTCTCCTGAGTAGGGCTGCATGGGATCAGAGCAGCCTCCAGGGTCCCCAAAGGCCTTGGTGGGGGCACCTCATAGGCTTGGAAGTGATGATGACATGCCCGGGAAATGCAGGTTGCAGAGAGAGCTCCCCGTTCAACTTAGTGCTGACATATTCTCAGGATTTTGCAGTAAAGACCAATGTTTTGGCACATGTGGGCCTAAGACAGTCTCACCCATAACAGGGAAGTCTGTAAACATCTGAATAAATGCATGAGTTAAAGAGGAGGCCTAAGCATCTGAGCCTTTCACAAAACCCCAAATCATGGCTTCAGCTCATCTCCTGGTGGACAAAGTTGCACAGTGGACCCACATGGGAACAGGTCACGAGTCCTGGGACTCAGGGTGGGAGGTACCTTAGATGCCACTGAGTCCAGGGTCTCTTTCTCCCATTTTACACAAAAGAGTCCAGGGTGGGAGAAGTAGGGACGATGCTCATGTCCTGTGTCTGGGCAGACACATACCCATTGCAGTGAGCACATCTGCCAGGAGCATGTGCCAGAGGGGCTGCCTGGCATCAATTTCAATCAGTGCCTTCCCTGCAGCCAGGAGGTTCTGGGCATCCTTGTCACCGAGGCGGGCGCATGTGTCCGGCAGCTGACTCAGGAGGGCCCGGCAGTGGGAGGAGAGGCTCTGGGTGATGAGGGCCTGGGCCTCCGGCTTCAGAGAGCAGATCTCAAGAACTGCGGTTCTCGGGCTGAGCCTCAGAGCTGAGAGGATGTCGTCCACAGCCTCCTGCAATGGGAGGAGGTCAGGGTGGGTGGCAGAAGTCGTCCCATATTTGTTGTGTTCCTCTCAGTGCCCTAGTGTTGGGGACAGCAGAACAGGCAGATGGTCCAGTCCCTGCCCTTTCACCATGGGGTGAGGGTCAGTCAACAGGAGGGCCTGTAGGGTGAGCTGTCAAGGCAGTGTGTGGTGAAGTTACAGCAATGGTATCAGAGTTATGGACAGGGGTGATGGCCTGGAGCCCCAAAAGGGCCATGCTGATCAAGAACCCGCTATGGCACAGAGCGGGGCTTGGGCTGGCAGCAGAAGGGCCAGAGGCCAGGGGCTGAGTCTGCAGCTCAGAGGTGAGGAGGGGAAGAGGAGTCTGGAGGCCCTGATGATGCTGTGGAAGCACATGAGGTCCAGGGAGGCTGGGCCCTTTAGGAGAAACTTGACCCTGGAGAGTCATTTGCATCTGACCTCTGACCTGGCCAACAGTCAGGAGCCATGAAACCACCCTCAGGTCCATCCTCCTGTTGGTTTTCTAGTTGTCCTTTTCTTTGTACTTTGATGTCTTTCCCCCTCCTTTTCTACCTTCTTTTGGGTTAATTGAATAGGTTTATTATTTTATTTTAGTTCTTCCTTTAGCCTCTTAACTCTGCCTCTTTTTGGGAATTCCCTGACTACCCAGTGGTTAGGACTCTACATTCTGCTTCAGGGGGCACAGGTTTGATTTCTGGTCAGGGAACTAAGATCCTGCAAGCTGTGCTGCGGCCAAAACAAAAACACAACACAACAAAACAAAACAGGAAACTCTGCCTCTCTTTAACATTTTCTAGCTGTTGTCCTATAGGTTACAGTCTCTTGCTCAGCTGCTCAGTCATGTCCAACTCTTTTGACCTTATGGACTGTGTAGCCAGCCAGGCTGCTCTGTCCATGGGGTTTTCCAGGCAAGAATACTGGAGTGGCTTGCCATTTCTTCCTCCAGGGGATTTTCTCGACCCAGGGATTGAACCTGCATTTCCTGCATTTCCTGCACTGGCCACTGAGCCACCTGGGAAGCCCATAAGTACAAAATGTGTCTCTAGAAATGCCATCCCATTGTCTTCTGGCTTCCACTGTTTCTATGAAAAGTCAGTCATTGCTCATACTGCTCTTCTGTTGTTCGGTCGTCTCCGAGTCGCCCAAGTGTGGTTCTCTTTGTGTTTATCATCTTGGGATTTGTTGAGCTCTTTGTAAAGTTTTTGGGCATTATTTCTTCAAATACTTTTACAACAACAAATACATGTATTAGTATAAATACACACACATATATTTGCCCATTGTTTCGCCTCTGGGACTATAATTATACATATGCTGGACTGCTTGGTATCATCCCAGAGGTCACTGAAGCCCCCTTCATTAAGAAGAAAATCGTTTCCCCCACTCTGTTCTTCAGATTGGATAATTCCTACTGGTCCATCCTTAATTTTACTAACCTTTTTTTGGCAGTTTCCAGGCAGTTGTTAAGCGCATCTGGTAAATTTAAAATTTTAGATACACCTTTCAGCTCCAGAATTTCCACTTGATTCTTCTCTATAGTTTCTGTTTCTCTGCTATGATTTTCCATCTGTTCACTCATGAAAAATTTTCCTTGATGTTCTTCACATGTTTATAATCCCTGTTTTAACACCCTTATCTATTAATTTCAACATTTGTACCATCTCAAGTTCTGTTTCTATTGAGTACTTAGTTTTCTGATTATTGGTCACATTTCCTGGTTCTCTGGGTGTTCAGCAGTTTTTTGATTTTTGACTGGAAGTTGTGAATAGTACATTGTAGAGTCTGGACTATGTCACCATCTCATAAAGGAGGTTGTGTTTTATTCTGGTGGCTCATTTTGTTTCTGTTAAATTTGGTTTTGTTCCTTGTGAGGGCAGATCCACTTCAGTTTGAACTTAGTCCTAAAATATGACCTTGACTTGGCCTCCCACCTGGCTCAGTGGTAAAAAAAATCTGCCTGTCAAGCAGGAGACATTGATTCGATCCCTGGGTTGGGAAGGTCCCCTGAAGAAGGAAATGGCTACCCACTCCAGTGTTCTCACCTGGGAAATCCCATGGACAGAGGAGCCTGGCGGGCTACAGTTCACTGGGTCACAAGAGTCGGACATGACTGAAGTGACTAAAAACATGAACTTTACTTAGGGCATGGTCTCAGCTGAGTGCCTAAGGTATTCAGAAGAGTGTCTGCTCTGACGGGGTCAGGATTCCAACATCTCCTGCCACCTGTGAGCTCTGTGGGGCCCCTGCACGTGCAGATCAGCTCAGACAAGAACCCACATGGAATCCTATGAAGGCTTCTCCCCTCTGCATAGCCCCAGTTTCTCCATTGCCCTTTGTTGCAAATTTCAGCTACCGCACCAGCCAGGAATCCCAGCCTCTGCCTCCTCAGCTCAGCAGGCTGACTGCCCCACCTCCTGGTGAGTAACAGGAAAGGCTCCCCAGGCAGAAAGGTTATTGTGGGGCTCCCCTGGGGCTCCCCTTTTGTGGTTTCCCTTCTCTCAGGGATGGCAGGTCTTCACTGTCTGTTGTCCAGGGTCTGAAGACAGTTGCCATGTATTTTATCTAGGTATTTTGTTTTCAGAAGCCCAGTATCTATTACCTCTTCTAGTCACACACTTTTAAAGTCCAGGAACGGGGGGACAAGGTCTTAGACAGAGTCCTTAGATGGCGGGATGAAAGTACGGTCCTCTCTAATCCTCCCTAGACCATGACCTGGGTCCTAGCTGACTGGTGCTGGCCAGTGGCAAACCTATTGGCTGGTTACCTTTGCAAGAAAAAAGTCCAATTCTGTACTGGCTCATGGGAATTCCAGCTCCCACCCACAGAGCCCTCACTGACGACCGGGCACCAGGCTGAATGGGGCTTCCCAGGGGGCGCAGTTGTAAGGAATCTACCTGCCAATGCAGGAGAGGAAAGAGACCTGGATTTGACCCCTGGGTCAGGAAGGTCCCCTGGAGTAGGATATGGCAACCCACTCCAGTATTCTTGCTTGGAAAATTCCATGAACAGAGGAACCTGGCAGACTACAGTCCATAGGGTCTCAGAGAGTTGGACATGGCTGAGCACACTCGCATGCATGAGGCTGAGTATCTGACAGCCCTGAATAAGCACTTCCCTCTCAAGGCTGAGGATCTGATGACCTTGAATAAGCACCCCTCACCCCATTTTACTGATGTTGAAACAAAGCTCAGAGATGTTTCAGGATTTGCTCAGAAAATTGGAGGTGGGGGAGAAGGATTCTGGATTCTGGACCTTCGCAGGCTGACTCAGAGCTTCTCTCTTAGTGAAAGGCTGGAGGGCTTGTGGGTACTTGGCCTCAGCCCATCTCCAGGAGGAGAAAGTTCGGGGGGGGGGGGGACAAGGTGGGGTAGCCTCTGTGTAGAGATGTTTCTGAGGCACCTCTCAGAGGAGCTGCTGGCATGTCGGGAGCACCCAGGGGCGGGGTTCCAGGGGTTCGCCTCCTGGCTGAATCCTGTCTCTGTTTAGTGGGCTCGTCTCTGAGAACCCAGGTGCTTTCCCAGCACAGGAAGGGGCCTGCAGAGGGCTGGGCTCCCAACCACATGTGCGTGCCCAGGCTGGAACAGACATCAGGTGCCAGTGACCTCGGGGAAACGCGATACCCTGGCAGGCAGAAGCACCGTCTTCAGAGGCTCTCATTCCGGTGGTATCTTGGATAGATCTCTTTTCCTTGTCTTCTGTGACTCCAGTCCTTAAGGAATTCAGAAGCCTGGCAGGCTGGTTACCTCTGGGCTGTACTTTGACCCAGCGAAGCATCAGAGCAGACAGTGGTTTCAGTTTCTCACCCATGACATCACTCTTGGCTGCAAACTGCCCTTGTCCAGGGCTGTTTGGCTGTGGCTGCCTCTGAACACAGCTTCTCTGTGGAAAGTACCTACCCTGGGCCTGGCAGTGGACTGCCTCCCACCCCCGCCCCTGCATGCCAACCACCCGAAACCACAGGTCCTGTATAGACAGCTTAGGGTGGCACCCAAGAGGCAGCCAAGGTCTCTTTACTCCAAGGTGGGGTCCCCCCAGTAACCCTGAGACTTTGCATATCTATCCACATTGATGGAAGCTGGGAGCACAGCGACTCTTCAGATGAGAGCGAAAGGCTACCTGAAACCAGGGATGTGACGGTGAGGCTCTGTGAGCCCCAGAGCGGGCAGGGTTTTGATGCAGTGTCACACTCGATGCCTGGCCCTGTGTCCTCTCTCCTGGGGGGCTGAGAAGGAGGGCAGTGCCTCTCCTGAGCACCACCACCCGCCCTGTCCCAAGTGGGGAGTGTGGGGCCGGTACCTTCTGCTCATCCAAGGCCAGGTGCAGGAGTGCCCGGCCGCACAGTGCCTGTGCGTTCCCCGGCTCAGCCCTCAGCACGGAGGTGAAGTCAAACATGGCTGTCTTCTTCTGACCCAGGAAGCCGTAACAGTGGGCTCGGACGAGCAGGGACTCAGTGGCCCGATTTCCTGAAGGAAGGGGGCGTGGCGTCAGGCTGTGACCTCTTCAGGGCACAGCCAGGTTCAGCATGTCTGCCCTCACTCAGTAGTTTCTGCACCCACCTTGGTACCCAATGGGTTGGGGGAAGGGGTGCACCAGCTCTGGGGTCGCCTCAGGAGCTCACAGGCTGCTGGCCACCAAGACACACTGGGGAGCAGTCTGGATTGGCCTGGGGGCCCTGGCTGTGGAACACAGCCTGGCTCCGGGAGCCCAACTCGGATGTGTCTGGGAGAGTTGGTGGACAATCAGAGGGGGCTTCCTAGAGGAGGGGGCACTGCAGCTGCATTTGAGGTGAGATGAGGGGAGGTACGAGGTGGGGAAGGATCCGAGCAGCTGGTCATGGAATGGCTGCAGGCATGAAAGTGCCAGCCTGGTCCCCCTACCCTCAGGGCCTGGATGTGTGGTATGGAGCCCAGGATACAGGGGAGGGTCCCAGTTCAGGCCCCAGCTGGCTGGGCCCTCTCCTAGGCTTTAGCATGAAGGTGACCAGGGGTCAGGAAACACCTGTGAACCAAGCATGTGCTCAGACCGCTGGTGCCTGACAACACCCCTTCTCCACATGGCACAGGCTCCTCTTATCCCCAGGTACCTGGCAGAATGGGGGTGGGAGGAGGGGGGCGGGAGGCTCTTACCCGAGGCAAAGATGGCCAGAGAGAGGTAGGCGATGGCCTCCCTGGTGTGGGCCTCGCCCTCGGCCCCTCCTGGTCGTGCCCGCAGGATGGCCAGAGCCCTTGCATGGCAGTGGACCCAGAGCAGCTGCCGGTCCTCGTGACAGAAGACGGCCAGGGTGGACTGGAGGCAGGCTGTGTCCCCGGACTGGACCACCTTCTTCACCAGCTGCAAGGGAAGGGGTGTCACCATTGGGCCCTCTCTGAGGCCGGGCCAGACAGCTCCACCCCCATCCTCCGCGCAGGGGTGTGGCTCAGAGATGCGGCTTGCAAAGGCGTGGCTCGTGGGGGCGTGGCCCTCGGGGGAGGGACTTCGGGCTGGGGTGGCGGCGGTGATGGTGGTGATGGTCTTAACCTCCTAGAGCCGCGCCTCCTCCTCCATTACCCGCAGGCAGAAATCTGGCCTTACGGACCTGCCCACGGCAGGTCTGAGAAGTTCAGGGAAAGTGGGCTTTCAAATTAATAAAGTGACAGAGGCCCGGGGAGTCCTTCAGAAGGCACCAGGAGGGACCATGGGACTTGTCCCTGCTCTGGGCAGAGTGAGTGGGGAGGGGGCGGGACATAACTTCACAGCTACCCACCCGATACTGCCCCTGCCCGCTGCACATGTGTGGATGCCGGTCCCAGAGCAGGACAGGCAGGACCCAGAGCATCCTTCCCTCCCACCTTTACGGCCCAACTCAGGGCGACCAGAGCCCAAAAGAGGCCAGAGCAGAAGAAGCAGGCTGACAGGTTCCGCAGCTCTGCCCCAAAGCCTGACATTTCTTTCCTGGGAACATGATCTTCTGCCCTCACAGGAGCTGAGGGAGGCGAAGTCACACTGCCCCTGGGAGCCGAGTGGTCTCCAAGCGAGGAGAGCAGGGCTGGAGAGTCTGGGGGCGCCTCCAGCCTGGGACAGGGTCATCAGCAAGCCTAGTTTACTTGGGAGGTTTGGGACTAAGCTCCGCTGAGGCTCAGCTCATGGCTTTTTCTTCATAACAACAAAAGCAGATACAGAGCACTATTGCACGATGGAGGTCGACTGGGCCCTGGGGTACCTGCTGCAGCTAATTCTCATGAGAACCTGAAAGGCCAGGGTACAGTTGAGGAGACTGAGGGTCAGAGAGGTGAGGACTTGCTGGAGGTGGCGGAACTGGGGCTGAGACAAGCTGTGCCTGGGCCAAGCTGGGGCTGGGACAAGTCTGGGTGCAGGGTGTTGAACGAGCGGCCAGTTGGGGCCTGGTGCCCTCCACAGCACTGTGTCCTGTGTCGAGCTGCCCTGCTGTGGCCTGCTGGGGCCCTCTCACCTGGTTGGCATCGTAGGAGAATCCCCTCCGGAGCTGCAGCAGGGCCAGCCGCGTCAGCACAGGGGCCGCCTGAGGCCTCCGGGAGAGGGCTGCCAGCAGGGCCTTGTGGGTGTCGTCCAGGCGGCCCAGGCGGTATAGAGCGTCAGCTGCCAGGAGGTGAGAAGCCTCATCCTCCGTGTCCAGTTCCATCAGGAGTGTGGCCAGCTGGTGCACGCCGTGCGCATCCCTGTGGAAAGAGCAGCTGGGGGAGAGCTGACCCTTCCCTACACCCCTTCCATCTGCCCAGGAGGTGGGCTGCAGGCAAATCCTACTTCCTGCACCTTGTCCAGGCAGCTCCCTTCCTGCTGCATCTCAGAGACCAGGTTTCTACAGGAGGGTGCCGGCTCATGCTGGCCGCAGAGCCTGGAGCTGCCCTTTCTGACCCTCTCCCGCCCTATGGGGCAGGCATTTCACAGATGAGGAAGTGAGGCTGTATGCTGACCCCCAGCCCACTCTGCCCTAGTTTTCTTTTCTGAAAAAGCAGGTAACAGTGTTGGCCTTGCAGGGCTCAGGTGTGTGGTCTGCAGAGCTAGATAACGCACAGGCTGCACTCTGAATGACCCTGGGGCCCTCTTGGGAATGAGCATGAACTTCTACTGGGACACAGTTGGAGCCTGGAATTGACGGTTCCCAAGAGAACAGGTATAAAGGGCCCCAAGTCTCCTACAAGAAAATTCCTCCTCACCAGCAAATCAAAGCGATGCAAATGAAGGAACTGGGGCCGAGGAAGCCAGTGTGTGTGTGTGTGTGTGTGTGTGTGTGTGTGTGAATGTGTGTGTATGTGTGTGTGTGTGTGTGTGTGTGGTGTGTGTGTATCTGTGTATGTGTGTGTGTATGTGTATGTGTGTGTATCTGTGTATGTGCGTGTGTGGTGTGTGTGTATCTGTGTATGTGTGTGTGCGTGTGTGGTGTGTGTGTGTATCTGTGTATGTGTGTGTGTGTATGTGTGTGTGGTGTGTGTGTGTGTGTGTGTGTGTGTGTGTGTGGGGTGTGTGTGTGTGTGTGTGTGTGTGTGTGGTGTAGGGATGAGGATGCTGACATCAAACACACCAGGGCTCCCCCGCTCAGTGTTAGTTTTGCTAAAACACCTTCTCACCACCTCCCAGCAACCACAGAAATGCCAATCAAAACATCTGCAGTTTCACCCACGGGGCTGCCGAAGAAATTTGCAGAAGGAGCATCAGGGCTGGAGCATGTGGCCTGATGGGCAGGTGGGCAGCTCCAGGGTCAAGGGCCTCACAGGGAGCTGTGCCCTCTGACCCCAGAGCTCAGGTTCTGTCGAATCTTTAGGGCAGAATAGTCCAAGAGTGGATGTTACCTCTTAGCATTATAGCTAAGAGCAGAGGAGCTGGGAATGCCCGAAGCCCTGATGGGATGTTCACAGGATGAGCTACCAGGCTGTCTGAGAAAGGTAAGTAGCAGCAGCAGAAATGTTCATGATTCAGTGAGTAAAAACGTGGGTTGTATTTGCATAGTGAGCACAAATTCAGTTTTGTGAATTCTATTTTATATGTACAAAGAGAAACAAGGGAATGCAAACTGGGATGATGGGTAAGTTCTGTTTTTTCATTTCCATTTTTGAGTTTCTAATTTTCTAAGTGCATAATGTATCTGCTGTTTTGGACCAAGGGTCCAAGATCTGGGCTCCAGGACTACACCCCCAACCAGGGCCTTAGGGAAACCATCTAGCAGCTCCCTGCCTCAGTTTACTCATCTATAAAGTAGTACGGCACACACCCCGACTACCTTGGAGCAGACCAGAATGAAGCAGCAGCCCCAGATGGGTGCGCGGGGCTAGTGTTTACCCTTCCTGCACAGCGGGGCTGTCTGTCTCCGCGGCCTTAGTCCGGCGGCCCCGCCAGCTCTTGGGTCCTGGCTCTGGCCTCCGCTGCAGCATCTTGCGGCCCTCCTCGCGCAGCACGGTCAGCAACAGCCCCCGTTGGTTCCAGGGCACGTAGGTCTTGGTGACAAGCAGAGTTTCCTCGGGGCCTAGGCGGCAGGCGGTAACGTAGTCCAGTGCACCCAGGAAGGCGCTGCCCGCCAGCACTCGCAGCAGCCCGCGGCCGCACAGGGCGCGCACGCAGCCACTCAAGTGAGGCGGTCCCAGCTCCACTACCGCCTGGAAGTCCTCCTGGGCGCTCCCTGAGTCGCCAGAGTGTAGCGCGCAGAAGCCGCGCAGCGCCATCAGGGGCGCGCGGTCCCCGGCACGGTCCCCGATGCGCGAGGGCCGGAGCAAGCGCTCACACAGCGCTCGTGCGCCCGCCGCGTCGCCTGCCAGCAGCAGGCACTCGGCCAGTCGGGCGCCCAGTGCGGGGCGCGCCCCGGGCGGGGCGACTCGACACAGGACCCGGAGCGCTCGGGTCACTGGGACCAGCAGCTCACGGCCAGAGTCCTCGCGGAGCTCGGGGCGACTCCGCACGGCCTCCTGGAAGTGGGAGAAGCCCACGTCCGCAGCCTCCTGCACTTGGGCGTGCAAGCGCTCACGGTCCCCGGCGGAGAGCACAGCCTCGAACTGCCTCCGAGCCCCCGAGGGGCTCTCCCGGAAGGCCCGGTGCAGGTCCCGAAGCAGGTCTTGGGCCCCGCTGTCTAGGAAAAATGTCGCTGCTGCTCGGGTGACCAACAGGGTGGCCAGACGTTCACCTGGGGAGAGAACAGAGGCGTTGGTTCTGTCTGTTGGGCCATGTCCTCTAGGGGAACCACCTGTAGACTCCAACCCTCCAGTGGAGGACCCTCTGAAGCATCTCATGCCAAGCCCCTGGAGTCTCAGTGGCCAAGGACAGGGCATGAAGAGGATGAGGGCTGGAAGGAGGCCGAGAGCCCCTCAGAGGGTTTCTGGCCTCTAGAACACAGGCTCAATAGTTGAGCCACCAGGGAAACCCTGGGTCAATTTCTGTTGACTTCTTTATCTCCTGACTGTGGCTCACCTTTTATTTTTGTTTCTTTGCATGTTTAGTGATTTTAAAAATTGTACACTAGACATCTGGTTGATTTTTTGTAGAGACTCTGGGTTCAGTTATGTTTCTTTGAAGAGATCTGAATTTTGTTTTAGCAGGCAATGAGTGTTCATTGGAAGGACCGATGTTGAAGCTGACACTCCAATACTTTGGCTACCTGATGCGAAGATCTGACTCATTTGAAAAGACCCTGATGCTGGGAAAGATTGAAGACAGGAGGAGAAGGGGACGACAGAGGATAAGATGTTTGGATGGCATCACCGAATCAATGGGAGATGAATCTGAGTAGATTCTGGGAGTTGGTGATGGACACGGAGGCCTGGCATGCTGTGGTCCATGGGGTCTCGAAGAGTCAGACACGGCTGAGCGACTGACCTGAACTGAACTGAAACTGGCTAGGATCAAACTCCAAATTCTGTCTTCTCAAGTGGGAAGCAGCTGAAAATCCCATTTAGTTCTTGTAGCTTCCAGCTGTTACTTTTTCAGGCCACCCAGTCTCTCTTGTCGGAGAAGGCAATGGCACCCCACTCCAGTACTCTTGCCTGGAAAATCCCATGGACAAAGGAGCCTGGTAGGCTGCAGTCCATGGGGTCGCTAAGAGTTGGACATGACTGAACGACTTCACTTTCACTTTTCACTTTCATGCGCAGGAGAAGGAAATGGCAACCCACTCCAGTGTTCTTGCCTGGAGAATCCCAGGGACAGGGGAGCCTGGTGGGCTGCCATCTATGGGGTCGCACAGTCGGACACGACTGAAGTGACTTAGCAGCAGCAGCAGTTTCTCTTGTGTGTGCAGGTCAGCCAAGGGTTTAAGTGGATTTTATATACAGATTTAATCTCCTTGCAAGGAGACCAAACCAGTCATTCTTAAAGGAAATCAACCCTGAATATTCATTGGAAGGACTGATGCTGAAGCTGAGACTCCAATACTTTGGTCACCTGATGCAAAGAACTGACTCACTGGAAAAGACCCTGATGCTGGGAAAGATTGAAGGCAAGAGGAGAAGGGGACAACAGAGGACGAGGTGGTTTGATGGCATTACTGACTGGATGGACATGTGTTTGAGCAGGCTCTGGGAGTTGGTGATGGACAGGGAAGCCTGGTGTGCTGTAGTTCTTGGGGTCATGACTTAGTGACTGAACAATGAAGAATAGCAATACATGGATTTGGGGTCTTATCTCTTTTTCTCTCTGAATGTGGCTCTATCCTTTATAGGATTTCCCCTCTAACTTTGCAACTACTTTTCTCATCCCTAGTTTCTGTCATGTGACATCTCAAATGAGTAAAATGGCAACTTTCTGTCCTACGTGGATTGAGGAGTCAAAAAACTGCAAAACTAAAAATCTCATCTTGAGTAGTCTTCATCTTTTAGGGTCAGTCTCTGGTTTCTGCCTGCATTTGGTCACTGTTCAACTGCCAAATATTTACATTTTATATTTTGCCCCAATTTTATAATTATCCGTGGGACACACAGTTTAGTCTAGCTAGTTCAACATTATTGAAATCCAGAATCTTTTATTGTTAGATTAAAACATTTTGACAGTCTGGTGGTGAGGGGATATAACATGCTATAATGTTACCACTGTTGTTTTAATTTTCATTTTCCTGATTGCTGGTGAGGCTCATTTATTTAAAAATACTTTCCTGCCAATCTGGTGGGTAGAGAAAGTGGTATCTCATTGTTTTAATTTGCATTTGTATCATTACTATGATGTTGAATATTTTCCACATGTTTATTAGCCATCTGTGTTTTCTCTTTTGGGAAATGCATTTGCCAGTTCTTGTACTGGATTTTTTTCTCCCTTATGGATATGTAGGAATTCTTTAAATACTCTGGGTACTCATCTTTTACCCACTGAATATTTTGGAAATATTTTCTTTCTGTTGTGGATTGTCCTCTCATTTTCTACAATTGTGGGCAAAATAGAAGTTTAAAAATTTCAATTCAATCAAATGTATCAAGTTTTTCTTTATTGTTTCCATTACTTTTGCATCTTAAGAAGCCTAGATGGACACAGAACCTTAAGATATTCTCTCATATTTTCTTTTAGAAAATGTAAAGCTTAGCTGTTAACATAGTTCACCTGGAATTTACTTTTTTTGCATGGTTTGAGGTAGAGAATCAGTACTATGTACTGTATCATGGTCCTCTTTTTCCCCCTGTAGCTTTGCAATGCTTACTCTCATATATTAAGTTCCAGATAATTAGAGGTCTGTTTCTGGCCTCTCTGATTTATTAGTCCATCTATTCCTCAAGTCAATATCTTTATGTATTGATTAGTATAGCTTTGTATTAACTGGTAGAGACAACCGTATACCACTGTCTTCTTTTACATCTTCTCCCCTCTCCACTCTCCTTCTCTTTCAGCTCTTACTCCCTCTTCTTTGTCTTGTGTATTATTGGTCCTTTGCTCTTCTACTATCATATCAAATATTTCTATCAGTAGACATTGGCTATCTCTCTGCTTACAGAGGTGTTATTTATTCTATTTTAATAAAATTCTACAGAGTTCTCCATAAAGTCATATGGCTCATTGAAATAAATTATTTTCTTTTGCTACAGTAAAAGGTGTACTTTAAAACCCTTAAGCTCCTATTCATTGTTGGTGTCTGTGAACATAAATACTTTTTGTATCTCTTGTTAAATTCTACTCCTATATCTGATACATTTTTGTTGTTTCTGTTGGGTTTCTACATAGCTAATCATATTGTCTGAAATAATGGTTGCTTTATATCTTCCTTTCTAGTCTTATTATTTCCCCTTATTGCATTGGCTAGCATCTCTAAAGCAGTGATGTATAAATGGGGGTGTGGGCAGCCACCACATTCTTGGTTCTAAAATATCACCATTAAGTATGATATTTTGGCAGGTTTTGATAGATTTTATCTTTTCCAATTAAGTAAGTTTTCTTCTATTCCTGGTTGTTTAAATTTTGGAGATGTTAAATATTATAAAATACTGTCCCTTAATTTATTCTCTAATTTTTCTTCCATTAATTAATGTTATAAATTACATTATTATAGAAACATAAGCCTATAAGTCCTATATTATTTAAGTCAGTTTTGGTTAAAGGATGCATCAAAAACCAATGCTTTGACTCAGTATACAGTTATATCAGCTACTGTTGCTGTGTAACAAAGTGCCACAAAACCTAATGACTTAAAGCAACAACTGTTTTCTATTTGCACTACTATTCCCTGTATCTCCACCTACTAAGAAGGACTGAGCATATTCTCAAATATGGAAGACTTTGTTTAATGTTTCCAGGGACTTTGGATAAGTAGCCTTGAGATTAGAATGCATTTGTTATAGTAATCTGCATTTGTAAAAAGTCTGTTATAGCAAAATGTATTCATTCACATAGTAAGCCATGCTTGTGTGGTTGTGATAAGGTGGCTCCCAGTGACACAAGTGATTTTGGCCTAATTAAGGTAGTGATTTGCAGGGAAGGTTCTCCTATCCATGGCAGAGCCCAGGCAGGACAGACAGCTTCCTGCAGTCTCTAGGGGCTGGGGAGCAGAGTTTTTCTAGAACATGTTCCTCGAGGCTGCAGCCCATTGGAGGTTCTGGATTTCTGCAGGGGCTCTGTTTTTTTTGTGTTCAGTTGCTTCAGTCGTGACTGATTCTTTGCAACCCAGTAGACTGTAGCCTGCCAGGCTCCTTGTCCATGGGATACTCCAGGCAAGAATACTGGAATGGGTTGCCATTTCCTTCTTCAGGGGGTCTTCCCAACTCAGGGATTGAATCTAGACCTCTGCATTGCAGGCAGATTCTTTACTGATTGAGCCACCAGGGAACCCCAATACATCCAGGTTGTCACTGGTTCTCCTGATCAACTGGCTATAAATCAGAGGTTCCTCTGAACCCCTCTTTGTTTAGTTGCTCACTCCTGTTCAACTCTTTGTGATTTCACAGACTGCAGCCCGCCAGGCTCCTCTGTCCATGGAATTCTCCAGGCAAGAATACTGGAGTGGGTTGCGGTGTGCTCCTCCAGGGGATCTTCCTAACCCGGGGACAGAACCTGAATCTTCTATGTTGCAGAAGAGGCAATGCCTCAGGTGCCCACTGAGGCACCTGCAGGGGTCTACTGGCCATTAAAGTGAAAGACCTGCCCCTCACCCCGGGAGCTGCTGAATGATCCCAGCTCACAGGTCACTGTGTGTTTGTGCTTTGGGCACCAAGGGCCTCCTACTCAGGATTCTGCTGTGACTTTGTTGAGCATTTTTAGGTCATTGAAAGTAGGAGGACTGCAGGGTGTCTGCTCTGGCATATTCCTAGAAAGAAACCTGCTCAGTTTTCAGTTCTGTCTGGTTCCCGTCTCACCTTGGCATCACCAGGAGCCTCGCAGGCACACTGGACAGACATGCCCCGCCCCCTCTGCGTGGATTTGACAGAGGTAGCTCTTTATCTCATAAACGCAGGTGTCATCACTCTGCAGGCTCCCGAGTTCCCTCCTCCTTCTTGTCCTCCTGTTCCTTTTGCTGGGTCCTCTTTTGTGGGGAGCAGTGTAGTGGGCAGTTAGGAGCACATGAGGGCCAAATTCCAGCCTCTGTGAACACTCCGTGTGCCCTTGGCGGCCCCATCCGGGGAGTAGATACGCCTGCACCCAGCTTCCAGCGGTGCTGTGTGGTGCCATCTGAAAATGCTTTTCATGCCTGAACGATGCGTCCACCCACTGAAAGTCAGCTCCTGGCCCCTGCCTCTAGGTGTCCAGCTGTCCCACTCTATCCTGGGGGCTCTCCTGATCTGGACCATGACCAATCTCTTCCTTCTGTGGATGATCCCCAAAAACCTTGAGACCATGCCCCTGGGATCTCAAGGCTCATGTGTCTAGCTGCCTAACAACACATCCAATTCATGGGCTCCACGAACATTTTGGAAGAACTTAGTGGGTGATTGGAGAGCACTTAGCGGTGATACCATTTTCAGGGTTTGATACACAGTTTCACTGAATCTGCCCAGTAACCTTCAGAAGTGGGTGTGACCCCCACCCCCACAAGTGCACAGGGAGGCTAGCGGGTGACAGGGGGTTGGGAGTGGGGTGGCAGGCTGGTATGTGGCTCCCGGGTGCTCCCAACCACGGCCCCACTACTTCCGCCCCCACCAGAGGGAGAACCCAGAAAAGGGCAGGAGCAGCATCTCAAACTGGGGGTGTCTCCAGCCCTTGAGGCCCCCTTTACTGTCTGCTCCTCTCTGTCCTCTGCCATCCAGCTGCTGAAGGTGAACTCTTAAAGTCATTCTCGATCCATCCCTTTGCCCCCCTCCTCCCCTCCCTCACTACATCTGGCCAGTCTTATCATTTCTGTCTCAGTGTTAACTCAGACCTGGACTGCATCCAGCCTCTGGCAGTTTCTCTTCTCAGTCTGGCCCCCAGGGCACGTTCTGTACACAGCAGACAGAGACTTGAAAAATGCAACTCAGAGCACCTCACTCCAGTTTAAAACCTCCCTGACTTCTTGCTTCTCTGAGGAGAAAATCGAAAGTCCTCAGCCAGAGGGCTTAGCTGCGGCTACTGCCTTTAGAGCCTTCTGTTGCCCTCTGCCCCCACCCACAGCCCCCTGCCAGCCATGCTGGATCCATTCAGTGGCATGGACACCCCAAGTTCTTTCTCACTTTCTGTTTCTGCTGCCAATCCTTCAGTCTCAGCTCAAATGACGCCTCCTCCAAGAAGCCTTCCCTGATCAGCGGGCTAAAACAGCACCTTGCATAGTCGCACAGTGCTTTCTCAAAGTACAAATTTTGTCTTCTTTTCTTGGTGCTCTGTAAGGTCAGGGGTCTGTCCGTTTTGTCACTGTGGTGTCCCCAACGCCAGCACAACCCCCACCCCCACCATGAGTAGGACTTAACCATGCAGTGAAGCGACAGCAGGAGCAACTTTCGACCTGGTCCTTGGTGGGTATGGAGGGCGTGCCTACCTTGGGGTCTGCAACCCGTTGGGGCAGCCTCCAGGGCCCGGCTGCAGGCTGCCCAGCAGTCCTCATACCTGCCATGCTGGAGCAGGGCTTCAGGCGACAGGGTGATGCTCCAGGTGCCCCCAGGGTCCAGGGCTGCAAGGAGTCCCTGGCAGTTGGTCACCTGTTGGCTGGCACCATCCCCAGCCTCCTGATGCTCTGAGATGTAGTCCTGGAGGGCTCTGACCAGAGCAGGGAGGTAGGGCTGCTGATGCATGTGAATGAAGGCCACAGTCCGGTCAGCACTCTCCACGAAGGCCTGGAGGTAGTCGGCCACCCCAGTGTGCCCCTGTGTTCCGGACAGGACCCAGGCCAGGGCGCGGGTCAGCCGCAACTCCAGGCTCTGCTGGGAGTGAGCGTCCAGCAGGACCCCGCAGCGCCGCACCACTTCCCCGTGGTGCCCATGTGCCAGCAGGCTGGCCAGGGAGTGCAGGGCCGCAACAGGGTGGTCGGGGCAGAGGGTGGCCAGGAAGGCGCAGGCCAGGGTCCCTGTCAGGGAGACCACCGCCATGCCATCCCAGTGGATGGTCGGGATCTGGCTGTCACCTCGGCACCAGGCCTCTAGGGTGGCCACCACAGATGACCCCTGGGTCTCGGGCAGGGCAGCTCGGATGCTCCGCAGGGCCGAGGGAGCGTGGCAGCTGAAGGCAGCCAGATAGAAGGCGGTGGCTAGCGGGGTCTCCCCCAGGGCCAGGTGCTGGTCACCCTCTCGGCAGAGGCAGGCCACGAGCTTCTGGGCCGACATCATGCCCGTACCTCCGATGGGCCCATGTCCATCCTCATAGCACCTGGAGAGGGAGTATGATTAGCGCGTATGTGGCCCACCTGGCCTACGGGCTCCCCAGTCCTGCTTCAGGGCTGCCCCCTGCCCCTCCCCACTGAGACCTCAGAGTCAGCATGGAGACCCCGAATGAAGACAGGGTGAATTCAGCCACCAAGGGGTATCTGGGGTGCCTGCCCCGCAGGCGTCTCCACTGGGCTGGGGCACATCTCCCAGGCCAGGCCCCCAGTGGCTGTTTGCCTCCAGGCCTCAGCTTCCTCCTCTGCAGAGGGGGGCCATGACCGCACTCAGTAATCAACACTTGATGGACATCTGACTTCTGAGTATCCACATGGGGAGGAATCGGGCAACCTGAGGGGTCAGGGACCCCGGGCCCTCACTCCAACTGCTGCCCCTCCTAGCACAGCTGCTCAGGAAGGTGGGCCCTCCCGCCGCCCATCTGGGTCACACGGGCATCCCCTACACCTTCTCAGGGCTCTGAATTTCCACTCACCGCCCAGCCTCAGGACCACAGCCCTGCCCACCTCCCACACCTGGGCAAGGCGGGGGGAGGGGGTGGTGCAGGTAAGGCTGGGGTGGTGAGGGGAACCTGGCCAGCTCTTGGGTGGGGTGGGAAGCCACGCTGATGAGGGGGGAAGTTCTTGAGGTCAGTTCCAGGACCAGCCCTGCCGCAGGCCTCTGTCCCCAAACCTTCCAGCCTGAAGAAAGGCTCACTTGCTGGGGCTTTCGCTCCCGGTTCTCCACATGCCTGCAAACACCCTCCCTCCCTCCAGCCCCCCACCTAATGTTTGCTCTCTGACACACACTGAGACACATACACACACCCGTGCACACAGGTATGCACTCACATACATATGCACACACAGGGCACACACGGAGGTGGCTCCCAACCTGCACACGCGCTCACAAACTCGCCTGTGCTCCGAGGCTGTGCGGGGTGTGCGGGGAGTGCGGGGAAGGAAAAGGCTCGCCACCCAGACTTGGGGCGGCCAGGTGGAGGGGCCGTAGACACGGCTCTGTGGATCTGGGCTATCAGAGGCAACAGGGCTCGAGTGGGCGGGTCCGTTTCCCTGGAGACTGTCAACAGCCCCGCTGCCTGGCGGCTCAGCCGCGCCCCCGCCCCGACCCCGCCCCCTGTGGCCCCTAGCCGCAGCTGCCAGACCAGGCTGGGCTAGGGTAGGGGGCCTCTGGACGCTGGCGAGGAGCTGCCCGCAGTCTAGGGCGCACCCCCAGACCCATCCCCTCACAGGTGGGGAAGGAGCTCCGTGGAGGTGGGTGGGCCTGGGGGCCCCTGCCACCCCCAGAACTCTGCCTTGCTGCTTCAGTGACTCTCTCCACCATCCACGCCCCTCCTGCAGGGTGCTTCCGAGGAAACTGGCCCCCAGGTCACCTGTCCACCTGGTCTCCTGTGGATCTCCCTCCTGATAGCTACTCTCTGCTGAGCAAACAGACCAGACCCCCCCTCCCCACCACACCCTGTCCCAGCAGGGGGCCCGTCCCCTCCTTGAGATGAGGCCTGGAAGGTGGCCCTAAGGGGCTGTGACATGCCCTGCTGGCCCAGGATCACCTGGACTGTGGTGGAGGAAGGCCGGTAGCATCGGCTGATATTTTAGGCATCGACCTCCCACTAGGGAGGGGGATGGGTGGGAGGAGGCAGCAGAGGTGGGCAGGCAGAGCTGGACTGAGGCTGCTGCCCTGGGGTCTGAGACGCTGAACCCTGCCTTGGTGGGGCCCCTGGGGAGGTGGATGAGTTGCACCTGCCTGGAGGGGTGGTCCTGTTTAGGGTGAGGGCCCCTCCTAACTCAACATGCCAAGGTTCCCAGATGCCAGGTTCATCCCTGTTCTTGGGCTCAGGGGACCAGGTGGAGTGACCGCTTGGGCACTGGGTGCTATGGGGCAGGGGTGTCCTCCCCAGGGTCCTGGTCCCTGGGAACTGGCCCCCCCAGCCCAATAGGGGGGCTCCCAGGGAAGAGGCGGAGTCTGGGCTCTAGGTCTGCAAGGGTCAGGCAGCTGTGGTCAGCATGGGCTGGCCCCCCTGTCCGGCTCCTGGCCTGCTCTTCAGCTCCTTGACATTCACAAAAGCATGGCACCCAAATGAGCGAGTGGGGACCCAGCAGTGACAGCTTATGGAGAGATTTCCTGTGACTTTGATTACTTTCATTTTATTACCCTAATTAGGCAAGCCAGTAATGGAGCGGGGCTGTCGAAGGGCTGTGGGGAGGGCCTGGGGCATGGAGGCGCAGTGCTGCCTGACATCCCCCATCACATTAGCCCGATGGGTCCCCCGAGCCTCTGCCCTGGTGCACAGTGCCCACAGGCCCTTGGGCGCTGGCCAGATGAGCCCAGTGATCTCTGTGGGCCAGAAGCTGTGATGGTGGCCTCCACCTGGGAGCAGTGCATCTGGATACAGGTAACCTCAGGGTACCTTTGGGATGCAGAACCAGGAGCAGTAGTCCTGTATGCAGAAATGTGTTGCTTTAGGTGCCAATGTGACCACTGAATTCAAAAGGAAGGTGTTTCTTGTCTGCATCAGCGTGTTCTCACTGTTTCTGACTGGCGTTCAATTGGAGGTGATTCTGGGCACTTGCCTTTTGCACCGCTGTGGCCCTCAAAACCCTGACAGGCCAGGCCACATCTTTGTGGGGAGTGTGCGGATCTCCCACAGGTTTAGAGGGGTGCGTGGAGTGTCATTGTGATGGAAGTGCTGAGGCTCCAATTGAACACTCTTAGGCAGATACCCCGCAGAGCCAGGAACGGAGCAGGTGTTAACCCTGGGCCTGCAACCCCCAGCATCATCACTGCCTACCACAGGACACGGGCTCTGTCCACCAGCTGCCCCAGGGGATGGGGTCAGACCTGGGTGGGTTTGGGGGTGCCGCCCAGTCCCCCGCAAAACTCCCTACGCTCCCCAAGATGGCCATGAGACAGCTGCCCCGAGGGACACGGGGGACACCATCTCAGTCCCAGTGTTAGCATGTGGTTGCTTTTCTGGGTACATCCTAGTCATACCACTGACTGGGATGAAGGCTGCCAGCTGGAGAGAGTGCTGAGCCCCCATTTCCAGAACCGTCTTTGGTGTGAGCAGGGGCACAGCAGAGAAGTTGGAAATAGAAGGAGTTGGTGAAAGTGGTCAGGTGTTGATGGCTTTGCAACTGACCTTGTATTTGTGTGACTTTTACCTCGGGTGAGGTGGGGTGTGATGAGTGCTCCGGGCCCTTTTAGTAGGAAGACGCAGAGCAGTGGAGTTGCTTGCCTGGGGACCAGCTCCCTGGGCCCAACCAGAGCTCAATTTGAATTTTAGGAGCCCCTCCCCTGGGGTTCCCCTAAGAGGAACTGGGAGGGGGGTGCACTGGTTTACCCATCAGCTCCACTGAAGCAGGTGCTGGTCCATTTCCTGCCTGTACACTTGCCTCTCCAAGGTCAGGCCTGATCCCAGCACTGGGCCCAGAAATCACGAGGCGGTGCTGGATGTGTCCCAATCCTACTGTGGCCCTGCCTGCAGACCCCGCTGTGACCCCTGGAGGACAGCGGGTTGGAGGCTGCTCCTCCTCTGCCATCAGGGAGACTAGGCCTCCACGCCTGGGCCTCCTGAAGCTTGTGGGCTGCCTCCACACTGGGCCTCTAAGCGGGGGTCTTGACACAACCCGGGAGGCAACCTGGTTTTGTGCTCCCCTGGCCATTAGCGAGGAGGGGCCAGGCATCCCCCACCTGTCTCCCTGGGAGCTACCCTGGGGACCCCTTAGCCTACTGACTCCCTGACACCTGTCCCCTCCTCCCAGGCACCAGCTAGGAAGGCAGGCTCCTGGGGGCTCTGCCAACCTCAGTTAGAAAGTGCAGCTCTTAGCAACAGCCTGTGGCTACTCCCAACGCTCCCAAAACTGACCGTGGGTTCTCAGGGTGACTGCCTCTCTCCCTAGGAGCAGCTATAGTCATCTCTCTGGGCTCAGTGGTCCCCAGCATCCTGGACTCCCCAGGGTGGTCTCCCAGGGTGTGTGAGCCACCCAGAGACCCCTAGCTGCCAGGTTCAGGGCACCGTCACCCCTCTGTATAGCCCCTCCGTCTGCCCTGAGAGACTTACCTGTGGAGTAGCAGCCAAGTACACCAGTGCACTGGTGGGGAACACGGTGGGGAACACCAGCAGGATCCCGGGGACCAGGGTAGGTGAGAGTCTGGTTGTCACCAGATGAAATTTCAGCTTCTCATCCCTGCCGCCCATGGGCAGGAACTGTAGGCAGAGCACTTCTCTTGAGTCTGGAGCCTGGAGCCTGGGGAAGGGGGAGATCCACCAGCCTGGACCCCTCCCTCCATTGGCCTCGCCCTGAGCTTACCGAAGGCCCGGCAGCCCTCAGACTGGCACAGGGGCCACATCTGTCCTGTGCATCATCCTTCATCAATAATGCAGTGGGGGAGGCGCATCCCCTCATCCACTGCCCACCTGTCTCTTAATCTCAATTACAGTGGCTGCGACTTGCCAAGGCCACCTCTGCCTTCCAGGCACTAGAGTGGGTGAAGCTTGTGTTTAGGAAGGAGCAGGTGTGCGATGTCGAGGTCCTAGGCTTTTGGGGATGGGGCCCCTTTTTTATCAGGGAGATTTCTGGGGCTCCCCCAAACCCATACCTCCTGCCCATGGGACCTGCCCTGCTCAGTACCCTGGTCATTCAGCCAAGCCTTACTGGTCCCCTTGTTGTGCCTGCCCGCGCTCCCCCACCCACCCCCGTACCCTTCTCCCTCCCCACAAGTCTGTTCCGGCCCCAGGGCCTTTGCACTCCCCTCACTTCCTTCTCTGACCCACTTTATCTGAAGTGACTCCCTATTCCCCTCTGTTCCTTTGCCTGCTTCACTGCCCGGCACTGTCCACTTGTCTGTTATTGGATTCTGTTGTTGGAATGTTGGCTCCAGGAGGGCGGGGTTGCCACAGCCCAGCAGGTACCTACCTGAAAGGTGGGAGGGGAGAAAGGAAGGAAGGAGCAAAGCCAGGCCCGGCTCCCAGAGAGGCAGCTGGCCTCATGTCACAGAGCTCCCCAAATTCGGCAACCTTAAACAGACACTAGCTGCTGTGGCTGCGAGAGCAGATTCTGAGGAACCAGCTCCTGAAAAGCACGAAGTTTGGGAAGTTCACTCTTTTCCAAAGCCACCCAACTTTATCCTTTGCCTTTTGCCTTCGTCCAAAGCTTTTAGCCATCAGGGAATGGGGGAGATTGATGGGCTGAGTCTGTTGGCTGGTTTGTGCACAGAGCCTGTATTGGTTTCAACTAACCAAGTTTATCAACCAGGCACGGAATCATTAATCACACAGAAAAATAACACAGTGAAATGACTTTTCAAAATGTCGTTGGTATAATTATCAGCTTGCCCATTACACTAAATGCCGCCATTTATATCTGCGATGCTTAAGTATGCAAACAGTAATTAACGTGGTAATGAACTAGGGGCCCCAGAGCCTCCCCTCCCCGAGCTAATTTGCATGTTAATTATCATTAGCGACCAGGGAAACAAGTTATAAACAGCCTAATTAGCAGCCGGATCATTTTTACAAGAAATTGCCGTGCACTTTGACACGCAAGCGAGTGTTAGATTAATGGAGTCGGGCTGAGCTGCCCTACTAGGGGGAGGGGGTGCCCTCTTGGAGTTGGCACCACAGTACCACATTGGATGCATTGCAGCTTGTTGGATGGGGGTGTCCGGACTCTCAGGCTGGCCCCCGGCTCTGTCCAGGGCACGGCCCCCTCCTTGGCTGTGGTCTCAGGATGGACAGGAAGAGCCAGGGATCTGGTGGGGCCAGGTGTGACCAGGGTGGGGGTCACCATTAGAGAAAACATCCCTCTGACAAACAGCAAGGAAACCTTCATTCCAGACTGCTGCAGCCAGGGAGAGGAGTCGGGCTCCTGTAACAGGACGAGGGGGTTACCGCCCAGGAGCAGGACTGGGGTGTGAGTGGATAGAAATTAGAAGAGCAGCCATCAAGGGGATGGGGCTCTTGCTGAAGGTGGACCAGGGTGATCAGGATGGAGGGGGGAGGGGATTGATCAAGTAGGGATGGTGATATGCTCCTGAGACTGGGGGCGTTCTCCCCTAACTGACTCAGCAGCTTTCCTGCTCCCCCTGGGTGTGGCAGGCTGAAGGCAGGGTCCAAGGACAAGGCCCAGTGGAGGATGGGGCTCCAGGAGGCTGCCTGTCCAGGATCCAGTCAAGAGGAGAGTCCGTGTTCTCCAGGTTTGCACCAGCTCCTGTGGGGACCTGCAGCTTCTCGGCCAGCAACAGGTCCAGTTGTGGGTCCCGCTCTGCACTGCTCTGCTTCTGGTGCCTTACACCCCTCCCCGACAGCACAGCCCTATGAGCAGGTGGCTGTGGTGTCTGGAGAGCCCTGGGTCACCTATCTGACTGTACCACTCTTCAAGGGGGAGGTTCCCACCCCAGGACCTTTGCACCTGCCTCTCTTGTCTCCCAAAGTCCCCATCCTCCAGATGCTGGTTTGGCTCACTTGTGCCATTTTGTTAGGAATCTGTTGAGATTCTCATCTTCAGAGAGATTGCCCACTGCCCCATCCAGAACCCAGCCGGTCATACATTGTACTGTTTATCTCCCTAGCTGAAAGGTCACCTTACCAGGTCAGGGAGGTTCCCCTGGACCCCTGTCTTCCTAGCCCCTGGTACAGCCTGGCACATGGCAGGACTCAGGGAATTCTGGGAAGCTGAGGTCAAAAATGACTGAATGTTAATCCTGAGCAGGTGTGGCTTCAATAGTGAGGAGTTTATGCTTCATGGGTCAAGTCTCTGTCCAACAACTTAACTCTGCCATTGGCGTACAGAGGTGGCCAGAGACAGTCAGCACTCGGTGGATGGGCTGTGCTGATAAAACTGGACACTGACACCAAATCTCATTATTTCCCTGAGTCACAACTTATTGCTCTTATTTTAAAAATATTTTCCAACCATTAAAAAGTGTATAAAACATCATTAGCTCAAAAGGCCGGACAGTAGGTGAGATTTGGGCATTCTTCTATGTTTTACTTTCCACGTGGACTTGAAAATAGGATTGGTTCTGGGACTTCCCTGTTGGTCCAATGGTCCAGTGCTGGGGGGTGCAGATTTGATTGCTGGTCAGGGAGGGAAGGTCCCACATGCCTTGCAGCCAAAAAATCAAAGCATAAAACAGAAGCAATATTTAACAAATTCAGTAAGGACTTTAAAAATGGTCCACATTAAAAAAATCTTTAAAGATCGGTGCCAGTAAAAACTTGCATGGCATTTTAGGGGGACTGAAATTTTTTTGTATTGGAGTAGAGCTGATTTACAATTTTGTGTTAGTTTCAGGTGTATAGCAAAGTGATTCAGTTATATGCGTATATGTTCTTTTCCAGATTCTTTTCCATTGTAGGTTATTACAGCATATTAAATATAGTTCCCTGTGCTATACAGTGAGTGAAAGTTGCTCAGTTGTGTCCAGTTCTTTGCGACCCCGTGGACTATACAGTCCAAGGAGTTCTCCAGGCTAGAATACTGGAGTGGGTAGCCTTTCCTTTCTCCAGGGGATCTTCCCAACCCAGGGATTGAACCCAGGTCTCCCTCATTGCAGGCGGATTCTTTACCAGCTGAGCTATGGGATTTTTATTAATTGTATTGATTGGTTCAGGAAGCCTGGCCAATTTCATTTAGCTCTTGCATGCTTCTGAATCACTCTCAGCTACTTAATCTTTTCCTGTTGCTATTTTACAGACATTCTCTTCCACTGTAGCTTCAGGTGGTTCTTTGCCTGTAAGAGAACCATGAGTTTCTTTGCTTTAATTCTGACTCTGGCCACATGGCTGATGATTCCTGTTGGCTTAGAACCGCCTTTCACTGATTCAGAGGATTTTCCCAGTGCCAGATTGCGACTCTGGAAGTGACTGTCTTTCTTTCCTCTTCTTCTTCTTGTTTAGTTGCTCAGTCATGTTCTATACTTTGTGGCCCCATGGACTGTAGCCCTCCAGTTGCCTCTGTCCATGGGATTCTCCAGGCAGGAATACTGGAGTGGGTTGCCATGCCCTTCTATAGGAGATCTTCCTGACCTAGGGACTGAACCCACGTCTCCTGTACTGGCCGACAAATTCTTTACTGCCAAGCCACCTAACGCCTCTGAAATCACTCTTCTGCCTGAGCATCACCTGAGTGCTGTCTGGGGCTGACTGTCGGTGGTGCAGCTTTCCCGTGTGGCCCTGTCAGCAATGGCCCTGTTGGAGAGTCACTCTGGCTCCAGCCTCTGGGTTCTGCACCTGCTGCTTTAGATGCCCCCATGCTCTGTGCTATCCCTCCGGACACATCTGCTCTTTTCCCAGCCACAGAGATGTGGGCTCTGACCCCTCCTGGCACTGGAGGGCCTCCTGCAGGGTGATGCCTAGAGTTTGCGGAAATGGACACTCCCAGGGTCAGGGGAGCTGAGATGGCCACCTCACCAATTCAATGGGCATGAGTTTGAGCAAACTCCAGGAGATGGTGAAAGACAGGGAAGCCTGGCCTCATTCAGTCCATGGGGTCCCATGGGTGAGGTACATGGGGGCCTGGCCTGGTGACCGCCTACCCCACTGCCCTCACCACTGCTCCCAGGAGAGGTAACAGCTGCAGAAAGCCTCACTATTAGGCTGCTTTTTCTCTGGGGCCCAGGCCAAAGTGGTCCTGGACTGCAGATCCTTGGAAGGACGTGTTAGAACTGACCCTTTATTGGTCTGGGGCTCACTGGGGAGTGGGGCAGTGATACCACCAGACTGCAGCCCCTTCCTGTGGCTAAGGCTCTCACCTGGGGTCCAGGTGCAGTGGAAGGTGAGATGCTGGGCCTGCAGTAACCATGGCCACGACCTGAGCGAGTATAACAGTGTCGGTGAGGGATGTGGCTGATGGCCTCCCTGTCCTGTGCTGAAAGCCTCAGGGAGAGAAGACAGTGGGCTTGGGGGGCTGACGGATGGCAGGGCTGTGGGAGGGGAGGGACGTGGTCTTACCTGGTCCCCTGGAAGCTGTGGGCAGACTACGCTGAAAGCAGCCTAATGATGGGCAGCAGTGCTGCAACGGTGGCTGGGTGCTTGGCCTCCAAGGGTCTCCTGTGACAGGGAAGGTCCTGATAGCAGAGGAACAGATAGGTCCAGATAGTCCAGAGAACTGGGCTGGGGATGTGCCGTGGGTGTGCTGGAGGCTCTTGACCGCAGGGCCCTTGGTTCTCCTGGCAGCAGAAGTAGGCCCCCACTCTGCAGAGGAGCACAGGCCTCTCCTCTGCCACAGGAGATCTCAGGAGATCTCAGCTGAGGCCGTGCCTTCTGGGCACCCCTCTCTCCTGGGGCTCCTCCCTATTGTCTGGGGTGGGCTCAGCACTGCCCCAGAGGGATGTGGACGGAATTGCAGGACTGGCCAATGTACAGGATGGTGGACCATGTGGGCATGGACCCTGCAGGTGCTGGGCTGGGCGTGTGGATGGGGCTGGCTGCCCACGTGGGTGTTCTGTAGCTTCAGAGTTCACACTGTCAGAGGCTGTTGGGCGTTTCCTTGGAGTGTGTGAGGTGAAGATGCTGGAACTCATTCGTGTGGTCCTAATGGGGAGGGTCTGGGCAGCGGGGATGTTAGACGCCCCCCAGGGAAGTGCTGTTCTCTACAGCAACCAGGACAAAGGGGTCGGTTGCGGGACGAGAGAGTCGTTAAGGAGAATTGTTCATTATGTGTAATGGTGGAGTCACATCCTCCCAAAAGATGTGCTGGAGTCATATTCACCCTTCCCCCCACCTCAGCATGTGACTATATTTGTAGATAAGATCTTGATGGAGGTAACTGAGTGAAAAGGAGGTTGTTAGGGTGGGACCAAATCCCATAGGACTGTCCTTGTAAAAAGGGGTAAATTTGGACCTAGACACCCACAGGGGGCATCATGTGAACACAGAGGAGAGGAATCAGGGTGATACATCTACAAGCTACAGAACAGAATGCCAAGGGTTGCCAGAAGCCTTGGAAGCTGCGGAGAGGCTTGGACAAGATTCTTCCTTACAGCCTCCAAGGGGAACCAGCCATGCAAACACCTGGGTCTCGCTCAGACTCCCAGCTTCCAGACCGTGAGAAAGTCAAGTCCTGTTTAAGCCACCAGGGAAGATGTACTGAAGCGCTGAGTGGGGATGGGGGCCAAGGTTGACAAGAAGCTTCTTACCTCAGGGAACCAGTGATGGGGGAGGCTCTGGACCATCCCTGTAGGTGAGGCTGGGGCTCTGCTGCTGCTGCCACCATCCTAGCTCTGGGCCTCAATGCTGGTGGAAGCTCCAGAGCTGGGAGGCAGGGCCACATTGGCTCCCAGAATGAGAAGCTTCAGCTCCCCTCCTGGTGCCCTGTGGGTTCCCCCAGCCTCACTGAAGGGGGGGCTGGTCCTCTGGAGAGGGGACCCCTGGCACCACTCCTAGTACATATAAGGCACTCAGCCGTTGGTGGGGTGGGGCGTGGGGACACTGTTGCCTCCAGCACTTGAGGCCTCCGTTTGCTGCCTCTGATAAGCCTCCTGGTCTGCAGGTGTCAAGGGGCCCCGCTCTCCAGGCAGGAAACCAGTACAGAGGGTGCCTTGGCCACCATAGAAGTGGCCTTCCCTGAGGTCTTGCAAATGCGATCTGTTGTTATTGAGTTGCTCAGTTGTGTCTGACTCTTTGGGACTCCATGGACTGCAGCAGTTCAGGCTTCCCTGTCCTTCACCATCTTCTGGAGCTTGCTCAAACTCATGTCCATTGAGTTGGTGATGCCATCCAACCATCTCATCCTCTGCCAGCCCCTTCTCCTCCTGCCCTCAATCTTTCCCAGCATCAAGGTCTTTTCCAGTGAGTCAGTTCTTTTCATCAGGTGGCCAAAGTATTGGAGCTTCAGCTTCAACATCAGTCCTTCCAATGAATATTCAGGACTGATTTCCTTTAGGATTGACTTGTTTGATCTCCTTGCAGCCCAAGGGACCCTCAAGAGTCTTTGCTGCACCACAGCTCAAAAGCATGAATTCTTCAGCACTCAGCCTTCTTTATGGTCCAACTCTCATATCCATGCATGACTACTGGAAAAACCATAGCTTTGACTAAATGGACCTGGGAGGACAATAAAAACAGGGGGGCTTCTGGGGGTAGAAGCAGGAGCCTGGACCACGGGGATCAGGCTTGGCAGCTGCACTGGGTCAGGTTTGCTGATCACTGATCTGTTTAATGGGAGGTCTTCAGGTCAGGGGAGCCCTAGTTCAGACACAGTCCCTCCACGAGGTTCTGGATTTGAAGCAGGAGGCCATGATTGAAGGAAACTTGTGGGGGTATTTTCAGGCATCAGGGAAGCAGATGTTTGTGACCAGGTGTTGAGATAGGCAGTGGTCTTTCCCCACTACTGCTTGCTCCCTCCCACCACACCTGCTTCCCAGTGCTGGAGTAGCTTTCTTCCCCAGGGACATCTGGTGTGGCCACATGACAAGCTTTGAAAAATGGGATGTGAGCACACATGCCTTGTGGCTCCATCAGGAGGAGCTGAAACAGGATGTACTTTGCCCCTCATCCTGAGAGAGTTAATTCTTAGGTAGGTTGATAAGGAATCAGGGGCCCTCAAGGAGGAGAAAGGGACAAACCTTTTTTTTTCCACATTCTTCATCTTAGTCATATAAGGATTTTTTTTCCCCTTAAGCTCTGAGTTGTTATGGCAACAATCTATTTCTTTAAGGCTAACTTCCTTTGAGCCCAGAGCTAATGGTTGCACTACAAAGCAATACATCTTGCTCAAGGGTATGTTTTTCCTTAAGCTCTGTACTAATGATTATATAACAACAATGTATCTTGCTCAAGGACCTGTTTCTCCTTCTTAAGAATCTTCTGACTAATCCTGTTATCTTAAAATGTATGTTGGGGGAGTGAGTCTGGTAAGACCTTTCTATTGTTAGTAACCAATTGAAAAAGTATACAAGACTGGCGAGGGGGGCACTCTCTGCCCCCTTCTGGTGTCTATGTCAGAAATTTTCTCTGTCCCTTTCCACTTTAATAAAACTTTTGCCACACGAAGCTCCGAGTGACTGAAGCAGAGTCTTTGGTCCTGAAGCGAAATTTTCTCCTTCTGAGATCATGAATTCAATACCATTCACCTGTAAGTGATCAATCCCTTTCCCCTTCTGTCAGCTTCCTGCAAAAACATTGTCACAAATATGGTGGCATGATTCAGCTGGGTTAAGTGCTGTCACTTCAGTCGTGTCTGACTCTTTGCGACCCCATGTACTGTAGCCTGCCAGGTTCCGCTGTCCATGGGATTCTCCAGACAAGAACACTGGAATGAGTTGCCATGCCCTCCTTCAGGGGTTCTTCCTGACCCAGGGATCTAACTCTTGTCTTTTATTGCATTGGCAGGTGGGTTTTTTATCACTAGCACCATCTGGGAAGCACATAACCCAACTCAGTGGTAAAGAATCCACCTGCCAATGCAGGAGGTGTGGGTTCGATCCCTGGGTTGGGAAGATCCCCTGGAGAAGGAAATGGCAACCCACTGCAGTATTCTTGCCTGGAGAACCCTGTGGACAGATGAACCTAGCAGGCTACAGACTGTGGGACTGCAAAGAGCAGGAGATGACTTAGTGACTGTGCTAAGTTGCTTCATTCATGTCTGACTCTTTGCGAACTCTTGGACAGTAGCCCTCCAGGCTCCTCTGTCCATGGATTCTCTAAGCAAGAGTACTGGAAGAGGTTGCCATTTCCTCCTCCAGGGAAACAACAACGACCCAATCAAAATTTCTTCTCCTAAGTTCTGGAGGTCAGATGTTTCAAATGGGCCAAAATCAAGGTGTGGGCAGGGCAGCTCCTCCTGGAATCTCCAAGAAGCATCTGTTTCTTGCCTCTTCCAGCTCCTAGAGGCACCCACATCTCTCACCTTGCAGCGCCTCATCTATCCTCACCATCAGCAGCCCAGCGTCTCCTCCCAGGATGCTGCTCCCCTGTCATTTGTCCTCTTTGACTCGGACCCTCCTGGTCCCTGGAGACCCTCATGATGACCCGGGACTCACTTGTATAATCCAGGATAGCCTGCATCCCACCTGCAAAGTTCCTGTAAGGTCACTCTACATGGATTCCAGGCATCAAGAGGTGGGTGTGTTTGGGAGGTCATTATCCTGCGCACTGCACCGCACACGAGATCATCATGGCCCAGATGGAGGCTACACCTCAGCCTGGGATCTGGAAAGAGAAGGTCAGATTGAGCAGAGTTGAGCCCAGCTCAGTCTTCCCCAGGGAGGTCTGGCGTGCTGCAGTCCATGGGGTCACAAAGAGTCGGACACAACTCAGGGACCGAACAACAATAACAATGGTCTTCTCCCTGTCCTCTTCACCACGGTTTCTGCTAAGAGCACCTCCATCCCATCACTGGTCTTTACAGACAGTGGGAACTCTGTTCCATGACCTGGTCTTTGTCCCCAGGCTGGGCCTTCATTTGAAATTTTTGCTTTTATCCGAGAGGAGTTGTATCTTTGACCCCAGAATTTCTGGATGCCCCTTTCCCCTTCCTGTGAACAAACTTTCTTGCGGTACTTCTGATCAAATATAGCTGGTCAAGGACAACTCAATGTCAAAGATCTGCCTCTGAACCTCTCCCCTGGGGCCACATGCTCACTGGGTGCAGACCTACCCTTCCAGTTGTCTCTGGCATATGTTTTAGACATTGTTTGTCTACATTGTGGCATGGTCATAGCTCTTGCAGCCTCCTCCAAGTTTTCCCTCTGCCAAAGCCAATGTTGAGATGCTGTCATGGTCATCATACAGGTACCACTTTCTGCATCTGTCAGCTCAGGCTTCAGCACAGACACTCCCAGCATCTCAGATGCTCACAACAGCTGCTTATTTCTTGGTCACAGTCTGTGGGGACTGCAGGCTGACTGTATGTGTGCTCCACCTCCCTCAGTGAAGTACCCAAGTCAGGAGGACGGACAAGCTCTGCCCCTGGGGGGCTTGGGAAAGGAGATAATTGTGAACAAATGATCAGTCATCAACAGGGGTTACAAGAAAACAATGTAACACGGTGAATACAGGCTTAAATACAGTTAAACGTGTTTTCTCACTGCAACAATTCTCAGAACCTTTAATAGGCTAACTGTTTGGTATGTGCCCGAAGGGCACTCTGAACAAAGCCTCTTACAGGTACCTTTAATCAGAACCATCCCCCTAACCCACAGGACTTACTGACATGCTGCCAAGCCCACCTGGGAGATGCTGGAAAGGGTGAGTTTGGAACTGACTTTAGGCACAGAAGAATTGCTGCTTTTGAACTGCGGTGCTAAAGAAGACCCTTGAGAGTCCCTTGGGCTGGTCAGAGCAGTCAATCCTAAAGGAAATCAACTCTGAATATTCATTGGAAGGACTGATGCTGAGACTGAAGCTCCAATACTTGATGAGAAACACCGACTCATTGGAAAAGACCCTGATGCTGGGAAAGATTGAAGGCAAAAGAAAAAGGGGGTGAAAGAGGATGAGATGGTTGGATGGCATCACTGACTCAATGGACATGAGTTTGAGCAAACTCCGGGAGATGGTGAAGGACAGAGAAGCCTGGCGTGCTACAGTCCATGGGGTCATAAAGACTCAAACACAACTTAGAGACTGAACAACAGGCACCTCGGGATATTGTCAGTTTGGTTCCAGACCACGGCAACAAAGCAACTATTGCAATAAAGCAAGCCATGTGAAGTTTTTGGTTTCCTAGTATGTATAAAATTTATCTTTATATCACACTATCACCTACTAAATGTGCAATAGCATTAGGTCTAAAAAAAACAATATATGTACCTTAACCAAAAAATATTTTATTGCTGAAAAATACTAAATGATTGCAATAGTAGCATCAAAGATCACACAACAAATATAATAATAATAATGAAATAGTTTGAAGTGTTTCAAGAATTCCCAAAATGTGATTTAGAGACATGAAGTGAGCAAACGCTGTTGGAAAAAGGGTGTTGATAGACTTGCTTGGCACAGGGTAGCCACCAACCTTCAGTTTGTAGATGTCATGCGAGTGTATGCTCCTCGGTTCTTTGTCTCGTCACAACAAAAATTTGGAGTGACGGACATTGAAGCCCCCTCGGCGGGTCACAGCTCTCGGAGGACAGACCGTGTTATAGCTCTTAAATAAATCAGTGTTACAGCTCAGTGTTACAGCTCTATTTAGATGATAGCAGGAAAATCCATCTTCGAGGTGTGAGGACACTTTGATCCAAAGACGGGAAGAGAAGAGCGCCTCATCGTGTGGGAGAGAGAGAGAGCGAGAGAAGAGCTTTGGCTCCTCTTTTTATATGTTTCTCTGTCCCTGGGCCTGTCTTATGTAAATTGGGCCAGCTAGGAGTGTTGTTTGTTTTACCAGAGGTTCTCACTCTGGTCCTCCCGACCTTCCTTTGTCCTATTTTCGAGGGCTTTTCCTTTCCAGGTCTTTTAGCCACCGCCATTGTGGACTCCTTTTCCCTATTCTAACTACCTAACATAAAGAAACCTGCAGTGCCTGCGAAGCTTAGTGCAGCCAGGAGTGCCTGCGCCCAGTGACGACATGATTATACAGAGACGTTGGGTGTAGCTATGTCAGCAGGGTCTGAAGCCAAGGGAGGTGGCAGAATCCAGAATGTTTTCATTTCCTGTGGGAGCTGGGGTCCCCCCCCCCGGGGCAAGGGCTGGGTGAGAGGCTGTGACCTGGCTGAAGGATATGACAACGGCATCCAGGGTCTGTGAGGGACGGCATGACAGTGTCCAGGTGCTCCAGCTCAGAAGATGCTTTTGTGTCCCCAGAGGGGCAGCGAAGGTGCACTGGTCGCTCTGGCTTCAGGAAGAGCCCAGCCCAGCATCTCGGTGGCTCACAACAGCTGTTTCTTTCTGGCTGTATCACATGAGGGCTTGGTTGACCCCAGCTCTGCTGGGCCCTGCTGGTCTTGACCTACTGGATTCCAGGAGCACAGTCAGTCCTGGGCTGAGCAGGAGTGGCTGGCTTCCCCATGGGCGCTGAGTGATGACTGGATTTAAACCCATGGGCCTGGTCTGTGATTCCAACCCTTTTTAGGGCTGGAGCCTGCCATGGGGCGGCTATAAAAAGCTCGGCCACTTGGATCATGAGAAATGTCACTTGGGAGTGGGCAAGTCATGGTTCCCTGGTGAGTAACCATCCCTGCCCCCTTGGAGAGCAGGAATCCAGTAAGGAGATGACAGTCAAGAGAAACTACCCACAGTAGTTTATTGTTTATTGTTAAATTTGGAAATAATTACTTTTTGGTATATTAAGTATTTGCAACATTTAAGCAATTCTGGGATATTCGATTACCCAACAGACTAGACTTGTGCTTTTACTTTAAAGTTATAAATAATAGATTCAGGTTTGTAATTTTAAGTTGAATGGCATAGGGCAACTTCCCTAAGTGGTGAACGTATTTTAATTTGAAGAAGCTATTTTAATTTGAAGATTTTTCTATATTTATCAGTTTAATTTATGGGATTATACGGGTTCAATTCAGTTCAGTTCAGTCGCTCAGTCGTGTCTGACTCTTTGCAACCCCATGGACTGCAGCATGCCAGGCTTCCCTGTTCATCACAAACTCCCAGAGCTTACTCAAACTCATGTCCATCGAGTCGGTGATGCCATTCAACCACCTCATTCTCTGTCGTCCCCTTCTCCTTCTGCCTTCAATCTTTCCCAGCATCAGGATATTTTCCAATGAGTCACTTCTTCCCATCAGGTGACAAAAATATTGGAGTTTCAGCTTCAGCATTTGTTCTTCCAATGAATATTCAGGACTGATTTGCTTTAGGATTGACTGGTTTGATCTCCTTGCAGTCCAAGGGACTCTCAAGAGTCTTCTCCAATACCACAGGTCAAAAGCATCAATTCTTTGGCTCTCAGCTTTCTTTATAGTCCAATTCTCACATTCATACATGACTACTGGAAAAACTATAGCTCTGACTAGACGGACTTTTGTCGGCAAAGTATGTCTCTGGTTTTTAATTTGCTGTCTGGGTTGGTCATAACTTTTCTCCCAAGGGGCAACTGTCTTTTAATTTCATGGCTGCAGTCACCATCTGCAGTGATTTTGGAGCCCAAGGAAATAAGGTCTGTCACTGTTTCCATTGTCTCCCCATCCATTTGCCATGAAGTGATGGGACCAGATGCCATGATCTTAGTTTTCTGAATGTTGAGTTTTAAGCTGACATTTTTCACTCCTCTTTCACTTTCATCAAGACAGTTTTTCTTGTTTTCTACCATAAGGGTGTAGACCATCTGTGTATCTGAGGTCATTGATATTTCTCCTGGCAATCTTGATTCCAGCTTGTGCTTCATCCAGCCCAGCATTTCACATGATGTATATAAGTTAAATAAGCAGGGTGACAATATACAGCCTTGATATACTCCTTTCCAGATTTGGAAACATTCTGTTGTTCCATGTCCAGTTCTAACTGTTGCTTCTTGCCTGCATACAGATTTCTCAAGAAGCAGGTCAGGTGGTCTGGTATTCCCATTTCTTGAAGAATTTGCCACAGTTTGTTGTGATCCACACAGTCAAAGGCTTTGGGATAGTAAAAAAAACAGAAGTAGATATTTTTCTGGAACTCTCTTGCTTTTTTGATAATCCAACGGATGTTGGCAATTTGATCCCTGGTTTCTCTTCTTTTTCTAAATCCAGCTTGAACATATACAGCTTATTTAACAAATAATTGGAGGAGATTTGTTTCATCATAATGTGGAAGTATTTCAAGAGGGAATACAATTTACTCCTTTCATTGTTCGTTGTTCTGTCGCTAAGTGGTGTCTGACTCTTTGCAACCCCATGGACTGCAGCATGCCAGGCTTCCCTATTCCTCACTATTTCCTGAAGTTTGCTCAAACTCACATCCATTGAATCAGTGACGCCATCCAACCATCTCATCCTCTCTTGCCCTTTCTCCTCCTGCCCTCAGTCTTTCCCAGCATCAGGGTCTTTTCCAATGAGTCAACTCTTTGCATCAAGTGGCCAAAGTATTGAAGCTTCAGCTTCAGCATCAGTCCTTCCAATGAATATTTTGGCTTGATTTCCTTTCAGATTGACTGGTTTGATCTCCTTGCTGAGCACTCCATTATCAATGTCTAAAATGTTAACAGGAGTTTAGTAACTATCCCTTCTTTAAAAATTATGGTAGTGGGGCTCTTCCCTGGTGGTCTAGTGGTTAAGAATCCCCTGCCAATACAGAGAACAAGGGTCCAATTTCTGATCTTGGGAGATCTCACAGTCTCAGAGCAACTTACCCATGTGCCACAACTACCAAAGTCTGTGTGCCCTGGAGCCTGTGCCCCAGAACCAAAGAAGCCAACACAATGAGAAGCCTGAGCACCACGACGAAGAGTAGTCCTGCTTGCTACAGCTACAGAAAGCCCGCACGCAGCAATTAAGACCCACTGTGACTAAAAATGATAAATAAATATTTAAAAATTACTGTTGCAATTTTAAAGTAAGGTACAGATCTTGTGTGTTACTCAAGATCTTAAGAAACAGCTGGATTTTAACTTTCTAAGGATGAGACCACTGGGCTGGATGAATGTGGTGTGGAGTGGAGGTGGGTGGGAATTAAAACAAAGTATCTGATAAAAAAAAGTTAATGTCATGTAAGACCAGCTGCACAAAAGCTCTTTCTGTGTCTCAATGCTTTAGAAAATGATGAGGAGGCTCCTATTTCCGCAAATATCTGTCTCTGACCCTTCTTCTCCAAGGGAACCCATCTGTTATCAGTTAGCTGCTGCTGCGTAACAAACCGCCCCAATACTCAGAGCTTAAAATAATCAGTGCTGGCTATCATTCATGTCTCTTTGGTCTGCAGTGGGTCAGGTAAGGACCCTGCAGGCTGGGCTGGCTTCCCCCATCCTGTGCTCGGGGGTTGACTGGCTATAAACTGGACGCCTCAGCCTCCTCCACAGGCCAGTCTGAACTGTTCTTGGAACAGAAGTATGGTGAGGAGAGAGGCAGAGAGAAAGAACAGGTTTCCCAGGCTGCTTTGGACTAGCATACTGCTGCATCGCTCAGCCTGGATCCAAAGGGTGGAGGTGGGACTCTACCCTTGTGAGATGCTTGCAACACAGGCTTGCAAATGAGGCATTGGAGGCAGAGGAAAGGGCCAAGTTCTGTGGACTCTGAGACACTCTCTGTTTTTTAAAAATTTTTATTTTATTTTTAATTAGAGGATAGTTACAATATTGTGATGTTTTCTGCCACACACCAACATGAATCAGTCACAGGTATACATCGTTCTCCCTCCTCCTAAACTGCCCTCCCATCTCATCCTCATCCCATCCCTCTAGGTCATCACAGAGCACCAGCTTTGAGTTCCCTGCATCGTATGCCACTTTCTGTTTTTAAGGGACTGCTCTTGGTGTGCTGGCAACAAGCCATTATGGTCATTTAGAGTTTTCTGTTTGTTCCCTGGGTCTTGTGTGTTCTGCATGAAGATCCTCACTAGACTATAAATTCATTGATCCCTTTGCCACCCAGTACAAACTTCACCTTACTGGGGCTGGGGCTGAAATTCTTCCTGCACACGTTTTCCACGGCCATGTAGCTGTGGACTGTAGCTCCCATGGGCAGTCCATCTAGACTTCTGAGAAGCTCTGTGCAAATTCATAAACCCAGCATTTGAATCATTGACTCTGATCTCATGATGTGAAAGGTGAGGTGTGGGATTTTCAGAAAGACTGAAATCATGGCAGTATACCAGCACGTCTTCTGGCATCTTGGGTCTTAAATGTAGCATGGTATTATGGGATGCCAAGATACAGGGTCCTGGAGAGCAGGGGTGCCTTGCCTGGGCCGAGCGTGCTGCTCAGTGGAGCCCTGGCTTGCGGCTGTTTCTCCCCTGAGAAGCCCCATCAGTGCCTTCCCACATCCCCAGGGATGAGGCCCAGCCTCCCCTCTAAGCTGCTGTGGCAGCTCTGACCTTGACTACGTAACCCTGCGGTGCGCCGGAGTGTCTGAGTACTTTTTGTTCTCAAATAAAACCCCCTCTTGAGCTTGTCTGGGCAGGTGGGGGGTACATCACCCATCTCTTCTGGGGGTCCCCACCCTGCAGTGTTGCAGAAGCCGCCAGGCCTTTCCTAACTCAGAGCTGGGGCTGCACGTGCTGACCTCTGTTCTGACAGGCCCTTGGGAGCTGACTGGAGGCCTTGCTGCTGTGAGGGGGGTCCTCAAGACCCCCTTAATGGGCACTGCAGAGACCCAGGCCCCTCCTCCCTACTTTTCCTCTGCCCTTCTTCCTCCTCACCTGGATGCCCTGAGCATCTCAGAGCACCGGCAATGCCGACTGTGTACGTGTGTGTGTACAAGTGTGTGAATCAGCACATGTGTGTCTGTAGGTGAGTATGTGGGGCTGTATTTGTGTATGTGTGCATAGGCTGTGCATGTGAGTGTGTGCAAGTGTGTAGGTGTGAGTGTTGCCGCATTCAGTACACCCATGTATATACACTCATGTGGATGCATGCACACATCTGTGGAGGTGTGCATTTGGATGTGGACCTAGATATGTGTGTGTGCACACAGGTGCATGTATCCAGGTGTGTGTGAATGTGTGCATGCTATGTGTGAGTACCTGTGTTCCCAAGTGTGTGCCCATTGTACCTGTGAGAGTGCACACAAGTGTGCGTGCAGACACCTCAAGCTGAGTAAGAGCTCACACCTATGCTTGTAGCCATGACCCTGAACTCATAGGAGCCGAGAGGCTCATGAAAATCTCTGTATGGAGGGTCTCCTGGGGGTGAAAGTGGGGTGTCTGTCTTGATCCCCACTCATGTGCACAGGCAAGGATGGAGTGCTCGGACAGGGTCTGCGACCTGGGGACCAGGGAACCTTGCCGGGGATGGGTCCTGGGAACAAGGGGCTATGGGTCTGGGGGTTGGAGGTCTGGTGGGTGGGGTTTGGGGGACAAGGGGTTATGGTGGAGGTCAGAAGGCTGAGAGGCTGGGGGCCGGGGTGTCAGGAGGCCTGCGGGGGTGGTGACCTCACACCCCCAGGGACCAGGGACCTGGGGGTGGGGTGGGGTGCAGTGGACAGAAACAGCCCATCTTTTCCCGTCAGGACAGATAAACAGTAGGCCTGTTGTTTATTTTTGCCGAGATCACCGGCTCCTCTCTCCAGAGTTGAGGGAGTCGCCCAGGATGTGATGAAAGAAGCTCTTCGTCTGCCTGGGACGGCGGGTCCTGCTGGCCGCCCGCTGGACCTGGTGCCTGGGGGATGTGGGTACGTGGTGGGGACTTGGGACCTGAAACCTCTGAGCCTGGCTCAGCGTTGGCTCTAGGGAGCAGCACAGCCAGGCCGGGGCACCAGGGAAGGGGTACTGGGCCTCCGGGTGCCTCTGGTGGTGGGGGCAGCGCTGGACGGTGGTTGGTGGGGTCACAGCCTTGAGCGCAGAGCCCACATCGGTGAGGGCTTGGGGAGGCATGCAGAACGGGGTCAACTGAGCTGTTGAGGGGCCGGGGAGGGGGCCTGCGGCAGGTGCCTCACCCTTGCCTGTCCTGCCCCATCTGGGCTTCTGGCCCTGTCCACAGCTGCTGGGGATGGCATCTCAAGGGTGGGAGGGTGGTGTCTGGGGCCCACCCTCCAGGATCCACCCTAGCCCCTGCTCCCTGTCCCCACTCCTCTCCCTCTCAAGCGCCCCAGACCAGCAGCCCCTGGACCATGACATGGCAGAGAGAAGAGTTACCGATCCGGCTGGCAGGGGACTGGGGGCCTCACACCTGTATCTCCACCTGGGTAGTGGGTGGAGGACGATTGACCACACTGACGCCTGTGAGGTTCTCTCACCCTGTTGGGGGCTGGGTATCGGTGGCCTCTGGAGAGAGGGCCCCCGCCCGCCCGAGCAAGCCGCATCTCGCATCGCTGTGTCTGCCCCTGTATGCGGTTTCCTTACCCATACAACAGTCTAATGACGCCCCCTCTAGGCTGTGAGGGTGGGGGTCAGGGAGAACAGAACCCCTCCCTGGGACAGCTCAGTGCTGCCCTGCTCGTGGTGAACACTGGGAAGATGCTGGCTCTGCCCACTGTGGTCAGCGCTGAGCCTAAAGGAGTCACGTCTGCAGCTCTGGTCAGCCTAAGGGGTCAGCCTTCTGAGCCCCTTGGTACAAGGCCCAACCTCGTCAAAGCGGCGGCCGGATTCCCTTGCGTGGTCATTGCACACAGGCACCAGCAGAGCGCGCCCGCGCTCCACACACAGCTTGGTCCTCCCAGCGGAGGCCGCCTGGGGTGTGCGGGAGGCTGTGTGGGCAGCCCGCCTTGGACACGGACACGCAAAGGTGGGGGTGGGGGTGGGGTGGGCTGCTGCCTTCTGCAGGGACTGGGAGCTTGGGACCTTGGGCCTGGTCTCCGAGATGTCACCACGAATGGGGTGGAGGGGGGCAGGGGTGAGGGGCTGCTGGCCCTAAGCCCTTCTGGCTAGCCTGCCTTTTGAGCATCCATGCTTGGCCTTGCAGGGCTACTTCTGGTGGACGGCGCACAGAGGGGTGTCTGGGCCACCCCACACCGCTCCACAGCGCGGGTGGGGAGACGGAGGCAGGTGGGCCAGGGGCTCACTCAGGGCCACACAGCCTGCAGCTCTTTTGCTGTCTCAGACTGAACACTGACTGAGTTGGCAACCCCTTCCAGGTTCTAACCATGGGGGTGGTCCAGGGATGGGAGAGGGGTTCTGACCTTTAACACCCACAGAGATGGCTTTTCTGCTCCGTCTTGTTTTGATCTCAGAGTCTCAGTTCCATGAGAACCAGTGTTGGTCCAACACACCCGGAGAGTGGTGGAAGGGGGCTCACTCACTGTGGCCTGCTCCACCTGGTCTGAGAGCAGCCACCCCTCCTGGCTGAGACGGGGTGGACAGAGGCCTAGGGGGTGCCGCTCAGACTCGGGGGAGGGCACCCAGCCTGTCTGCTGTGAGGTTGGTACTATTAGCATAGAAGAGCCCAGGTGAACGGCGGGCTCTGAGACCTGGGTGACACAGGCATGGGACCTGCCTCCAGCCGAGGGCAGTAACAGCCTCCACCGAGGTAAGCCAAGATGGGAGCAACTTGTCCTTCAAAGTTGGCTGGGACACCCTGGAATGAGCAGAAATGAGTATCCCTCCCAGGTCCAGAGCTGATGGGGTGGGGCTGGAACTTTTGGAAATCATCATAGAAAAATATTTGGATCCAGAGACCCCGCTGCTGGGAATCCATGCAAAGGTAATAACGTGGGAAAGCATGGTGGGGGGGTGGTCACTGAGAACCCGGATGTCCCTTGAAGGGTTATTTGTGAGTCCCCCCAAAATGGCCAACACTGAAGGAATGGCTAAAGAATCGTTACATAATCATAACATGAAATTCTTTTTAAAAAGCAGAAACATACTTTGCTGACAAAGGTCCATATAGTCAAAGCTATGGTTTTTCCAGTAGTCATGTACAGATGTGAGAGTTGGACCGTAAAGAAGGCTAAGTGCCGAATAATTGATGCTTGTGAATTGTGTTGGAGAAGACTCTTGAGAGTCCCTTGGACAGCAAGGAGATCAAATCAGTCAATCTTAAAGGAAATCAGTCCTGAATATTCATTGGAAGGACATGCTGAAGTTGAAGCTCCAATACTTTGACCACCTGATGGGAAGAGCTGATTCATTGGAAAAGACCCTGATGCTGGGAAAGATTGAAGGCAAAAGGAGAAGCGGGCAGCAGAGGATGAAATGGTTAGGTATAATTACTGACTCAATGGATATGAGTTTGAGCAAACTCCAGGAGATAGTGAAAGACAGAGGATCCTGGTGTGCTTCAGTCCATGGGGTTGCAAAGGGTTGGAAACAACTTAGTGATTGAACAACAAGAACAAAATTAGTCATATTAAGAGGGAAAAAAATCAGGATGTGTGTATTACTTGCCTGTAGCTGCTGTAACAAATTACCATGAACCCAGTATTTTAAAACAGCACATGTTCATTATCTTAGAATACTGGTGGTCAGATCCTGCAGGTGTGGATCAACTTGGGTCCCTCCTGGGACTCCAGGGAGATGTCTGCTTCCCCACATGTCCAGCTTCTAGAGGCACCTGCACTCCTTGACTCATGGCCCCATCCTGCACCTTGAAAGCCAGAAGCTCAGCATCTCCCAGTCCTGCTTCCACCCTCACCCCTCCCTTTCAACTCTCACCCTCCTACCTCCCTCTCAGTGACCACGTCCAGTTCAGTTCAGTTCAGTCACTCAGTCATGTCTGACTCTTTGTGACCCCATGGACTGTAGCACGCCGGGCTTTCCTGTCCATCACCAACACCCAGAGCTTGCTCAAACTCATGTCCATCCAGTCAGTGATGCCATCCAACCATCTCATCCTCTGTCATCCCCTTCTCCTTCTGCCCTCAATCTTTCCCAGCATCTGGGTCTTTTCCAATGAGTCAGTTCTTTGCATCAGGTGGCCAAAGTATTGGAGTTTCAGCTTCAGCATCAGTCCTTCCAATGAATATTCAGGACTGATCTCCTTTAGGATGGACTGGTTTGATCTCCTTGCAGTCCAAGGGACTCTCAAGAGTCTTCTCCAACATCACAGTTCAAAAGCATCAATTATTCTGTGCTCAGCTTTCTTTATGGTTTAACTCTCACATCCATACATGACTACTGGAAAAACCATAGCTTTGACTAGATGGACCTTTGTCAACAAAGTAATGTTTCTGCTTTTTAATATGCTGTCTAGGTTGGTCATAGCTTTTCTTCCAAGGAGCAAGCGTCTTTTAATTTCATGGCTGCGGTCACCATCTGCAGTGATTTTGGAGCCCAAGAAAATGCTCTTACTCTCCTGGGTCCCTCTCTGACTCTCACCCTCACCCCCTCCGACTCTCACCCTCCTGCCCCTCTCTCATAAGGGCCCCAGTGACCACATTTGGCCCATCTAATTAATCCAGGATGAATCCCCCACCCCCATCTCAAGGTCCTTAACTTTATCTCATCTGTCAAATCCTGTTGCCAGGGTGATGGTCGATTTTATGTGCCAGCTTGGCTGGGCCATGGGGTGCCCGGACATTGGGTCAAACATGAATCTGGGGTGTCTGTGAGTGTGTGTCTGGGTGAGATTAGTATTTCAGGTGGCAGACGGGGTGCAGCAGGCTGCCCTCCATAACGTGGGTGGCCCTGGTCAGTCAGCTGAGCCCTGGAGAGAACCAAAGGCTGACCCTCCCCCAGGGGGAGGGAGCTTCTGTTCCTGATGACCTTTAACCAGACTGCACTAGCACATTGCTCTCCTGGTCTCCAGCTTGCTGACCTTGGGATTTTTGTCATCATTGAGTGGGCAAATTCCTTGTAATAAACTCTTTCTGTGTGCACATCCTTTTCGCCCAGCTTTTCTAGAAAACCCTTACATACACCAGGTGAACTGACACCGCAGGTTCTGAGGTCGTGCGTGTCTTTGGGGGCCATTGTTGAGCTGACCACGTGGGACGCCATCATCATGATTGTATCAGAAAATGCTTGAACTGGGCTCATCTCTGGGTGCTGGAGCCGCACCTGACTGTCCCCCTTCTTTCAATGTTCTGGGGTGTTTCGTCCTTCTGTTCTAATTGTTGTTTAGTTGCTCAGTCGGTCTGACTCTGCGACCCCATGGACTGCAGCGCTGCAGGCTTCCCTGTCCTTTGCCATCTCTGGGAGTTTGCTCAAACTCATGTCCATTGAGTCAGTGTTGCCATCCAATCATCTCATCCTCTGTTGCCCCCTTCTCCTGCTGCCCTCAGTCTTTCCCAGCTTCAGACTCTTTTCCAATCAGTCGGCTCTTACACATCAGGTGAACATAGCATAAAGTACTGTCCTAATGGGAAGACTAAATGCAGGTGGAACATCCTGACCAAGGGGGATGCAAATACTGGGACCCGGTGGGTGGGATACCCTCGCGTGTAGGGCTGCCCCCAGGAGCGCCTGCCTCCCCTGAGCCCCGGCTGATTCTCCCCCAGGTCTCGAGTCAGGACCCTCTGGAGTCACCGTGGTTCATTTTGCCTACAGAGGGTCCCTGTGGATCCGGGGAACAGGAGACCCGTGTGGATGCTTCCCTGAAGGATGCTGGGAGAGGAAGCTTGGACCTGCTTCCTGGGGTGAGGAGCTCCCACTGCATCTAAACTCCGGGCCAGGAGACAGGAGTGTGTGTGGTGGGGCTTCCCTGGGGAGGGAGACGTCTCTGGTCCACAGGGTGACTCTAGCTGTGGGGGACATGTGTGTGGCCACCTGCCTTCTTGATCTCAAGCCACTGTGCGAGGGGCATCTCTGGGGCCCAGTGCTGCTGTAACAAATACCGAGGACCAGGCGGCTTCAAGGGAGCTGTGTCCTGGAGTCTGGACAGAAGAGGTCAGTGTCTCAGGGCTGGTTTCTTCCTTGGTCTCACAGCCTGTCACTGGAACATCTTCTTTTTCGGGGTCTCCTGCCACCAGGCAGAGGCTGGGTGGGCAGAGAAGGGCACTTGCCAAAGGTGGGGGGTCAAGTGAAAGCACTTTTGGGGCCAGAACGATTCTGTTCACCTTTGAGTGGTGTTCAGGTTCTCTGAGTATGCCCGCCTCTGGGCCCAGCTTTTCCTCTGGAAGCCCCCTTCCTGTGGCCTTGAGTGGAGAGGTTCTTTGGCTGGTGACTCCGCAGGCTGCCTCTGTGGGGAGTATGGCGGGCAGGCTTGCTACGCTGAACTGAGCATGTGCCTGTGTGTCCAGGAAACTCACAAAGTGCTGACTCCATGGAGCAGAGTAGAAAGCCAGCCGGATGCTGCTTCCAAGCCCTTCAGGTGGTGAGTGGTACACCAGGGTGTCACAAGGAGGGGGCAGTTTAGTAGACTCTGCGACCCTGTGGACTGCAGCATGCAAGGCTTCTTTGTCCATCACCAACTCCCAGAGCCTGCTCAAACTCATGTCCATCCAGTCAGTGATGCCATCCAACCATCTCATCCTCTGTCATCGTCTTCTCCTCCTGCCCTCCATCTTTCCCAGCATCAGGGTCTTTGCCAATGAGTCAGTTCTTTGCATCAGGTGGCCAAAGTATTGGAGTTTCAGCTTCAGAATCAGTCCTTCCAATGAATATTCAGGATTGATTTCCTTTAGGATTGACTGGTTTTATCTACTAGCTGTCCAAGGGACTCTCAAGAGTCTTCAACACCACAGCTCAAAAGCATCAATTCTTCGGCACTCAGCTTTCTTTATGGTCCAACTCTCACACCCATACTTGATTACTGGGAAAACCATAGCTTTGACTAGGTGGACCTTTGTCAGCAAAGTAATGTCTCTGCTTTTTAATATGCTGTCTAGTTTTGTCATAGCTTTTCTTTTAAGGAGCAAGTGTCTTAATTTCATGGCCGCAGTCATCATCTGCAGTGATTTTGGAGCCCAAGAAAATAAAGTCTGTCACAGTTTCCATTGTTTCCCCATCTATTTGCCATGAAGTGATGGGACTGGATGCCACGATCTTAGTTTTCTGAACGTTGAATTTTAAGCCAACTTTTCCACTCTCCTCTTTCACTTTCATCAAGAGGCTCTTTAGTTCTTCTTCACTTTCTGCCATAAGGGTGGTGAAATAAGTAGGAAAAGTAGGAGAGGGACACAGCCCACATAACTGGGGTGCATAGGGACCGCACCATCTCAGGGGTCGAGGGGGCGCTGGCTTCCAGCAGCAGGTGGGTGGCCTTCTCTATCTCCTGGGTGCACCCCTCCCTGTCCTCACCTATGGGGAGCCCGGCTCCCTAAGCCAAAGCTGCTGCCTCATGCCCAATAACGAGCCTGGATTTGAGAGTGTGCCCCTGCCTCCCCAAACCCTGTCCCACTGGGATTAGTGAGGGTTTTGAGGAAAGGTTCTTTGAGCCCCAGTTTCCCAGGCCATCTACATTGCCTGGGGTCCGTCACATGGTTGGCTGCGGTTTAGGCGGTATAGACTGGGCTTGGGGATGTCCCTCTCTCAGGTCAGCTGGGGAGCCCTTGATCTTATCCTTGAAGAGCTGCTGGGGTACCTGGGGTTGAGGACACAGGTCTGAGGTGAGGGTGAGGTGGTGGAGGCCTGACGGACCAGGCCCCAGCTGGGCAGAGGGTGGTCTGAGCTTTGGGGTGGTGGAGGTGGGGTCCCCAGCTGGAGCCCCACTAAGGTGAGTACACTGCCCCCAAGAAAGTCTGTCTGCTGGCGACCCTCACCCTGTCTCCTGGGCCACATGTGGTGTGTGTGGGGTCTGGATTGGGGACTCTCCCTCCCCTCTTTGCCCTGGGAATCTCAGTTGCACGCCTGACCTCTGCCGGGAGTGGCCGGTGCACTTCCACCTTGGGGAAGCCAGACTCCTGACTGTGCTGTGTGTGCAGGCTGGACAGGAGGGGCCAGGTCCCAGGCCTCCAGATGAGTCGGGGCTGCGGATCAACCTCAGGGTTCCCAAGAAGGGCACACTACTCTCCCACCTCTTGTTGCCTCTGGGAGCACCCTCGTTCACTCTGGTTGCGCAGGAAGAGGCACAAAGGATGCCCTTGGGATGGTCCCCATGTCTCCAGGTGGATAAAGGGACATTGAGACTTGCTGGCTCTGGAGGAAAGGGTGTGAGTGCAGAGGGGCAGGGGAGAAGGGGAAAGGGAGGGGAGGAGGAAGGAAGGGGAGGGGAGGAGAGGGGAGGGGAAGGGGAGGAGGAGGGTGGGGGGAAGGGAGGAGAGGAGGAGTCTATAGGTCTGAGGGTCCCTCAACCTCGCTGCTCCCCTCGTCTGTTGCTCAGCAGCATGTGCTGAGCCTCCTATGAGCTGGACACTAGACTGGAAGTCCTTCCTCCAGTCTTGCCACGTTTTCCCAGCTGTCCCAGGCCTGAAGGAAAAGCCATGCCTGCTCTGTCCACCCTTCTCTGGAACCCCCGAAGGATCCCAGGGACATTTCTCCTTGGTGTCTGGGAGAAGGGGCTCAGGTGGCCCAAAGTGCTAGGACAGTGGCTGTGGGGACCCTGTAAGGGACATGCTTGCAGGGCAGTGAGGACTCTGAGGTCCTGGGGGTGGGGGCAGTCACTCGAGGTCACCCAGTAGGGCCATCGGGGCCTGAGCCCAGACCCTGCTTCTCCCCTCTCAGAGGAGGGTAGTGAGCACTTCTGTGCTGTTCTTGGGTCTCTCTATCACCACCCAGGCCCACTCAGGTCCCCGGGGGGCAGTAGAGGCCCCCGGGCGGGGGGTCCCTGGGTGGGGGTCTGGGCGAGGTCCCCTCCAGGACTGGCACCGTCACAGGGGCTCCTTTAACTAGCTGCACGTGTGCGCCCGGCTGGCTTCCTGCGCATTATGTCCGCGCCCAGAGCACGGATACTTTCTGGCGGCGAAGAACTTGGCCCCTTTCCCCATGTGCCTGCCATGGGGGTCCCCACCCAGCAGCGAGCATCTTGGCATATGAGTTTGCCAAATGCAGCTGGGGAAGCGCAGGGGGTGGCCCTTGGGCTGGGTGCACCCAAATTTGGGTGCAAATGCCCTGGTGGAGATGGTGGTATGGATGGAGAGGTGCCTGGTGGAGGGGCCATTAACTACCAGGTAACAGATTTGATTAATTTTGTGCCTGGAGGGTTTTTTTTTTCTTTTCCCAAAGAATCAGAGAAAACAAAATATTTTTCTAATTAAATAAATCTACGGTGCACGCTAATGGAGGCCGTCTGTGGGTTTGTGACAGGGCGGGGGAGACGTGGAATAATGATTTTATTTTTTCATTAAATAGAATTATAGGCAGTTACTCAAAGCAACGCTGAGCCTAATTGAAAGAAACCCATTTCTTCTTAATTTACTTTCACGGTTTTGGATGATAAAAGAGTGTGTTCGTTGGAAAATTAAATAAAAAACACACCACGAGGAAAGGGGTCTGTTTAGGTGCATTATTAGGTCCTCCCAGCTTTGCGTAACAGTCAGCAGGCCCAGGTGAGAGGCAGGGGTACTTAGGCTGTGGGGTTCTGCCTGAGGGTCTTGGGGTTGGAGGAGGCTTGATGGCATTGAGACCCCAGGGCCACCAGGCTCTGTGGGGTCCCGGCTTCCCTCCCTGGGAGCCTGGCACATGCTGTCCTGCAAAGCACAGACTGTCTGCTGTCCGTCCCATGTGGCCCCTCCCCTCTGACTTCCCTGGGGTCTGGACCTCCCTCCCAGACCTACTCTGCCCATCAGAACCCTCGAGAAGTGGACTGGCCTGGAAGCATGAGGCCACTCATTGGTCTTGCTCTGGGTATGGGCACACCTTGGTCACCATCATATCTGCCCCGTCTCCTTGAAGGCCTCTCACCTTCAGGGTCTGTGCTGATCAGGTGCCTCGACCACCTCCTCGCTCGCTCATCAATGCTCCACTTCCTCCAGGAAGCACCCTCTGACCAGCCCCTCCACACGGCTCATCCTGCTGTGCCCACCTCTGGGTGCACCCCGCCCCCATCCCTGCCACGGGCATTGAAAGAAGATGCAGTAAGCTCCTACTGTGTGCAGGGGAGCCCTTTGGGGTCTGGGGTGGGGGTTGCTGCTTAGCCTGCCTCGGTGGCTGAGGGCACCCGCCTGTGCAGGGCTTCCGAACTTCCTGGGATGCGAGGAGCACCCTGTTCTCCCTGTCCACGGGTCGGCCACGACTCCGAAGAGCAGATAAGCATTTGTGATGCAGTGGGAGTGACTCTGGCGCTAGATTTTAAATTGTATTTATTTTGGTTAGCTCAGATTGAAATTGCCCAAGTGGCTGGTGGCTACCATATCGTGCGGTAGTCCTCCTGCGTTACATACAATCTTCTGACCTGTGGTGGCAGTCCCCGTCTCTGTGACATATACCACCCTCCTTCCATGCTCAGTTTTGGGGGCAAACAGCATTTCCTGGGTGAGAGGTATATACAGTCAGACAAGCGTGAGGATATTTATTTTTAATTGAATTGTATTTTCGAAAACAGAATGCGAAGTTCAGAATATACAACACTCTCCAGTGAGGAGCAAGGACCCCCGCCCCCTACCCTGCCCCATCTGCTCTTCTGCTTCTCTCTCAATCCCTCGGGTCACAGCCACCGGGTGTGGTGCTGGGAAGGGCTGGCACTTCCCAGATCCCCACTGCTTAGTGGCCAGAGACATCACAGTGAAAATTGACAGCCCTCGAGGGACTCTCCTAGGTCAGGGTCGAGTAGGGCTCCAGCCTCCTTTGAAATCAGGGATGCTCCTGGACGCCACGGACAGATGGATGGTGCCACAGCCCAAGGGCCTCATCGGGGTTTCTCTGGGCATTTCTGTTTGTGAGCCCCGTTCTGTTTGTGAGCCCTTGAGCTGCTGGGACAGAGACTTGACCAGGGCTGACCCAAGGTCAAGGGCCCTAGGGAGGAAGGAGCTGCTGCCGCAGGCCCTGGGCACCTGCCTCCCACTCCCTCCCACCCCCTCAGCCCTGCGCTCCTCCCGCCCCATCCTGTCCCCCTCCGCCCTTGAAGCGGGTCCTGGGGCTGGGAGCAGGCCTGGCCCCCTGCAGGAGGGCCTGTCCATGCTGCTGTGGCCACGCGGTCACCTCTAGGGGAGGTCACCCCCTGGGGCCACTTGGCTGGGAGGCTCTGTTTCCACTCACGGCTTCTGCTACTTTTTACACTAACTGCTTCCCAGGCTGGACCCAGTGGCCATGGATAATGGTTCCCGTCTGTCTGTGAGCTTCCAGGCTGCTTTCCCTGCAGGCCCTCCCTCTCTAGCACCGGACCCCCGGAGCCCCTTAACCGTGCTGCTTCTGTCCCCTGGAGGCGGCTGGGGAAGGCAGCACGGGGTCCTCACAGTAGCCACTTGCTGTCACGGGACCCAGGCTGGGCCTGCCTGAGTCAGGGGCCCCCCTGAGTTTTCCCCAAGCCCCTGGCAGGAGGCGGACACTTCACAGAAGCTCTTTATGCAGGGCTTCTGGAGCCACCACAGAATTGTTAGGCATCTGCTACACCCAGCTCTGTGCTGGACCCGAGACCGGGGGATGGCTGCATGACCATGGCCAGGAGCTGAGCAGCTGAGTCTGTGTTGTCACTTCCTTTCTAAGGGGAACATGGAGGGTCTCCAGGCCACCCCACCCTCAGTTCTGTTTCCCACAAGAAGTTCTGACGAATGGCCAAGTTTCTCCTTACACACCTGCTGTGATCACATCCTGACTCAGGGCCCAGTGGGTGGAAGGGTTCTGGCTCTGTCCCAGCTCAGTAGAGAGGCACATGGGGATCGATGAGTGATGCCTGCCATGGGCATGGGCTAGGGAGAGAACCCCAGCAGAGCCCCAGGAATTTCTCCCGGCTCTTGGCCTTCACTGCCTTTGAGCTGCTGACCTTGGATGCTGCTGGGATGCCCATTCTGCGGCTGGGTCACCAGGTCCTTTCATCACAGCAGCATCTTCCCCAAAGTGTTCATTGATTTCACTGACCCCACAACACGTATCCATGGGCACCTTGTGCAGAATGTAGCTCTGTGTGTTGGGGTGTTGTGGGGGGTGGGCAGGGAGACAAGAGGGGGACATCAGCTTTGCTGGTCGGCTAGCAAGTGGGAGAGGTCCCTCTACCTGAGCTGAAGTGTGAGCTTTGGCCTGGCCGTGAAGCCGTACTTGGGGGCTCTGTACTCCACTTTCTCTGCCCAGAGGTGCTAGGGAGGTAGGGGCCATGATGGTCAGTGCCCTCCCCTTTCTGGAGCCTTCTGCCAATAGCCCTAGAGCCTGCCCCGTCCTGCTGGACCCAGGCTTCTGAGGGGTGAGACGTGGGCCTCTTGCCATCACAGCCATAATGGGGGTGAGGAGGGCCGAGGGGACCAGACAGCAAACCAAGGACTGCTTGCTCCCCATGGGCTCCCCGCAGGATGAGTGGGGAGGAAGGCTTTAGGGGCCTTGGTGCCCCAGTCTCATCGGCACACCCTCATCGTGGCCTGAGTCCTGGGGTGAGGCTGACCCCACAGGAGCACAATGCAGGGCTCATGGGGCCTCACGGGGGTGTGACGGATCGGGCGGCCATCCTGCTGGGCTGTGATGAACGTCCCTTTCTGTCGCAGGCTCACTTTGGACTCTAATACTCCTCGAAGGTGAAGGCCCATTTTTCCCCTGTAATCACAGCATTAAACTTTAATGTCCAGTATTAATAAAACATACTCTCCCTAATAGAGCCAGCGGGCGTGACGATGGTCCCTGGGTGACCGTCTCTAACGCTCTCCTGTTGGCCGGGGGCTGGGGAGCAGCACTGGGGGACAGCCTGACGCCCCCCAGTCATTGGTCTCCTGGACAAGCACGGGGCGGGGGGCAGGGTTCTCTGAGTAATTGGGCAGGGGGCTGAGGCCTCCGGGGGTCATGGGTAGGTCTGCGTGCAGCTGGCAAGAGCATTCTCACCGTTTGGGATGTTTTGTTTCTCCACCTCGGACTTTGTTTTGTGTATTTCATGTTATTTTTAAGGTGTCGTCATGCCTCACACGCATTCTTTCAGAGCACGCAGTTGGATACACCTCCTGCTGATGGGTATTTATGGCCCCCAAATCCACCCCGTGGGCACCTGCAGAACTGTGAAAATTTTGAGTCACAGGTCACGTGTCCCTGGCTGAGCTTCAGCTCTCACTGGACAAGGGTCCTTCCCGTGGGTTGATTATCTGGTGCTGTTCTCCACCTTTCTGTGCTTTCCTTTGGTGATTTTGCTGTTTAAGGGCTTCCCAGGTGGTGCAGTGGTGAGGAATTTGCCTGCTGATGCAGGAGATGCAAGAGATATGGGTTTAATCCCTGGGCAGGAAAGATCTCCTGGAGGAGGAAATGGCAACCCAGTCCAGTATTCTTACCTGCAGAAGCCCGTGGACAGAGGAACCTGAAAGGCTACAGTCCATGGGGTCGCAAAGAGCCGGACACGACTGAGCACGCAAGCATGCTGTTTAAAGTGGCCCCACCTGGTGCTGGGGCGCTGTGCGGCCTGTGTGGGGTCTCATGTGGGCTGACTGTACAGACCCAAGAGAGACACTGATCTAGCTGTGACTTGTGTGCCAGCCAGGAAGTGACAGAACCCAGTACCCGGTGGGTAACGCTATAACCACCTTCGATGGGCAGGTCCAGTCCCTCCTAGAGACCTGGGCCTGGGCGAATGGGGATTTGGGCCTCTCCTCCACCTCCTGTGGAGCCAGGAGGGGTCAGCGCCCCTACTCAGCCTGTTCTGGCCAGAGGGCGCGAGGAAGGAGGCAGGACCCTTGAGTTTGCAGGCTGACTGTGGGCTGAAGGGTTGAGTATTGCTGCCCTCAATGCCCCCAGGCTGCGAAGTTTAAGGTGTTTATGGAGGCAGAGGCGGCCAGGAAGCAGGGGACAAAGAGGCTTTGGCAGGAGTAGCGGCCAAAGGACAGGAAACCCTCTCGGAAAATCTGGACGTGGCTCTCGGTTCCCTGGAGGAAGGGCAGCGGGGAGGAGAACGGGGGCTTTGTGTGTGTGGCCCCCTCCCGGAGCCGCGCCCTGGCAGCATGTGGCTCCCCGCCTGCATTCCACCACCTGGAGCCTTCCAGAAGCTCGGCCTCCTGGCTGGAGCTGGGCTGTGTGGTTGGGGCATGAGACTCTGGGGACACCAGAGGCTCCGATTCCAAGATTGTGGATTTGGAGACTGGGTTTCAAGGCTGTGCCCTGGGGCTGGCGGGTGGGGAAGGGCGGGGGACGGGGCTGGAGTTGGGCTGTGGTGGGGCTGGTGGGCCGGGGGGGGTCCAGCACCTAGGGGGCCATTTGGAATCAAGGCAAAGCACCAAGGACCTGTGAGGTCATGCATAAAAATCAAAGTTAAGGGGATCTCACTGAGCATGGCGTTGGCCCCCAGTCCCTTAAATCTCACCATAGGATGGGAAACATCAAGTGGGTGGTCATTTTGGACAATTTTCAAACCAGAGTGGCCCCACACCTGGCCGGGCTGCCCCTCCCAGACCGGGTCCCCAGTTCTGGCACCCTGGGCCCTGAATGTCAAAACCACAAAGTCCTGTAAAACCTGTTCTCGCCCTCTGCCACACCGCCAGTCCCCCACCCCCGAGCACTGCCAGCCTGTCCCCTTTTCTCTTGGTCTTGGACCCAGGTTCCTGCAGGATGCTCCTTGGGCCACGGGTCGTCCCCAGCCACCTCCAGGGGTCCTCAGGTTGTGTGATGGTTTCAGATGAAAAAGTGAAGAAGCGGAAAGGTTCCTATACATTCACTAATGTGAAGTTTAAGATTAATTATGATTTCCGCAGAAATCCCAATATGCAAATCATAATCATTTTCTTCTGAAGGCTGCACGGGTGTGCGGGGCCGCAGTGTCCCCAGATGTGTCTCCCTCCCCGCAGGGCATTATCTGTTATGGAACTTTGTCAACTACAACCGGGAGACCTTGAAGCTTTGGCCTCTTTTTCCAAAAAGCTCAGGGACCTCTGGGCAAATACAATTGTGTGTCTATTTTTTTTTCTCTTTCATCAGAACAACTGCAAAATGCTTTTCAGGTTTAAGTGGAAGAATTGTGTTGCCAAAGGCTAAGAAGAGATGAAAATGCCACTGAAAACTGCACAGAATAAGCAGGCTGACCCATTGCAAAGAAGGTCTTAGGCGGAACCACAAAGCTGACATAAGCTCTGGCCCTGCTGCCTCCCGGGCACACGGGGGTTGTGCTCGGGGGTCTTCGAGGCTGCTGTGGGGTAGGGGGCAGCTGGTGCCTGGCCCAGGTGATTGGGAGTGCCTCTCACCCTTTGTTCTGGTGTCCCTGGGAGCTCCTCTGGCAGGAGGGACACGTCACCTCACTATCACTATTTGTGAATGCTGCTGGGGGGCCCGCCAGAGTCGTGTGCCCCATACAGAGGCAGTGGCCATGGTGATTTCAGCTCAGAGGACCAAGCTGGTGACCATCTCCTTCTGATCATACTGCAGAGCTGAAGTCAAGTCCAAAAGTGCTGAGTGCAGTCCCTGTGGCCAAGAGCGGTTCTCTCTTATACATGCTGCTGAGAGACCAGGGAACGTGGCCCCCAGTTCCTCGACTTGGGCCAGTGCCATGCTGCTCCGTGAAGTGACTCCATCATGCAGATGAATCTGAATCCCGTGATCCCTGTGTGTGCATGGGGAATACACAGAGAACCTCTCTGACGTCACTGTTGCACCTTCCTTCCCAAGGCAACTTCCGCCGTGACCTGCCAAGGCACACACTGGTTTTGCCTCCTTCTGAACTTAATGTGCGTGAGGCAACACTCATGGTCTCTCTTGTGTCCAGTTTCTTCCACTCGACATTAATCCATGCGTGCGGGGCTAGAGTTGCCATGGTCTCTGTCCTCCTACTGCCGGTGGACACTTGGATCGTGCCTACCTTGGGCTACTGCTGGTTGTGCGACTTTGAACACTGTGTATGTGTCAGTTGGTGGACGTGTCCATGGAGCACCCCCAGGAGTAGAATACCTGGATCACAGTGTACATGTCGGGTCAGCTTCAGTAAATACTGTGTCTCAGTTTTCCAAGGTTGCACCGATTTCCAGGGGCTCCATGGCCTCAGAACACTGGTGTCACCAGTCTTGAATTTTAGTCATTTTGGTAGGCATAGTAGGGGTGTCCCATGGTGTTTTTAATTTGCATTTCCCTGATGTGTAATGACATTTCAGGGTGTTTTTTTCTTTTCAATGGCTTCTAGGATAAATTTTGTGAAATGCCTGTTCAAATCTTTTACCCATTTTTTGATAATTGGATGTCTTTTCTTTCTTACTTATTTGCAGAATGTCAGTATTTGTTCTGGATAATATGAGTTCTGGATATATTCTTATTCTGTGGTTTGCCTTCTTACTTTCCTGCCTTATGGTCTGTGTTTATGTGTTCTCTGAGAGAAACTTTACCTATCCCAAAGCCATGCGAATTTTCTCCCAAGCTGTCTTCTGGTAATTTCTTGTTTAATCTTTCATACATATAATTCACATTGTCCCATGAACTGGTATATAAAAGTGGTGTGAGGTAGGGATCCAGACTAATTTGCTTTGTATATTGCTACCCAGGAGACTCAGCTCTTTTTCTTGAAATGCTACCCTCCCCCATCTACAGTGCAGTGTCACTTTTATCCTTTGCCAGGTGACTAACTCTGTCTCCTGGGTTTATGTGTTCATCTTTGTACCAACACCACAATTCCTTAGTTATTGTAGCATCATGATAAATCTTGACTTTGGGTACTGCAGTCCTCTACATCGTTCTCCTGTAAGATTTTCTTGCTATTTCTGATCCTTTTCATTTCCATATACACTTTAAAACTGGCTTGTCACCTTCCACCAATAATAACTTGTTGAAATTTCAAAATTAATATTGAATTCATGTGTTAATTTGGAGATAATTGACATCTTTACAATATTGCATCTTGACACAAAACCCAAACCCTACATTGATTTAGGTTCACCTTTATCTTTTAAGAATTTTTTTCTTCTAGTTTTATTGAGATATAATTGACATAGAGGAAAACAATAGAATGGGAAAGACTAGAGATCTTTTCAAGAAAATCAGAGATACCAAGGGAACATTTCATGCAAAGATGGGCACAATAAAGGTAAAAAATGGTATGGACCTAACAGAAGCAGAAGATATTAAGAAGAGGTGGCAAGAATACACAGAACTATACAAAGAAGATCTTCATGACCCAGATAACCACGATGGAGTGATCACTCACCTAGAGCCAGACATCCTGGAATGTGAAGTCAAGTGGGCCTTAGGAAGCACCATCACTACGAACAAAGCTAGTGGAGGTGATGGGATTTCAGTTGAGCTATTTCAAATCCTAAATGATGCTGTTAAAGTGCTACACTCAATACACCAGCAAATTTGGAAAGCTCAGCAGTGGCCACAGGACTGGAAAAAGTCAGTTTTCATTCCAATCCCAAAGAAAAGCAATGCCAAAGAATGTTAAAACTATGGCACCATTGTACTCATCTCACACGCTAGCTAAGTAATGCTCAAAATTCTCCAAGCCAGGCTTCAACAGTATGTGAACTGTGAATTTCCAGATGTTCAAGCTGGATTTAGAAAAGGCAGAGGAACCAGAGATCAAATTGCCAACATCTGTTGAATCATTGAAAAAGCAAGAGAGTTCCAGAAAAATGTCTACTTCTGCTTTATTGACTATACCAAAGCCTTTGACTGTGTGGATCACAACAAACTGGAAAATTCTTCAAGAGACAGGAATACCAGACTACCGTATGCAGATCAGGAAGCAAGAGTTAGAACTGGACATGGAACAGCTGACTGGTTCCAAATCAGGAGAGGAGTATGTCAAGGCTGTATATTGTCACCCTGCTTATTTAACTTATATGCAGAGTACATCATGTGAAATGTTGGGTTGGATGAATCACAAGCTGGAATCAAGATTGCTGGGAGAAATATCAATAACCTCAGATATGCAGATGACATCACCCTTATGGCAGCAAGTGAAGAAGAACTAAAGAGCCTTTTGATGAAAGTGAAAGAGGAGAGTGAAAAAACTGACTTAAAGCTCAACATTCAGAAAACTAAGATCATGGCATCTGGTCCCATCACTTCATGGCAAATAGATGGGGAAACAATGGGAACAGTGAGAAACTTCATTTTCTTGGGCCCCCAAATCACTGTGGATGGTGACTGCAAACATGAAATTTAAAAGACACTTGCTCCTTGGAAGAAAAGCTATGACAAACTTAGACAGCATATTAAAAAGCAGAGACATTACTTTGCCAACAAAGGTCCATTTGGTTAAAGCTATGGTTTTTCCAGTAGTCATGTATGGATGTGAGAGTTGGACTCTAAAGAAAGCTGTGTGTTGAAGAATTGATGCTTTTGAACTGTGGTGTTGGAGAAGATTTTCTTGAGAGTCCCTTGGACTGGAAGGAGATCAAATCAGTCAATCCCAAAGGAAATCAGTCCTGAATATTCATTGGAAGGACTGATGCTGAAGCAGAAACTCCAATATTTTGGCCACCTGATGGGAAGAAGTGACTCATTGGAAAAGACCCTGATGCTGGGAAAGATTGAAGGTGGGAGGAGAAGGGGACGACAGAGGATGAGATGGTTGGATGGGATCACTGACTGGATGGACATGAGTTTAAGCAAGCTCTGGGAGTTGGTGATGGACAGGGAAGCCTGGTGTGCTGCAGTCCATGCGGTTGCAAAGAGTTGGATAAGACTGGTGACTGGACTAACTGAACTGACATATAGCACTGTATAAATTTAAGATGTACAGCATGATGATGATATAATTTATAGACATCATGAAGTGATAATCACAATTAGTGAATACTCATATATATATATGGCAACCCACTCCAGTACTCTTGCCTGGAAAATCCCATGGACAGAGGAGCCTGGTGGGCTGCAGTCCATGGGGTCGCTAGGAGTTGAACACGACTGAGCGACTTCACTTTTGTTTTTCACTTTCATGCATTGGAGAAGGAAATGGCAACCCACTCCAGTGTTCTTGCCTGGAGAATCCCAGGGATGGAGGAGCCTGGTGGGCTACCGTCTAAAGGGTCACACAGAGTCGGACACGACTGAAGTGACTTAGCAGCAGCAGCAGCAGCAGCATCTCATATAGATACAAAATTAAAGAAAAAGAAAAAATATTTACTCTCAACAACTTTCATAAATATATATAGTGACATTAATATCATGTTATATAGTACATATTTAGTACTTATCATTGTATTTATCTAATAAGTAAGATAAAGTTGTGCCTTTCATCCAATTCCTCCTCTCTCCACCACAAATCTGATCTCTTTTTCTGAGTTTGTTTGTTTTCAAAATATAATTTACTTACAACTCTAAGTTAGTTCCTATTATACAACTTAGTATTCAAATATTTCTATACTTCAAAATGATCATAGATATGTCTAGTTATGATCTGTGACCATATAAAGATTTTATATAGTTAATTGACTATATTCCTCATACTTAACACTTCATACCTGAGATTCATTTATTTTATAACTGAAAGTTTGTAAATTTCAATCTCTCTCACCTATTTCTCTCCTCTCCCTATACCACCCCATCTGGCAACCACCTGTTGTTTTCTATATCTATGAGTGTGTTTCTCTTTAGTTATGCTTGTTCATTTTTGTTTTTTAGATTCCACATATAAGTGAAATCATACACTATTTGTCCTTCTTCATTTGACTTATTTCACTTATCATAATACCCTCTAGGTCCATCTATATTCTGCCAAATGGCATGATTTCATTCTTTTTTTAATGACTGAGTAAGAGTCCATTGTATATATGTACCACATCTTCTTTATCCATTCCTCTATTGATGGACACCTAGGTTGATTCCATATCTTAGCTATTGTAAATAGTGCTGCTATAAACACTGGGGTGCATGTATCTTTTCTATTTAGTGTTTTTGTTTTCTTCAGTACAAATACCCAGGAATGGAATTGCTGGATCATATGGTAGTTCTACATGATTGAATGGCATCATTGACTCAATGGACACAAGTTTGAGCAAACTCCAGGAGATAGTGAAGAACAAGGAAGCCTGGTATGCTGCCTACATGGGATCAGAAAGAGTCAGCCATGACCGGGCAACTGAATAGCAATGGCAGTTCTATTTTTAATTTATTGAGGAATTTCCATTCTGTTTTCCACAGTGGCTGAACCCATTTAGATTTCTATGTACAGAGCAGGAGGGTTCCCTTTTCTCCACATTAATCATTGCCTTTTTAAAGCAATGTTTGGTAGTTTTCTGTGAGATATGTTGCACATGTAAGATAAGTACTTGACTTTTGGGTGTTCTAGTTTCAATAAACAATTGTTTATTGCTCCTGTAAGCCCTGGCCTGTACATGGGAACCCCCACCCTGTCCACTCCCTAACTATCATATGTTCCCAGGCCAGTCTTCTTTTCAAGCTCTTTCAAGCCATTTTCTGACCAGCCTGGGATCTAACCCTGCACTTCTCAGAAAGCCTCATTAGTATGAGTAATTAACCTCCTCATATTAAAACTTAGTATTGAGGGCTTCCCTTGTAGCTCAGTCAGTAAAGAATCTGACTGCAATGCAGAAGACCCAAGGTCAATTCCTGTGTTGAGAATATCCCCTGGAGAAGGAAATGGCAACCCACTCCAGTATTCTTGCCTGGAGAATCCCATGAACAGAAGAGCCTGGCAGGCTACAGTCCATGGGGGTTGCAAAAACTTAGTATTAAAGAAGCTTAAAGCTCAATAGTGAAAAAAAAAGATCATGGCATATGGTCCTATCACTTCATGGCAAATAGATGGGGAGAAAGTGGAATCAGTGATAAATTTTCTCTTCTTGGGCTCTAAAATCACTGCAGATGGTGACTGCAGCCATGAAATTAGAAGGCACTTGCTTCTTGGAAGGAAAGCTATGACAAACCTAATGAAAAGTGAAAGTGAAATTTGCTCAGTTGTGTCCAGCTCTTTGTGATCCCATGGACTGTACAGTCCATGGAATTCTCCAGGCCAGAATATTGGAGTGGGTAGCTGTTCCCTTCTCCAGGGGATCGTCCCCACTCAGACTGTGTATTAAAAAGCAAAGACACCCCTTTGCCCTCAAAGGTGTGTATAGTCAAAGCTGTGGTCTTTCCAGTAGTCATGTGTGGATACGAGAGTAGCACCATAAGGAAGGCAGAGTGCCCAAGAATTGATGCTCTCAAACTATGGTGCTGGAGAAGACTCTTGAGAGTGCCTTGGACAGCAAGGAGATCAAACCAATCAGTCCTAAAGGAAATAAACCCTGAATACTCACTGAAAAGAATGACGCTGAAGTTGAAGCTCCAATACTTTGGCCACCTGATATGAAGAGCCGACTCATTGGAAAAGACCCTGATGCTGGGAAAGATTGAAGGCAAAAGGAGAAGAGGGCAACAGAGGATGAGATGGTTGGGTGGCATCACTGATTCAATGGACATGAACTTGGGCAGACTCTAGGAGATAGTGAGGGATAGGGGGGGCCTGACGTGCTTCAGTCCATGGGGTCACAAAGAGTCAGGCATAACTTAGCGACTGAACAACAACAACAACAACAACAAACCTTCTCATATTCTTTAGGGATGTGTGTGTGTGATCAGCAGTATCTATATTCTGGACCAAATTTTACATGGGGTTCAGGTGGTCCATCTTGTTTCTTCACTAGCTTATAGAAGATTTTATTTTTATATATTGACCTTGGACCCAGTGACCACAATGAATTTACTTAATTATGGCTTATCTGTGGATTCTTTAAGATTGCTTGCATATAAAATCACACTGTCTGCAAATAATAAATGTTTTACTTCTTCCCTTCCAACCAGAGGCCTTTAATTTCTTTTTCTTGATGTATTTCATTGGCTGAGATCGGCAGTATAGCCTTAATAGAAGAAGAAGGAACAGACATTCTTGTTTCATTTCTAATAGCGGGGAAAGAAACCATTGTTGCAAAGTGTAAAACATGTTCTAGTCTTTATGCAGATGCTCTTTATTAGGTTAAAGCAGTTACCTTTTGATTTTTTATGAGAGTTCTTCTTATTGTGAACATTTCCAGCATTCTAGTTATTTTTAATTTACTTCTAGCCTAATTCCACTGTGATCAGTGATGAATATCTGTATATTTTGGAAGCCTTACCTGATTCCCCCTCATCCTGGCCCTGCCCTTGAAGTTTGTGAGGTCTGTGTTCTGCCACAGGAGATGATAAACTTTGGTTAGTGTTTCCTATGTACTTAGATAGACTGTGTATCCTGCAGTTTGCGGGTAAAATGTTGTATATTTATAATTGGGTGTCATCTAAATTCACATTTCAAACTGTCTATATTCTTACTGAACATCTGCTTTTTCTATCAATTATAGGTTTAGGCAGATAGACAATTTCCCATTACAGTGATAATTTTGCCAATTTTTCCTTTTACATCTCTCACTTGTTTCCTTATACGTTTTGAAATTAGTTGTATTATTGGTGTCACATATATTTAAAATGACTGTGCTTCCCTGAGGGAGTGATTATCTTTGCCTTCATTGTTTGTCCCCCTTTATCTCTTGTCCAGCTTCTGTCCTTGATGTCTGCTTTATCTGGTATTTGTGCACTAAAAGCACCAGCTTTCTTTGGGCTATTTTTATAGGGCACAGATTTTTTACATCCTTTTCATTCTGAGTTTTTGCATCTTTATAATCAAAGTATATCACAAGCAGTATACAGTTGGTTGTTTTTTTACATACAGTTTGACAATCTTCATCTTTTTAAAAAACATGTATTTTCATTTATTTATTTATTTTACTGCAAAGCATCTTAGTTGCAGCACACAGAATCTTCAGTCTTCCTTGTGGTATGTGGGATCTCTAGTTTTGGCATGCAAACTCTTATTTTGTGGCATGTGGGATCTAGTTCCCTGACCAGGGATTGAACCTGGGTCCCCTATATTGTAAGGCAAAGTCTTAAACATTGGACCACGAGGGAAGTCCCATAATCTTCATATTTTAATTGGAACATTTAGTACTTTTATGTACAATATAATCAATGATACTTTGGGGGTTTAAAGTTACCATCTGACTATGAGATTTTCTCTTGGGAATATATGTTTTCTGACCCCCTTCCCCTTGTTTCAGTTCAGTTGCTCAGTTGTGTCCAACTCTTTGCGACCCCATGGACTGCAGCACGCCAGGCCTCCCTGTCCATCACCAGCTCCTGGAGCTTGCTCAAACCCATGTCCATCGAGCTGGTGATGCTATCCAACCATCTTATCCTCTATTGTCCCCTTCTTCTGCCTTCAATCTTTCCCAGCATCAAGGTCTTTTCCAATGAGTCAGTCCCTTTGTTTACTGTCATTTTATTCCTTTCTCTCTCTGCTGACTTTTTTCTTGTTTAATCGCTAAGTAATGTATGACTCTTTTGAGACCCCAGTGACTGTAGCCTGCTCCTCTGTCCATGGGATTCCCAGGCAAGAATACTGGAGTGGGCTGCCATTTCCTTCTCCAGGGGACCTTCCCAGATGGGGAATCGCACCCAAGCCTCCTGCATCCCCTTCATTACAGGCAGATTCTTTGCCACTGAACCACCTGAGAAGCCCCTGTTGACTTGTTAGACATCATCTATTTTATTCTTCTTTTAGTCGCTACCCTAAAGATGGAAACATACATGCTTCATCTATTAGCTCTACTGTAACTGAGTACCATGTAGGTACCTTTAACTCTTCTGACCCTTTCTTGCATCTTGTGTTATTGCTGTGATATATGTTAATTCTACATATATTTAAAACCCTGTAAGTGAGTATCATTATTGTTTTATATAGAAAAAACTCATTTGTAGTTATTCACTTAGTTATCCTTTCTGTGCATGTAATTGTTTCATGAATTCATTTCTCCAGGTTGGGATAATTTTCCTTTTGTCTGAGAACTTTTTAATATTTATGTGCATGAGTGTGTGTTGTTGCCATGTCAGTTTCTTCAGTTTGTGTCTGCAAAATTTTTTTTGGCCTTCCTTAAAAAAACAACTTTATTGAGCTTTATTTACATACCACTAAATTTGTGTTTTAAATACACAAGTCACTGAATTTTAGTATATTTGCAGAGTTGTACAACCATCACCACAAGCTAATATTAGAACATTTTCATCACCTTTGACAGAAACCTCCTGCCTATTTAAAATCACTCCTCTAGTATTTCCCCGGTGATCCAGTGACTAAGACTCCAAGCTCCCAATGCAGGGGGCCCAGATTTGATCCCTGGTTGGGGGCACTACATCCCATATGTTGCAACTAAAATATACTGCATGCAACAACTAAGACATGGCACAGTGAAAAAGAGAGAGAGAGAGAGAGAGAGAGAGAGAATGAAATACAAAAAAACAAACAAACAAAAAGCCTAACTTGTCTTAAAAAAACCTAACTTGTCTTTAAAAAACAAGTGAAGTCACTCTTAGTTGCCTCTTTCAGCTCTCGGCAGCCACTAATCTACACTGTATTTCTAAACATTTGAGTTTTTTGGGACATTTTGTGTAATGGAGTCACACAATATGTACCCTTTTGTGTCAGGCTTCTCTTAATGAGCATAATGTTTTTAAGGTTCATCCATGTTGTAGTGTGAATTAGTACTTTTTATGGCTTAATATACCCATTGTAATGATAAACCACATTTTGTTTACCATTCGATAGTCAATGGACATTTGAATTGCCTTTTTTTAGGGATTTTGTGTATAAAGCAGCTGGAATGCTTGTGTACAGGTTTTCTGCAGATGTATGTTTTCATTTCTCTCGGGCATACAACTAGGAGTGGAGCTGCTGGGTTAGTCTGTGTTTAAATTTTTTAAGGAATTGTTGACCTTTAATTTCAAAGTTATTTTCTCTTACATCACAATTCTAAGTTGGTAGTTATTTTATCTTAGCACTTCATAACTATTACAGTGTCTTCTGTAATTTCTGTTAAAAAGTCTGCTGTCAGTCCTATGAAGGCATTTTTTCCCAGTTCTAGAATTTCTATGTATGATTGTTCATGGATTCCAAATTTCTGGTGGAATTTTTCTATTTTCTTAAATATATATTTGTTAAGCCTTTTCTGATAACTCCAGTATCTGATATCTCCAGTATCAGTATCTGGGTCTGTTTCTATTGCCTGTTTTTATTTTTCCTCTCTTGGTTATGCCCAGGGTATCAGTTTCCTGGGGCTGCTGTAATGAATTGCTACAAACCAGTGGGGGAAGTGCCAAAAACCAGTAGCACCTTCCTCTTTCACAGTCCTGGGGCCCGAGGTTCAGAATCAAAGAGAAGGCAGGGCGGCATTCCCCTCAGGAGCTTGAGTGGCAGTTTTGTTTCTCGCCCCTTGGGGCTTCTGATGGCTGCTTCCCTCCAGTCTCTGCTTCCATGGCCACATGGCACACACATTTTCCTCTTGTGTGTCTGGAATATGTGTACTCCAGGGTTTAAAGCTATGTTGGGAGGAGAATTGGCCACCTGTAAGTTATAGTGGAATGGAAAATGGATGATACAGACATACATGCTTAATTGCTTCAGTCATGTCCGACTCTTTGCGATCCCATGGACTGTAGCCCACCAGGCTCCTCTGTCCATGGGATTCTCCAGGCAAGAATACTGGAGAGGATTTCCATGCCTTTCTCCAGAGGATCTTCCTGACCCAGGGGATCAAACCCGTGTCTCCTGCATTTTAGGCAGATTTTTTTACCAACTCAGCCATCAAAATGTATGATACTATATAATAAATATACTATAAAACTAAAATTATTTTAACCCTGAGCAGGCACCAGTTATTTCTTTATAAAACTGAACTGTGTTGCACGTGATTCAACTACCAAAGGTAGGCCTTTTACCTTTTCTTTAATTGAGAAATTAGTTGATAGGAAATATGGATCATATTTTAGAAGGACATCTCAACTCTGCAATGGATTTTGGAGAACTGTGTTGAAGAGGGAATGGGAATTCTTTGGCCTTGACTTCTCTGTCCATTTTACCTGCTCTTTCCAATATCACATCCAACATGGTAAGATACACAACATGGTGCTCTTAGCAGGGGTTCCAGACTCTGGCTGCCTCTCTTCGAGTCATTCCCACCACCCACCTCAAACTCCATAACTTACCTGTGCCTTGGTTTCCTCAACTCGAAACTGGGGGAATGCTAACAAACCTGCTGATGGGCTTGTTGTAGGGATTAAATGTGGGCAGAGCATTAGAAAAACAGGCTCTCGACATAGGGAAAATGCTCAGCAAAAGATATCAAATCGTTTCTGCATAATTCTAGGTCTTCTTTTTATATGAATATCCAAAATCTTCCTTCAGATCAGTTCAGCTCAGTTGCTCAGTCGTGTCCGACTCTTTGCAACCCCATGGACTGTAGCACACCAGGCTTCCCTGTCCATCACCAACTCCCAGAGCTTACTCTAACTCATGTCCATTGAGTTGGTGAAGCCATCTGTAGGGGAAAAGGCAATGGCAAACCACTTCAGTATTCTTGCCTTGAGAACCCCACAAACAGTATGAAAAGGAAAACATCTTCCTTCAGAACTGCCAAACCCATCTACCATTCTTGGGGACCTATAGTGAAAACAAACTTCTAATTTAATGGAAAGAAAGGGTTAGAAAAGACAAAAAGCATGCAAGCACCTGCCTGCTGCCTCCAGCCCAGGTTGGTATCTCAGGAAGACACCCGCCGCTCCCCTGACCCACCTGGCTGCAATCCAGGCCATCAGGCTTTCCTGGGTCTCCCCCTCCACTGCTAATAGCTTCACCCCTCCCTCATTGGTCTATCTTAGTGGTGGTTTCGACCACATGATATCTTTATGGTGTAGACAGGGACTTAATCAGGGCCCATCAGGAATCTGTGTTGTGGAGCACAGAGTTGAAACAGGAGTCCAGAGCGTCCCAGGTCGGGGGCTTGGTTCTCAGTTCACTTGAGCAAACTTCTTTCTTTTCCACCCGAGCCGGGCATGCCCAGATCCTCCAACATGATGCTCGCCTCAGAGATGCCCAGGACTCGGGTGAGGCCAGGAGGCATCCGGGCTCTCATCTCAGGGATGGTGGCGGTAATCACTGGAAATGTGAAGTTTAAGTCTGTGTATCACCCAGGATCACTGGACTATTGGAGGCTTTAAAAGTAAGCTGCAAATTCCCCTGACAACATAGCCTGGGTTTGTTTCTTCCTCATGTCACAGTCCCATGAGACCAGAGAGGGTCTCCTTGGTAGGAGTCCCAGGTGGTCTCAGGGACCCAGGCTGCTTCCTTCTGCAGCACATCTTGTAGGCCCTTGCTTCTGCCCTATGTATCAGGGTAGGGACCAGTGGAGTCAGGGCTCTGCCGGCTGCCCTCCCTTCCTGCACCTCCTCCCGCCCCTGCCCTCATCTGGATTGCTATTGGCTGGACCCTGTCACATGACCAGCCTGGGCTGGGGCTCAGTGATGACCAGTAGTTCCTGCCACTGTTTGCTTTGTGTGTGTGTGTGTTTTTTTTTTGTTTGTGTTTTTTTAACCAGAAAGTTCTGCTCTGCCACCTATGGTGACACAAGCGTGTGGCTCAAGGAGAGGAGAGGGCATGTTTCCAGATTCCCAAAGAAGGAGGAGAGAGATCAACACTAGCAAGAAATGGACTGGGCTTCCCTGGGGGTTCAGTGGTTAGAATCTGCCTGCCAATGCAGGGGACATGGGTTTGAGCCCTGGTCTGGGAAGATTCCACATGCTATGGAGCAACAAAGCTCTTGCTCTAGAGGCCATGCCCAGCAACAAGAGAAGCTACCACTATGAGAAGCCTACACACTCCAACTAGGGAGAGCCCCTGCTCGCTGCAACTGGAGAAAGCCCCCACAGCAGCAAAGACCCAGTGCAGCCATAAAAAAGGCACTTATTGAAAAAAACAAAAGAAATGGGCTGAACTGTGTCCCCCCCACCAGATTCTTATGTTGAAGCCCTGAACCCTCAGTATCTCAAGTGTGTGTCAGTTGCTCAGTTGTGTCCGACTCTTTGTGACCCTATCGATTATATTCCACCAGGCTCCTCTGTCCATGAAATTCTCCAGGCAAGGACACTGGAGTGAGTTGCCATTTCCTTCTCCAGTGGATCTTTCTGACCCAGGGATTGAAACCAGGTCTTCTGCATTGAGTCGGATGCTTTACCATCTGAGTTACTAGGAAAGCCCATAAGGTTAACTAACTGGAGTAGGTAGCCTTTCCCTTCCCCAGGGAATCTTCCCAACCCAGGGATTGAACCCAGGGATCCCACATTGCAGGTGGATTCTTTACCAGCTGAGCCACAAGGGAAGCAGTGTCTCAGGACGTGACCATATTTGGAGCTGGGGTTTTTACAGAGGTGATTAAGTTAAATGAGGTCATTAGGGTGAACCCTGATCTAATGCAATTGGTGTCCTAATGGGAAGAAGAGGTCAGAACACAGACCCACATGGAGGGACGACCATATGAGGACACAGGGAGAAGACAGACGTCTACACATCAGGGAGAGAGGACTCAGGAGAAACCAACGTGCTGACACATTGATATTGGACTCAGGAATTAATGAGAGAATGAATTTCTGTTGTTTAAGCCACCTTATCTGTTGGACTTTTCTCATGGAAACCTGAGCAGACAAGTACACAATGTTGATGCTGACATCAGCTACATCAATTGTGAAATGTACATCCTATTCACGTCTGCTGAAAAAAGCTTGCCATTGTTCATCAGGAAAGATATTTTTAAAAAGAACCATGAGCCTACCGCTGTGATGCCTCCATGGCACCATCTCCTGGAGAGAATGCTCTTAGCCATGCAAAAATGGGTGCTCTCCAGATCTGGTTCCTCTGACCTTGTGACTGGTTGTTATTCTTAAGAACAGGAAGCAGGTTACTCACAGGCATCTTCATGCTGACCAGGGGGAGAATCATCACCCAGACTTTGCTGTTGTGCCTCTGCTCTCCTGGTCATGCAGTGTCCTGAGCTGAGCCTGACCCAGCCCTGGCATCCAGCCAGCCCAGCACCTGGCTTGGCTCTGTCTCAGTGCTTAAGATGGGACTTGTTCTGAGTCAGGTCCCTATGATATTTGCTCCCTGAATGAAAGAGCCACAGTGTTCCAGACCCCAAGCTTATCTAACTCCACCCCAATCCTGTTTGTTTGTTCAGTTGCTAGTCATGTCTGACTTTTTGTGACCCCATGGACTGCAGCATGCCAGAATTCTGTCCTTCGTGATCTCCTGCAATTTACTCAAACTCATGTCCAACGAGTCAGTAATGTCATCCAACCATCTCATCCTCTGTCGCCCCCTTCTCTTGCCCTCAATCTTTCCCAGCATCAGGGTCTTTTCCAGTGAGTTGGCTCTTCCCATTAGGTACCCAAAGAATTGGAGCTTCAGCTTCAGCATCAGTCCTTTCACTGAATATTCAAGGCTTGATTTTCTTTAGGATTGACTTATTTGGTCTCCTTGCTGTCCAAGGGAATCTCAAGAGTCTTCTTGGGCACCACAGTTCAAAAGCATCAGTTCTTCGGCTCTCAGCTTTCTCTATGGTCCAACTCTCATATCCATACATGGCTACTGGAAAAACCATAGTTTTGACTATGCAGACCTTTGTCGGCAAAGTGATATCTCTACTTTTTAATACACTGTCCAGGTTTGTTATAACTTTATTCCAAAGAGCAAGTGTCCTTTAATTTCATGGCTGTAGTCACTGTCAATAGTGATTTTGGGGCCCAAGAAAATAAAATCGGTCACTGTTTCCACTTTTCCTGCATCTATTTGCCATGAAGTAACGGGACTGGATGCCATGATCTTAGTTTTTTGAAAGTTAAGTTTTAAGTCAGCTTTTTCACTCTCTTCTTTCACCCTCATCAAGAGGCTCTTTAGATCTTCTTTGTTTTCTGCCCTTAGTGTGGTATCATCTGCATATCTGAATGATCCCATTATTTAGCCATGAAGCAGACTGGCTGAGACCAGCAGAACCTCTGCCCACAGAGACAAGTGTTTGGGGCAGAGGCTTGGGGCAAACTCAACAGGAGGGGCTGACCCTCCATAGGATACAGGCATGGCCTCCCTGGAGTCTGGTTCCTACTCTGCTGCCCCCACCCCAGCTGCAGAGAATCCAGTTTTTTCTCTTGCACCCAGTGGTCCTTTGAGAATGGAAGAAAACAGCATGTGCCCCACCGAGGGTGACCAGAACTGTCCCAATTTTAAAACAGAAAGTCCTGCCTGCTGGAGACCCCTCAGTCCTGGATGAATTGGGTTGCTGTTTTCCCCAAGTCAGCTTCTCTGGTTTGTCGCCACACAAACTGTGGTCTGGGCCCCTGCCCCTCCCGTCCTCTTGTCTCTGGACGTGTTCTGGAGCCTAGAACTGCCCCAGGCACTGGAGGGAAAGAGCCCTTGCCCGCCTGACTGCTTCCCATCCTTTGGGTCCATCTTGACGTCAGAAATCATTCTGACATCCATCTCCTCAGAATGGATTTCTGCCCCCTGAAGACACTATCCTGTTATTCTCTCACCAAACTCTGCCCCCTTTCCTCTTGGACTCACCACAACACATGCAAAATTCACCTGTTCTCACTGTTCCCTTGTCTTCAGTCCTGTTCCATGACTGTGGGCATCACGGGTCTGTTTTTCCATCCTTGTCACCAGCAGGAAGCACGGGGCTGGTGCCCTGAGGCATCTGGCCAGTCCTTGAGGGGTGGGGGCATGAACCCTGATCCACCTTGGGCAACCCTGAGCAAGTCGTGGCTTCTCAGAACAACCCCCCTGCCCCAATCAAGCTGTAGTCATTCCCATCTCCCCAGAAACATCTCTCCATCCTTTGCAGACAATCCTCCCTTACCCTCCACCTTAGGCCACCCTGGGTCTGATTCCTATCACTATAGATTCATTTTGATTCTTCTAGAGTTTTACATATGTTTGCGTGCTAAGTTGCTTCAGTCATGTCCAACTCTCTGTGACACTATGGGCCATAGCCCATCAGTCTTCTCTGTCCATGGGATTCTCCAGGCAAGAATACTAGAGTGGGTTGCCATTTCCTTCTCCAGGGGACCTTTCCAACCCAGGTTTGGAACCTGTGTCTCTTACATCTCCTTCACTGGCAGGCAAGTTCTTTACCACCAGTGTCACCTGGGAAGCCCTAAGTGGAGAATAATTTTGCGTGTTTTTTAGTCTGACTTCCTTCTCCCAGTGTAGTTATTATTTTGTGGTTCATGTATGTTGCTATGTGTGTAGTTCATCACCCTTTCCACTGCTGAGTGGTGGTCGTATGTGTCCATACATAGTTCCACCAGATCCATGTATCCCCCCAATGTATCCATTGTATGTGTCCACCATACACTCATTAACCGTATAGAGATACACTGTGTTAACTGTGGGGGCTTCCTAGGTAGCACTGAACCTGCTAGTGGTAAGGAACCTGCTTACCAATGCAGGAGACATAAGGGACATTGGTCCCATCCCTGTGTTGGGAAGATCCCCTAGAGCAGGGCACAGCGACTTGCTCCAGTATTCTTGCCTGGAGAATCCCATGGACAGAGGGCCTGGCAGGGTGCAGTCTTCAGGTTCGCAGAGTAGGACATGACTGAAGCAACTTAGCACACACCCACATGTTCACTGTAAGTATCCATTGTACATATCTATCCACTGTGTCTGTTTAGTCATTTCAGTCATGTCTGACTCTTTGTGACCCCATGGACTATAGCCTGCCAGGCCCCTCTGTCCATGGGATTCTCCAGGCAAGAATACTGGAGTGGGTTGCCATGCCCTTCTCCAATGGATCTGCCTCACCTAGGGATCAAACCTGTATCTCCTGTGTCTCCTGCATTGCAGGCAGATTCTTTACTGCTGAACCACCTGAGAAGTCCTTCTCTTTTATGTAGATACATTGTATTCATTTTATGTAAACATCCATCCTATCTATTGTATATACCCATTGTCTATATCAATGTATTGTTTGCACTGTATGATATCTATTGCACAGCCCACTCGTTGCATCTACTGCATGCATCTACCATATATTCAAGGCTTCCCTCGTAGCTCAGTCGGTAAAGAATCTGTCTGCGATGCAGGAGACCGGGGTTTGATCCCTGGGTTGGGAAGATTCCCTGGAGAAGGAAATGGCAACCCACTCCAGTATTCTTGCCTGGAGAATCCCATGGCAGAGGAGTCTGGCAGGCTACAGTCCATGAGGTTTCAAGAGTTGGACACGACTTAGCGACTGAATCACTCACAATATACTCATATACTAATGTCCACTGCATGTATCCATTATATGGATGGAACTCAGGCTGTCTCGGAGAAGGCAATGGCATCCCACTCCAGTACTCTTGCCTGGAAAATCCCATGGATGGAGGATCCTGGTAGGCTGCAGTCCATGGGGTCACTAAGAGTTGGACATGAATGAGCGACTTCACTTTCACTTTTCACTTTCATGCATTGGAGAAGGATATGGCAACCCATTCCAGTGTTCTTGCCTGGAGAATCCCAGGGACGGGGGAGCCTGGTGGGCTGCCGTCTATGGGGTCGCACAGAGTCAGACACGACTGAAACGACTTAGAAGCAGCAGCAGCAGCAGGCTGTCTGTCATTCCCTTGTTGATGGACTTCTGGGTTATTTCCACTGTGGGGTTACTATGCCTACAGTTAGCTTGAATGTTCACTTACATGTCCCTGGGAAGACACATGTTTTCATTTCTTGGATAAATACCTGGGCATGGAATAGGTGGATCCTATGGTGCAAAGAAATAGAGGAAAACAATAGAATGGGAAAGCCTAGAGGTCCCTTAAAGAAAATTAGAGATACCAAGGGAACATTTCATGCAAAGATGGGCACAATAAAGGACAAAAATGGTATGGACCTAACAGAAGCAGAAGATATTAAGAAGAGGTAGCCAGAATACACAGAGGAACTATACAAAGAAGATCTTCATGACCCAGATAACCACGATGGTGTGATCACTCACCTAGAGCCAGACATCCTGGAATGTGAAATCAAGTGGGCCTTAGGAAGCATCACTACAAACAAAGCTAGTAGAATTAATGGAATTCCAGTTGAGCTATTTCAAATCCTTAAAGATGATGTTGTGAAAGTGCAGCACTCAATATGCCAACAAATTTGCACAACCCAACAGTGGCCACAGGACTGGAAAAGGTCAGTTTTCATTCCAATCCCAAAGAAAGGCAATGCCAAACAATGTTCAAACTGTTGTACAATTACACACATCTCACACGCTAGCAAAGTAATTGCTCAAAATTCTCTAAGCTGGGCTTCAACAGTACGTGAACCGTGAAGTTCCAGATGTTCAAGCTGGATTTAGAAAAGGTAGTAGAACCAGAAATCAAATTTCCAATGTCCATTGGATCATTGAAAAAGCAAAAGCATTCCAGAAAAACATCTACTTCTGCTTTATTGACTATACCAAAGCCTTTGACTGTGTGGATCACAACAAACTGTGGCAAATTCTTCAAGTGATGGGAATACCAGACCACCTTACCTGCCTCTTGAGAAACCTGTATGCAGGTCAAGAAATCACAGTTAGCACCAGACATGGAACAGCTGACTGGTTCCAAATTGGGAAAGGAGTATGTAAAGGCTGTATACTGTCACCCTGCTTATTTAACTTATATGCAGAGTACATCATGAAAAATGCCAGGCTGTATAAAGCACAAGCTAGAATCAAGATTTCTGGGAGAAATATCAATAACCTCAGATATGCAGATGACACCACCCTTATGGCAGAAAGCGAAGAAGAACTAAAGAGCCTCTTGATGAAAGTGAAAGAGGGGAGTGAAAAAGTTGGTTTAAAACTCAGCCTTCAGAAAACTAAGATCATGGCATCCGGCCCCATCAGTTCATGGCAAATAGATGGAGAAACAATGGAAACAGTGACAGACTTTATTTTCTTGGGCTGCAAAATCACTGCAGTTGGTGACTGCAGCCATGAAATTAAAAGATGCTTCCTCCTTGGAAGAAAAGCTATGACCAAACTGAGACAGCATATTAAAAAGCAGAGACATTACTTTGCCAACAAAGGTCGGTCTAGTCAAAACTATGGTTTTTCCAATAGTCATGTACAGATGTGAGAGTTGGACTATAAAGAAAACTGAGCGCCAAAGAATTGATGCTTGTGAATTGTGGGTATTGGAGAAGACTCTTGAGAGTCCTTTGGACAGCAGGGAGATCAAACCAGTCAATCCTAAAGGAAATCAATCCTGAATATTCATTGGAAAGACTGATGCTGGAGCTGAAACGCCAATACTTTGGCCACCTGATACAAAGAACTGAATCATTGAAAAAGACCCTGATGCTGGGAAAGATTGAAGGCGGGAGGAGAAGGGGACAACAGAGAATGAGATGGTTGGATGGGATCACTGACTCGATGGAGATGAGCTTGAGTAAGTTCTGGGAGTTGGTGATGGACAGGGAAGCCTGGCATGCTGCAGTCCACGGAGTTGCAAAGAGTTGGACACGACTGAGTGACTGAACTGATGGTGCTTCCCTGATGGCTTGGATGGTAAAGAATCTGCCTGCAATACAGGCAGATTGATGCCTGGCATCAATCCCTGGGTTGAGAAGATCCCCTGTAGAAGGCAATGGCAACCCACTGCAGTATGCTTGCCTGGAGAATCCCACTGATGGAGGAGCCTGGCAGGTTACAGTCCATGGGGTCACAGAGAGTCAGACATGACTGAGTGACCACACTTTCAGTTTCATGGATATTTAGGCTTAACTTGAAAGGAAATGGTCAGATTGTTCTGGTGTGGCTGCACCACATCAGCTGAGCTCCAGTTGCTCTACATCCTTGTCAGCACTTTGCATGCTCAGTCTCTTCGATTTTAGCTGCTCTGACATTTTATTTTATTTTTATGATCATTATTTTTCTCTTCTGCTTTTGAGCAGGAACTGAGTCTTCCTATCTATCCTTTTCTTTGGTCTCCTCGTGGAGGTGACATCAGCTCAGTGCTGTGGCTGGGATGCTAAAAAGACACAGCTCAAGGAGGGGTCTGGTCCTCCTGTTGGGGGGTCACCCCTACTGGGAGCTGAGACTTGCTTTCAGGAGATGACTCCTGGGATCCCTGGTCTGTACTATCTCCTGCCTGGAGGAGGCAGGTAAGGAGCTGAGCCTAAAGGCCACAAAAGGCTCCAATAGAGACTGGGAGGAGGGGAATGACTTTGGTAGGGGGCCAGATGTGTCCTGCTTAGGTCCAGGGCAAGGCAGTGCCATGTTGGACATTCTCTGAGCCAGTCCTCACCTTTCCTGCACTGGGAGGTAGAGCTGCAGGGCAGGTGAGAGAGTCGGGCTTGGAGCAGATTCCTGCATTAGTCCTCGGACTTCTGTGAAGGGGCAGCGGTGGGAAGGGGAATAGAAATGCATGAGGAGGAGCCAGCTCTCCAGATTTGGGTACAGGACCTAACACAGTGGCATGGCGGGTGATGGAGACAGAGTGAGGCCAGGCAGCGAGTCCCTCAGGGCTCACCCGGGTGGCAGTCTCATTTGGCCCAGGAAGCTGGGACTTTGAGGAACTGGCTCAGAGTAGCCTGTGATTTGGGTCACTGCATCCTGTCCTGAAGGACAGAGGTGCACAGAGCCTTCCAGGGGAGCATGTTGTGTGTGGGGGGTCCCACCTAGAAGCATCTTGGTTGGGATTTTCCTGCAGGGAGATGCTTCCTGCTCCATGGACTATTCTAGAAAAGCTGTGGCTGCTGGCCAACGTGTGTGTGGAGGTGGGTGAGAGATACATACACCTCTCGCTTTATGACCAAGCTAGAAGCTGGCCACAAAGCAAGGTCAAAGACAGCAGACCCTCACTCATGACCCTGCAACGTGGCAGGCAGAAGCTTGAGCCTCTGCTTGGAACTCTGGTGCCTATGGCTTAGCTGGGGCCCCAGCTGGTCTGTAACAAGGGGAGGCCTGTCTCTCCTGCTTGCCCCCTCCCCACCTGGTCCCCAGCAGCGTGGCCCATTTCATCATTTCTCTTTCCTAGACTCCGGGTTTGGGGACTTGCCTTCATTAAGTGATGATTATTTCAGTTTCCCTTAAAAAAAAATTAATCAGAGACATCCCAGCTGCCAGCGGAGGTCTGATCGGCTGTGATAACCAGTGTGCCCACACGGCAGTGATGGGATTCCAGCCCTGAGCATGGAAACTAGACATTCTTGACAGCCTGGAAATGTAGGATTTCCGTTTGGCTTGTGGTAACACTGAGGCAGCCCCAGAGACCCTGCCTCTCCTGCTTGGCAGCAGCAGCATCCCCGCCACCAGGGGCTGGCTGGGGTGAGCAGCTTCAGCAGGGGGCATCCTGCCCTGGTGGGCTGCCCTGCTCCCCCTTTCCCTCTGCCCTTTCAGGAAGCTTCCAGAACCCCCCTCGACTCTGGCCCACGGGCCAGGGGCTGCGGAGCCTGGGCCCCCGGCCAGCCTTCTCGGCTCCCCGTCTGCCCACGGAACTCACCGTTTCTGTGCTATCGTGCCCTCTATCGCCTTTGTGCAAAACGTAATCCACAAAATGCTTTCGTGGTAACCTTATCCGTCGCAGCCGGCGATAGCATCTCGCGGCCCCGTGACAGGCAGGAACTCGCAAGCATGGAGTTAATAATGCAGACTTTCAGAAAAGGAGGCTGGCAGAGGGGGCCGCGGCCGGGAATAAAAGAGGCCGGTGTGGCCGTAATTGGGACCATGTGAACTTCCTCGGAGGAGGATTAGGGGGAAGAGACAGGCCTTGCCCGCGAAGATTAGTTTCAATTAGATGGGCTGGAGGCGAAAGGCCGGGCTCGGTGGAAGATTAAAACAAGAAGGGGAAAGTTTCCGTGGCGGTGGCTCCGGGCCTGCAGCGCCCGGTGAGATCTGCTAATTGAAGGCAAAGCGTGCATGGCGTTCTTTCGGAAGAACTCGCGTTAATTGATTCGATGCCGGCTCTGCTGCGAGGCCTTTCCCCCACTTGCCCCACCCCCACGCCCGTTCCAGATATTAATTTGTGCTGGAAACCACTTGGGGTGGGGTGGACTGCGGTGCACAGCTGGCTGGGGGTAGCAAGGGGCAGTGGTCCTCAGGCTGCCCTTGCTGGACACTGGTCCTGTCACTGGGGCTCCATCCTTGGTAGCAGTGTTGATGCCACTACAGGGTCTGCAGGGCAGGGAGGGCATCTTCCTTCCTTCCTGCTTTCTTTCCTTCCAGGACAGGCAGAGGTGTGGGGGGACCTGGTCCTAGTGGGTGGGTTGCAGTCCTGCCCTCTGCCCTAGTCCCTGGAGAGGCTCTGTGCTCCGCGGTGGACCCTCCGCACTGTGTCCTGAGGCTGGTGCTGTGTTCTGGCCTGGGAGCTGGAGGCAGGTGCCAGGTGTGGCTGGGGTGTTTGCTTGCACGTCGGGGGCAAACCCAGCTGCTTCCTGGAACTTCCTGGGGCTGCTCCCCTCCAGGCCTTCAAGCACGTAGTGTGCGCGTGTGTTTTATAAATCCTTCCCATTGTAATGACAGCTAAATTATGGAAAATGCATTTTCACAGCTGGTGAGAAAAGCCATTAGCATTAATCAAGGACCAACCTCGTTGGGGATTCTCGGAGTGAGTTTGTTGGTGAAGTTATGGACGTGCTCAACAGTCATTAATGGGATTCGTTCGAAATGGGGGCTGATCATTCATCTTTACACAGGGCTTGGGGAGCCTTCTTGCTTGGAGCTGGGGGCTGGGCTCACCGTGGGGTACCTTGAGGTCGTGCATCCTCCACCCTTTCCTGGGTGGGGAGACCTCTGGTTCTGGGGACCCACCCACAGCTGAGAGTCACCTTTGTCTCAGGAGCCAGGGGATGCAGTCCTGGTGACGTCTGTGGCCTCTGGTCCCCTAGCAGGGGACAGGCATCAATGGAGGTCCTCAAGGTCCTGGTATCAGCTTGATCCACTCACTGGATGTGTGGCTTGGAGCCTTGGTGTCCTCTAAGTATAGGGTGCTTGCCAGTCCTTCAGATCCTCTGGGTCCCTGTAGCCTCTGACCTCAGTCCCCCTGGAGAACCTGTCATCCAGTGCACAGTAGGTGCTCAGAGGTGCTGGGGAGTGAATTGTGAATAGTCAAGCCATTGGTAAGTTCTAGATTTTGAACAGTGGCTCCATGAAGGCCCTGTGCTGGGGTAATTTAAAAAAAATTTTGACTTTGGAATACTTTTAGATAAAAATTATTTTATTATAAAAATTTATAAAATAATTTTATTTTAGAGCAGAAAATTTACTAAGAGTCTAGAGTTCCTGTGCAGCCCTCTTTCTGGGATATTTTCCAACCCCTAGTCCCTCCAGTGTAATTGCCAGAGGAACACCGGATGAGCTGAGACTAATGGGCCTTCCCCAGGACGCTGACTGCTCCTCTCGCAGACCCATTCCCGCTCTGCCACCCTGCCACTCTGTTAACATCACCATGAACACGTGTCAGGGGGTGACCCCGGCAAGACTTGGCAAGGGACCCCAGGCTCTACCCCAAGTCACCTGTTACTGTCCCGCTTTGTGCCAGGACGAGCCCCGTCCAGGCACTGGTCAGCGTATTGTCTCCTGGTCTCATCAGGCCTGTGACAGCCCTGGGTCTTCTCTTGTTTTCTATGACTTTGTCAATCTTGAGGAAGATTGGTTGGCTGGGCGTCTGGAGGGTGTC